>NW_020653608.1:576707-599403 GCF_003589595.1 Hyposmocoma kahamanoa | reverse complement strand
GTCTGTACCATGTCAAACTTCTTTTCATAAATTTCCAGGTTTGAGAGTCTGACGTTAGCTTCATACTCTGTAATGTTTTCGTGAATTTCTGAGAATTTGTGTTCCAGTTTGGTCAATTGGCCGCGTATCGATGTATGTGTTCTGTATAGTCGCGTGAGTTCGTCCATCGTCGCCAATTTGTAGTATATTCATAAAAATACAGAAATCACTTTAAGACATTTTATTGAATAATAATGGAATAATATGTCAAACGTAACCCAGGTAACAATGTACCAAAGAGATATATAACACTAGTGATAATCATTTAGTGAATAACCACGAAAGTCTTAAAATCTATATAAGATTAATTTGTGGCATTGATCTCTGAGTGTATACCTTATGTTACATGTGGTAATTAAGCCACTTCAAAAAAAGAGAACGATTTTGATGATTACCTTTATTTGAAAAGAGAGTTCCTCAGGAGTGGTCCCATTTAAATTTGAAGAAAACATTCCACCTCTAAGGGCGGCAAACTAGGAGATGAATGACTTTTGGGGTCGGTTTTTTTAGTACTCTGTACTGAGATTATTTGGGCTATTGCATTGGGTTGATAACCTGTAATATATTAAGTTTTGAAAATAAATAAATAAAAAATAAAACAAAAACATCTTACTGCTGGGACGTGGTTTAGTTCATAGGCTTCCATACATTTTGGCTCACCGCCCACATAAAAAAAATTCAACGTCCGCCACCACAAAAAATAATTGAAAACACTTATTTTTATATTAACTTAACATAAAAAAATCACAAGGAAAAAATACATTTGTAGCGTAGTTTATATATATAATTCAGATTTTTTTCAAATGCAGCATTAACGCACCTTCCAAGACATACCATTGGAAGCGTTAGGGACTACTTTGGGCCACTATGGGGCTCAACTGTACATTACCATCGCACGAGTTGAGAGTTGAAATTAATATGGTGAATAGATTACATAGTTAGCAGTCTAATCCTAAAATATTAGCTTTAGGAAACTCGTAGTTTTGATAATAAAAATTATTGAAATATTCGAAAATAAATGATACGAAACAGGTTTTGTAGGTTACGAAAGCACAGCGTTTGGTTGTTGCAGTATTTTTTTTGAAATAACGCAAAAAAATAAACATTTTCGTAAAAAAAAATGAACGACGCGGCGTTTCGTTTTTCCCGCGAAAACATGATTTTTTGAGGTTACGTTTTTCGAATTTTCAAAAATTAATATCTCGAAAACTATTAACTTCCTAACTTTGAAACTTTGCACGAAGGGTCCCCTCCCCACCCCCCTCCCTCCCCTCAAATCGTGCGATGGTAATGTACAGTCCTTCCCACTATGGTATAGATCATGGTCCACCACGCTGATATTTGGATTGGGGATTAGCAGCAGAACTCCTTGTGAAAGAGTTCGTCCAGTGAACTATTGCCACCATACTTATCTGCTGTCAAGCAGTAATGTGAGCATTACTGCGTTCCGGCCTTGTAGGGTGCTGGTTCCAGCCACATGGACTTGACAACATATGTCTCAGGGTGACATGCGAAGCGGCAGTGCTCCTCAGATCTTTGCGATTTTAAGCTCTGAGTGTCACTGCATCTGATAGAGTCACAGCATGTAGCTTACAACCAGGCGCACGACTAGTTTATCCCATTATTTAGTATCATAAAAACAAACACACTTCGACAAGTGGATTTCATGACAGCGTTTTCCTTTACCATTACCGAAAGATATAGTTTCTAAACACCCACAAACTTACATAACTTAGAAACTAAAGTCATAGATCCACTACAGGAATTTGAACAATCAACCTCTCAGTTGTAAAGCAACCGTTCCCTCATTGGGCTACTACAACTCGTCAAAATACAGTTAATTATTCAACAAAACAAGCACCAGCTTTTTACTGCAAATACATGTTTAGAGGAACGGTAAAAAATGTTAAATCTTGGTTGAATTATGATAAAACAATGTTCATATAAAATAAACACATATTTACCAGAACGTTTACTTTGATAATCTCAGTACAGAGTACTAAAAAAACCGACCTCAAAAATACGTGGAATTACGTCTATTAGCTAAGTTTCATTGAAATATCCCCTAGTTCGCTACTATACAGGACTTGATACTGGAGATAATAAAAATAGGTTCTCACTACGCCTACGCCTTGAATTGGAGAAATAGCAAAATCAACTAAATTATTGCTAAAAGTAATTGCTCCTAAATTAAAGTTAGGCGCTATTTATAAAAATGAATCTTCATGCGTGAACAGCCACCCTTTGAGGTGGATGATTTTCTTCAAAATGAAATGGAACCACTATGGAAATACCCCCTTTCCAACAAAAAAAGAATCATGAAAATCGGTTCACAAATACCGGAGTTATCGCGTAACATACATACAAAAAACAAAGAACATACAGTCGAATTGAGAACCTCCTCCTTTTTTGAAGTCGGTTAAAAAAAGAATAACGTCAATCGTCTTTTGTTTTCGATTAAATGTTCTGGGCCTACCTATGAGAGCTCTTAGAGCAATCCTATTTAAGCCTGTAAATTGGATTGCCTGTCAAATTCGTACTATGACATCACAAAAACAATTCATTGTCCATGCAGTTTACATTCCCCATTCGAAATCCGTTCACCTTTTCTTTCATAGCAACATCGTATCATGACGTGCCATTTGCCATGTAAATGGTGGTCTCATCTGTAAAAATATGGAAAATAAAAAAAGTTACTCCGTGGCTAACTTTTTTTTTTGATTTTGTTACATTTTTAAGAAAATTCGTTTAAGTTTTATTATATTTTCAGTTTCATAATTGTTTGTTATCTTTATAGGCTTTAGAGTCAATTGTCAATAAATAAAAACTATTAACTAAAAACTACTAACTATTAACGCTCAATAGCGTTTTTTGAAAATTTTACTTCAAGTTTTAAAGTCAATAAATAGAATATTAATTATTGACATTAATGTTATGTATTGCAATTTATAAATGGAATTTTAATCATTTTATTGCCGAAAATCGTAAAATAACTTATTAAATAGTGCCAAATTTGACTTTAATGCAATTAATGAAAATGTACGAATGCAAGATACGTTCCAATTATGTTATCAAATTACAAACTCACCTTATTAATTTCAATGGTAATGACTAGACATGACACGTAATTTTGTCTTACGACAAATTGTAAAGTATGATTGAAAATTTGCCGATATTACAAAACAACGTAATAAGTATAATCTATAATAAAATTAATAAAAAAATATAATTATTCTCATTTTGAACACAATCGGTTAATAGTGCTTGAACGCTCCCGGGATAGTACATCTGTATATTTCTTTCATACCATTTAGTATGTAGTTCTATCTCGCTGTTGTTAGAGGTCAGCTAGCCAGGCAGAGACAATAATTAACGTTTAAAAAGTAAAACTCATCATCCTGCCATGCGATTCCCATTCAACTTTGTGTAGGTCATGATACGAATTTAAGCCATTCAGTTTTACCACGTCAAGTGAATTGCATGGAACTTGGCTGGCAGGTTATAAGCTCATAGTAGGCCCCCTGGTATTTGCGGCCATTGGTTCATATGAATGTTGTAATCATAATTCAACCTTTTTACAAACATATACCCTTAGAATAATAACGCATAGAATGATAGTTTCATATCAAACGAACTGTTACAAGTGAGGCAAAAATCAAATTCATGTAGGCTAGTTTTAGTAGTAGGTTAATTTTCGGTTTTAGTGAATATTTATATAAAAATACAAGTTGAAACGCGTTACTTCCTTGTGGAATGTGATGTTAGTATCTATTTTAAGTTTGTCTGACGTATTTTTACACTCATTTACTGAACATTTCGTTTCGTTTTTAGCTAAAATTCTTGATCTGTTCGCGGTGCAAGTTGACCTTGAGCACTGAAGGCCCGCCCGCTCGTGTAGGCCCATTGGGCGCGCTTCAATTTGCCTCACTTAGCGTGTGCGGACTAGGTTTCTATGCGTTATAATTCTAAGCATATACCATTATAAAGACATGTATACCAGAACGTTTTATTTGAAAAAAGAATTACGTCAATCGTCTTTTGGTTTCGATGAAACGTTCTTGTACACGTGACCAGTGGTTCATATGAACGTTGTTATCATAATTAGACCCATTTTTATTCATCTAAATATGTCCATAAGTACATAATGAAGATTTTAATTACTCTTAAACTATAACTAGTGCAAATTAGATCGTGTATAGAATATTGCGGTCACCTTGTTTGGATCTGCCAAATACCATCTTCACAGCCATGAACTCTGGGAATAAACGTACCAAGAAACTCATCAATAATCATGTGAAGTCGAAGCTGCAAAGCCCACGGGCGTTGGTTTGCCTGTTGAACGGTATTTTACCGGATATATTCAGTGGGCTTATATTATCCGTGACTTCGTCAGGGAACTGCATCCACCATTATTATTTGCGAAATTTACAATAATGCTAAAAAAATCTCATTCCTCGAATCACTCGACAAACCGTCGAGTGCCTCGGGAAATGTTTTCATTAATACGACATTTATTTTTTGTGAAATTTACTCCACTAGTTTGCTATAAGTAATTATTAATACGAAGATCGAACACAAGGAAATATTCCTTTGATGTGATAGGACTCAAACCTGCGCCTGTATGCCAATCTAGGGCAACCAAAAACTCTGTAACAAACGCATAGAGAAATTCGTTAGGTTTGCTGACTCGATCAATGGCTCAGTTTTTCTTTGTGTTGGATTTTTGTATAGTTAACATTGTAATTGTTAGATATTTCTACAATTATTTTATTCGGAACAACAACTATCTAAGATAGAGCGATGCCACATGATACGTTGCGACGTCTGAACCGTAACGCTGCGTTGTTCTACATATTAATTAGAACTAAGTACATGTCACATGGTGTGGTTGAAACCCTTTGTTGCCCGTGGAACTACCAGCAGAACTACTAGTACTTCCACGGGCAATAATAATCTCCCGTGGAACTACCGAAACTACTAGTAGTTACACGGGCAATAATAAACTCCCGTGTAACTACCGACAGGCCTAGTAGTATCACGGCTAGGTAATTGTTTTTGTCTGTGGTACTACCACTACTAATATGGGCAATAATTCTTTCCCGTGTTACTACTACCAATTTAAGAAGCGTTTTGCGTGCAGCGATGGAAAGCGGCCGTATGAGACAAGGGATCAGGAGACGAAGCGGGGAGGGGGCTGCGGTGCGTAAGTAAGCGAAGATACGTTGTGACAACGCAATGCTAGCGCAATGTTGCACTCGGTGCGTTAAAATAATAGCGACGCACTGGTAGCTCCCGTGTGACATCTTTCATAGTTAGTGGCAATTAAAGTTGTCCACATTATCGCACAAAGTAACGAAATTATCGTAAAATTAGGACATCCAATAAAAAAGATCAATATCACGTAAAATCAAAAATAAGCGAAGAGTGATTTACATATTAGTGCGAAAAAAATAAAAAAGACCAAAATTTAGTTACATAATATCTCCATAAAAATAATAATATTTCAACAAATCAAACATTTTTTTAACACAGCGAGATCTCAGACGTAATTCAAGTTAACTTTGACTGAAAACTGCGAACACAATACGATTTTACTTCATGATATATCGGACCACAAAATGTTCCAAAACGCTTCACTCATAAAGTTCATCCGTCACAGAGAGGAAATAGCCTCAATCGAATCTCGCTGATCAATCTGTACTCGTTAATCTCGAAATAACTCGAAACTGGACCTGCCAATATCTTTACATAGACGGTTTGTAACAAGGTGACTTTTAGACAGAACTATTAATAAGAAAGAGGATTGGAAATAATACTTTTTTTTTGTCGGATACAATAACACAAATGGTGCTCCTTCCTGTTCGACGCTTCAATGCCTCTACTTCGCTCGGTGCATAGGGTTGTCATTATTAATTTAGTTGTACCTACACATTGTAAACATAACTTTAAAAAATGAAAGTGTTCATCATAGTATTCACGTGCTATATTTTTTATAATACTAAGTGACGGGACCAACAAGTCGTGCACCTGGTGGTAACAGGCCTGTCCATAACAGTTGCAGTGCCATTAGAGCTTTAAATCGCAAAGATTTGAAGGATACTGTAACTTTGGAACAAAAGTTGACGAACTCTTTCACAAGTAGACTTACTATTACTGAATATATTGAAATAACATTTTATTTTATTTATTTATTTATTTTACATTATGTGATTTTAAAATATAGGGACTTCACGTTTAAATATATTTTATTTACCTTGACTTTTCGGACGTGTTGCAACGTCTATAGTCTCGAAGGGGCTTTGTGCCAGCCTCACATCAAATAATGTGTGAAAATCGTAACAGTTTGAATGAATGTACGTCAACAGCACATCAGATTACACATTTTTGTTCGAAAATTACCTCCAGTGCAACGTAACAAGATACGTCAATGTGTAGCTTGATGTGCTGCCGTCTGTACGTCTATTTTTTGATGTCATTTTTAATCGACTACAAAAAAGGAGGAGGGTTTCAATTCGACTGTATGTTTTTTTTGTACGTACGTTACGCGATAACTCCGGTATTTGTGAACCGATTTTTTTGTTGGAAAGAGGGTACCTCCATGTGGTCCCATTTAGTTTTGAAGAAAATCCTCCTAACGCATGAACATTCATTTTTATAAATAGCGCCTAAATTTTACTTAAGGAGCAATTAGTTTAATGGTTGATTTTGCTATTCTCCAATTCAAGGCGTTTTTCTCTTTCATTATCTTTAAGTAGTGAGAATCGATTTTATTATATATCAAGTCCTGTGTAGTGGTGAACTAGGGGATATTTCAATAAAACTAGGCAAATAGATGTAATTCCACGTACTTTTGAGGTTGGTTTTTTTAGTACTCTGTACTGAGATTATTATATAAACACTGAACCAACGCTTCAACTCTATAATGAATGGCGCGTGAAACGACTCCCGCATGCAACGCGAGTGCACCGCGAGATTATGGGAATGTGTGTGTCCGTACACGGAGCGCGACGTACGTACACGCATACAAGCCACTCTCCTATTGGTTGTGGGATTTATTTAAAAACAAATACAATACTTGTCCTGCAGAAATGAGCGGTTAGGGCAATTTACAATCTGGGCCTCTGAGTTTCTTTGAGAGATAAGTTTAAAGAGATTAACATTCTTAGACTAGCGTCACAGTTCATTTATGTTAAGAAGAATAATATTTTATCAAAAATAGTGACAGACATACGAGAAATATAATCTCAGTACAGAGTACTAAAAAAACCGACCTTAAAAGTACGTGGAATTACGGCTATTTACTAAGTTTCATTGAAATATCCCCTAGTTCGCCACTATACAGGACTTGACACTGGAGATAATAAAAATAGGTTCTCACTACCACACTACTCAACGTATATTGAGAGAAAAACGAATGGGAGGAATAGCAAAATCAACCATTAAAGTAATTGCTCCTAAATTAAAGTTAAAGCGCTATTTATAAAAATGAATCTTCATGCGTGAACAGCCACCCTTCGAGATGGATGATTTTCTTCAAAATGAAATGGGACCACTATGGAAGTACCCCCTTTCCAACAAAAAAAGAATCATGAAAATCGGTTCACAAATACCGGAGTTATCGCGTAACATACATACAAAAGAAAAGAAAAAAAAAGAACATGCAGTCGAATTGAGAACCTCCTCCTTTTTTAAAATCGGTTAAAAAATAAACTATCTGTTCTTGACAGTCGTCTTCACCAAGTCACAAATTCATTTAATGGACGATGTATACGCTTTTATAAAAAGATCCAGGTGATATTCAAAATTTGCCATTTACGAAGTTTAAAATAATAGTGAAACAAAAACTTTATACTAATAACATAATATGTACATACAATAATAATGTTATATAATATAAGTTATATAATAAAGGTATGTTGTACAGCTTCTGCGTACTTGGATAACAAAATTCTGTGCCAGTGACCCGTTTAGCTCTTGCAGGTTGTTTCGATCAAAGATTTTGAAATAAATATCGTAGATGATAAATGTATTCTATGTTATGATATGATAGAGTATATTTGCAAAGACCAACCCCTAGAGTTTCTTACTCATTCTTCTCAAGGGAATCTGTCTTACGAATGAGCAGTAGAGTTTAATCTGTATGACGATTTCAAGTCTAATTGCTTTTTTTTTATAATATTAAGTGACGGGACGAACAAGTCATGCGCCTGATGGTAAGCTACGCGCCTGTCCATTACAGTTGCAGTGCCACTCAAAGCTTTAAATTGCGAAGATCTGAGGGGCACTGCCACTGCGCTTATCAACCTGAGACATAAGTTGACTAGTCCCATGTGCCTGTAATTTTACCAGCACCCTTACCCTTCAAAACTGGAACACAGTAATGCTGATATGACTGCTGCTTGGAGCTTTACTTCTACTACCTATGCTCTTTACCTATGGAATAAAGATGATTTAACTTTGACTATGAAATATACGCGAATTAGATTTGAAAAAAAATATTTTCATTTCCACTGTGTAACAATCGTGAAAACCTACGGGTGCGTACAGAATTGGCGAATGCGCCGCAAATGTCGCGCCTGTTTGTGAACGGCTCGGGAGCTGCACACGAGCATAACGTTGTGCGATCTGGTAACGTGTATTTAACTGCACGTATGCAGCACTCGTGGAGTGCGCGTGCAGAGCACATGTAGCGTAAATCGCAATTAAGCGCCTTGATTTGGAAAAGACGCAGTTTCCGAACCGATTTCCGGTTGAACGGCAATCAAAATCAAGCTGCAGATCTGTACACACTCTAAGAACTTAACAAACAATATAATCTTTGCAATTTTTATAGTCACTGCGGCAGACTGTCTGGTTATGAACGTTGTGTTTTATATAACATTGATTGTGAGACCAAATTCCTAAGCTGGTATAACTCCGGCCAATGTTAATAAGTCCACCTCCTGTTCAAGATCGATAGTCTTACTTAAGGCAACTGTCTTCAATAATAAATACCACTTGAGTGCACATTGATTGGCCCAAATTTTAACTTATTAATAAACGTTCCTCAGAACTTAAGGCGAGTCATTGGATATGAAGCGGGAAAAACTGCTTCGCTAGATCAAATGGTTTAGATATTTACTATTTAATAACGGTCACGCAAAAAATATACGGTAGGTACACCTAAGGATATTGTCCAAAGAACGTACTAATCTGTTACACGATAGGATGTACTTCGCCTAATCATATAGAATCCCGAAATCAAGCTAAAATAATGTCTAAAACAAATTTTTCAACTTTTACTTTCAATTATTTTCAATAAGATTCGGGAGCATATATTAAGATTATCATTTCCTAAGTTTAAAAACAACATTAATAATATTTTGATATGACTTTTCAATATCAGAATTGAAAGATTGAAGATTACGTGTTAGATAAAGATGTATGGAAAGACGATACGGCTCCAGAATCCACACAAATTTGATTCAAAGTGTATTCCATAGCATTTAAGTTTATTCGAAAAGAGCAATCCCTAGAGTTTCTTGTGCGTTCTTCTTAGGGAAATCAGCGTAGTGAACGTGCAATAGCTTAATGTAATGTAATGTAAATGCATCGAGTATATAACAAATAGAGACGAAATGTCATTTAATTTGTTTGAAAACTATTCTGCCATATCACTACTGTGACAACTGCGCTCCGATTGGCTAGCCCGAGTTCGAAACAATTGACGGGTGTCGTCAACTGTTTCACTTCATAACATTACTTAACATTTAACATAAAATAATTTTAACTATTTGAGCAATATAGTTTATAAATTTAAACCGTGTTTCCACGATCAACAACAAAAATCTCCACTACTCCGAATAGGGGTGGTCGTTGAAACGAAAAGCACTTAAAAGTTTGCTTTTAAAATAAGCACATAAGAACGTTTTTCAATTTAAGCGTAAGCGTTGGTCAGTTCAATGCTCAACAATTTGATTTTTTTACAACGCGCTTAAAATCCCGCCATTTATGTTTCCCTAAACAAATTAATTCGTTTACGTTTTTCTAAATGATTTTGTAAGCGATAAACTAAAAAGCGTTTTTTCACAACGTTTTAACGTTTAAAAGAATAAGCAGTTTTTCCCATCTCTATATTTGAATATTTAAATAATAAGAATTACCACGGAAATTAAGTAGTGAACAATACTGGTCCGAGAATTACCGAGATCTGTTCAGTACCAATGTAGGCTCGATTCGCTGTATGTTATTTAACTAAGCAATATTTTATTTATTCCTATCTCTCATTGTTTCGTTTCCTGTGTGATAACAAATAGTGCGTGCAGTTGATTGGGCAGTTTGTGATTAAATCGACTTATCCGTAGATCAAAGATCTATGTGCAAGACTACTTGTTCTCAGGACATAGTATGTTTCGGTCGTTCTTCTTCGCTGTGGATGTCAGATCTAGTGTTGTTCGATATTATATTTCCGAAACGAAATAAGATATATAAATTCTCTAAACACCTTACAGTAGGCCTTAGTTTGAATAACGAAATTATTCTCTTAACGTACTTATTCTTTTTTCGCTATATAATCACATCGGACTCTGTTCTTCGGATGTGTCGAAATATTTGTATTTTTTCCTGTAGGATTTTTCGGATAGTATTAAAACTACAGAACAATAAATATAGTAGAAGTGGTTAGTTAGCATCTGACGTGTGCCAACGGCAGGTCTCGTTAGACCTACTTGAGCTTAGCCCGCCATTTTCGCTTTGTATGGTATGGTTGTGTCATTCTTTCGTGCAAATTCTTTCAAAGCGTATAAAAATGCCTTATTGTGCTGTTTTGGAGAGCAAAAACGGTAGCCGCACCAAAAATATTACCCGTAGTCATTGACTTACAAATAAATGGACGACGGGTCTAATACAAAAACCACGAAAAAATGACCCAAGTCAACCTATTTAAACGTAGTGACTTGTAAAGGAATATGAAAAAGCTAAAACGTTAGATTTAAATTGTAATGTCATCGCAGTACTGTCTAATTTTGCTTGCTTCGCTGTCAGTCGAGCAAACGAAGACTAAAGCGTGAATGACGCTCTGTATACGATTTTAACGCCCTATAAGTTCGGACACTTTTTAGCGCGGACCGACGTCCATATAATTGTAAGTCAATGCCCGTAGTAGTATAGTATAAGTCATATAATCGGTAACTCTTATTTTAATCAATTTTTAACAGAAAAAAAGGTTCTCAATTTGAATGTATGTTTTTTGTTTGTAACCATGCGATAACTCACATTTGTGAAAAGATTTTGATGATTCATTTTTTTTGGAAAATGTTCCACTGATGAATCCGGTTTCGCGTACTTTCCGATAACCGATTTCAATAAAACGTGGCAAATAGACGGTTATTTGATCAATTTTCTGTTTACGAGTAGATTTTTTGTACTGTTACAAACGAAAGTAAACATTGGCCCAGGGCAATGTGGTCGAGTTTTATCTTTTGAAGAACTAAATAAACATTTCGAATTTTCCAAACCAGTAGCGAACAAAAATTTAGCGAAAAAAAAGCTTCATGAGTGTTTGGTTAATTTTAAACTTAATTGATCGAAATAAAGTTCATTATGTAATGTGTGCGTTAAACAAGACATCTGTTGTCGAGAAGACACTACTTTCTAGTCATTCAGACGTTAATCGTTCATAGTAGGCCAGCTACTGGCCGCAAGATAGCACGTTCAATAAAATTTCAATATGAAATCAAAACGTCGTAACTTGCAATAAAGGTATTGAAGTTTCAATTATGTAGCGACAGGATAAAGTTTAAATTATATTAATAATCCAGGATTTGTTAGAACTTTTTAAATTAGAAACTATGACCAATCATTATCAAGATTTCATAGTATTTATCATTTGTTTGAGTGCGTTTTGGCCAGAGAACAAATAAGTAAAGAGAACGGACACTCTCCGCCCCTCCCTAGCTTTAGATACTGCACCACGCCCGTACATTGACGGTCACATTGACTGAACGAGAACAAGGCTGTCGGCGAGCCGTTTTCGCGCTAAGACGGCTTTGATATTTGAATATAGTTTTCATTTATTCATTACGAAAATTGTACGTTAATATATAACATCATTTTAAGTTACTATTTATAATGGTCGCGAATTGTGCTGTGTACGGCTGTTTATAATATATTTCGACCGTTGTACGGAGTGTCCGAGGTGTGTTTTGGCGACGGCGTTTCCGATAGTAATCAAGGCAGCATATGATCTTGAGCATTCGGACCCCTCTCACTACACCTCGTAAATTTTTTGTAAAACTTAACTCACGCTATCTAGCGAATGACGCAAACAGCAGCAAGCCACCAATCATACGTGGGCGGAGCTTATTTTAAAGGATTCCGGTTTCTAATAACATCGAAAAACGTTTTTTAAGGTGGATCATAAATTAAAGATGGTTATTTAAAGTAGAAATTATTGTTCTGTAAGAATTGTAGTTTCTTTGGGGATGCCAAAAATAAGATATTGAGATTTCAAGATGATGCAATTTTTTCATCAATTTAAATATGTGTAATATAATATGAAATGTATTAGATAACTTTTATTACTAGCTCGGGGACCCGCCTTATTGCACTTCCAGTGTTTTTTTTCTTCCATGTATTAATAAAACCATAGAATAAAACAATTGATATTAACATATTGAAATTCTCGATGTCGTCGTCTTATTTTCTCAAACTCGTATCTTAAAGCACAAAGTAACTGAAATGCAAAAATGGATTGTATATACAATATTGCAGGCCGATTTCACATTACATTTCCGTCATATTCTGGCTTTTACCTATTCTTAAAGTAATGCACCCAAATTAGATAAGAAATTTATAGAAAGTTTTGCATCTTCTGAATAATCACTCCTTATAAAATACGAGTTTGAGAAAGTGGGGCATCGATATGTACCTTCACAGAGCAAGCCTCAAGGTGGTAGTTTTACGGGAGCTAAAATTCCGATATATCACTTATTTTGGCTAGACGGGCACACCCGAGTCCATTCACTTCGCTACAATCAGTATAATGCTGTGTCGCGCCATGGACACACAACTAGACAAACCACAGATTACACTTAAACTCTACTACGAAACAACGAAGTAAATGTAGGCCATACAAATATTCCTCCCGGCCCGGGAATCGAACCCGGGACTCCGCGTGGCAGTCCAGCATAGTAACCGATCATCATAACATCTATCGTTCACTGTATACTTCCCACTATTGGATCTGGAAAGAAAGCGAAATTGTTAAGGGCAATATTGTCAAAGCATTATTATATTTATTAATACGGACCTACGTGTCTTTATTGCACGATAGGACGTGACTGGGCGCCTAAATGACACCAATATGTCGCTCCGACGCAATTTCTAATTCTAAGAGTCAGCAACTACCATGGAGATAGGACTTTAAAGAAACGTGTTCCGTGCCTATTAAACAGCTTATCCGAAGTTATAGGTGAACTTATAAGCTTGTCATTTTTGTAACAGCAAATATCATTTAGTCCTGCACTCAAGCTGTTCCCATAATTGTGTACGACACGGACTGGATAATACCTCCGTCTGAAATCGCGAAATTATTGCTTTTTGTTCTATATTTTTAATGCTTAACTAGCATATACATTTATAGCTTTACTATCTAAAAGAGTGTAAGTAAAAATACAACTATTTTGCAAAGATTAGACGCGGCGTTCCATACACACGCTGAGTTTCACTGACGTGCGGCGAAGACGCTGCGCATCATTTAGTCGGCTGTCAAACATTCAAGATGGTGGACGCAAATCCGGTCCTCTTTGAAAATTAATTTACATGGGTGTATTGCTCATATTTCGCTACTTGACTAATTGTGTGAACATAAATTTAAACTTTTAGATTGTTTACATTGATTCGGTCATTGATGTTGTAGTTTTTGATTCATTTGTGTATTATAATATTTGATAATCGCGAAATAGTAAACAAAATTTCATACTATCCATCTCGTTTTGCAAGCATGTAATGAATGACGCGTGTTAAAACAAGACATAACATAAATCATAGATTAATAAGCAACAGGGTGTTGTGTTCTGACTACACAATAACAGAGTATGTATAATATGATTATAACGGTTACTAAGGCCACCATATTAATATAAAAAAGACTAGGCTCAACGATTTCTATGTACTTGACTAAAGATCTTTGCCTTTCCGCAAGGAAAAGTACATAAGTACATGACATCAATAATTTCAACAACTTAACTATTTTTTTCTTTTACTTAAAATTTATTTTTCTTTTAAGTAATATGAAGGACCCTGGGTCAAAGCAAAATGGAACGTACTGTGCAACTAATAGCGACTTTGCCAGGGGCTTTATGTTATTTCCCCAACCATGGATAAATATCATTGGTAAGCCATTGACTTACAATAATTATATGGACGTCGGGTCCGCGCTAAAAAGTGTCCGCACTTGTAAGGCGCTAAAATCGTATACAGAGCGCCAAACACCGCTTTAGTCTTCATTTGTTCTACTGACAGCGCGATACTGCGATGACATTACAATTTAAATTTCGAATAGGTTGACTTGGGACATTTTTTTCGTGGCTTTTGTATTAGACCCGTCGTCCATTTATTTGTAAGTCAATGTGGTAAGTACTCAATATTATCTGCCTGCCTAGCTCATTCCCAATAGCTATAGACTGTCACGTCTGTCCACGGTACTAAGGTACTGAATACTCTTTGACAAAATTCAACGTTATAACAAAACACTGTCACTATTGATAGTGTTTTGTTTGGAACATGTAGTTGCTGTGAATGTTCTTGTCTATAGATTGAAATCGTTGGTTGTGATCATTGACTTACAATTATATGGACGTCGGGTCCGCGCTAAAAAGTGTCCGCACTTGTAAGGCGCTAAAATCGTATACAGAGCGCGACACTCCGCTTTAGTCTTCATTTGTTCTACGGACAGCGCGATACTGCGATGACATTACAATTTAAATTTCGAATAGGTTGACTTGGGACATTTTTTTCGTGGTTTTTGTATTAGACCCGTCGTCCATTTATTTGTAAGTCAATGGTTGTGATTAATAATTTGTAATGACACTTTTCTTAAAGCGTCTTCCTAATTTATATCAATTTGTCACATGGGCGCGCCATTCTGATCAACTGCAAACTAGACCATTTGTAAAGCTGCTCCACTTCAATAGATTAAAATGTAATGGCTTCGATGGTCTGTAGATAGGTTTGTCTGGTCTGTTGTTGTTCAGGAATGTACTACCTTACTTAACCTTAGTAGCAGAGAGCTTCTTGTGTAAGAGTTCGTACAGGGAAGAACTGCCACCTTACCTATAACCGTCGTCGCATATCACGACTATCTGTCTTAACTGTGTCGTGGACGTTTATATTATCGTTGAACGGCTGTCGCGTCCAGCCTGTTCCCGTATCACGACTACCTGTCCTAACTGTGTAGTGTACGTTTACTTTATCGTTGAACGACTATCGTGTCTAGCTGTTTCCACTAGATCGTGACGATAATTTATCGCCACCTTGTCGTTTGAACGTTAGAACCTACGATTATCTGTTGTGACGTTTTATTTATTGTCGGACGACTGTCATTCTAACTCTTTCCAATGTCACGACAGTCTGTCGTCGTAACGTCAAAAAGTTCGTGAACGACAATTAATCCTGTTGTTCTATGTGTAAACAACTTCATTTAAATATAAGGGTGCTGGTGCAGTTACAGGCACATGGGACTTGTCAACTTATGTCTCAGGGCGACGGGCGCAGTGATAGTGCTCTTAAGATCTTTATGATTTAAAGCTCTGAGTGGTACTGCAATTGTTATGAACAGGCGTGTCGCGTACCACCAGGTGCACGACTTGTTCGTCTCGTTACTTGTTATTATAAAAAAAAACCAAATGAATAGTACCGAATTAGCTTGGTACTTTATTACCAGAAAAATTTAACCAGCTTCAAATGTTTTTGCTAGATATAAGCAAGAATTAAAGTGCTTAGCATAATAATAAAATAAAATAAAAAAGACTATTGTGACCTGTATTATTTTAAATTGATTGAAAACAAAAGTGTGGTAAATATGTTAAATTAATTACCAACAACACAGCGATACTAAAAAAAGTCCTAAAAGTCCTAAAAAAAAACACTTAAAATAATCAAAAATTGAATTACATTACGGTTCCGGATTTAAATCGCGTATATTTGTTTTTTCAAACAAACCGACGCGTTTCGGGCTCTTTACAGGTCACGGTTGACAACCGTGTCAGTCAACCATGTAACAATCGCGAAAACCTAAGAACTCGATACAACAAGAATGACAATGACATACATTCTTATAAGGTCTTTATTTATTTTCTTTAGAATTTCGGAAGGAGGCATTATCAACTTCATATTAATCATGTTTAGGTAAAATCTACGCGGATAAAAATGTTTATTATATAAATAAAAAAATAAGTAAAGAAAGATGACGGAAATAGGTAACGTGGTAGTACTTCCCCGGACGAACACTTTCACAAGGAGCTCTACTGCAACTAGAACTGCGTTCCGGTTTTGAAGGGTAGGGGTGCTGGTGAAATTAAAGGCATATGTCTCAGGGTGACGGGCGCTGTGATAGTGCCACTTAGATCTTTGAGATTTATAGCCCTGAGTGGCACTGCCACTGTTATGAACAGGCGTGTCGCGTACCATCAGGCGCACGACTTGTACGCCCCGTCACTTAGTATCATAAAAATGTGCTTTTCTTTTTGATAAATAGACATCATCATCATCAATTATATTTCGCGGTTCACAACTTGATATAGGCCTCTCCCAAATGACGCCACAATGTTCTACCCTGTCCAGCGGCTTTTACAAACCCTTTTCATTCCCTCTGTCCATCTGCATGTCCGTCTCTTGCTGCCGTAGCATTCATTTATTTACGATAAATAAACGCTATATTATGTAAATATAAGGCATTGAGAATGGAAGTAGTAAAGAAATAAGATTTTTTTTCCATAGCCCCGCATTAGTGCCATCCTGTATCTCGGGTGCCATGGTCACACACACAGACAACCACAAATTACATACTCACCAGATAAATAAATAACAATTAAATTAACGTCTTTTAATGTCCACTTAGTGTAACCTAGTAAAATCTAAATTGAAAAATAATCGCAATTATATATTTTTTAGATTTTACAAAAAGGACATTTTAGAATAATGCATAGCGGGTATTGTGTTAAGAGTATACTCGTAGTTCTTTTATCATGTCATTAACTATTTTATACACTGGTAAATAAAAAAAAATACAGTGGACTAAATTATTTTCACATTAGACCAAAGTAAAATAACGGACCAGACTTTTGAAAGAACTCTGCATTATTTTGGGGATTTAGTAAAACCCACTAGTAAATGGTTCACTGAATAATATGCCGTATGTGTATAAACTTTGATGACTAGATTACTATAAACTAAAATAAAAAAAAAACAAATAGCGCGGTAAATTCTTTTAAAAATCATGTTTCTCAAGCCCGAGGTCAGGAGGGCGAGTGAATGCATAACAAAGGCTTTGTTTACGATTAAATTACATCTCTTTCCCCTTTGTGAGCGACGACGGAACTAAACTGGAGGTCTACTTTTTCCAAATTGCCCTTTTTTTGTTCAAGCCTTGTTTAAAGTATATTTTGTTGTACCCGAGAGTTATGTGAAATTTATGGTCTTGCAGTCATTTTATACATAAATTAAGTATGTGAAAGTCATACATGACATCACGCCTATCTTTCAATAGGAGAGACTATGGACGTCCACAACCCGAGATCCAGGTCCAATTGCGTCAATCAGCGTTTTGTCTTGATACGATAAATTTTGAATTCGAGGTTATGTTACACGTCTAAGTTTGTACTTACACTGTTATGGAATTATCATCATTTCAGCCAAAAGACGTCCACTGCTGAATGCCACAATGACCTCTCCTGCGGCGCTTGCATCCAGCGAAAACCCGCAGCCTTCACCAGATCATTAGTCCACCATGTGGACGGTTCCCTCCTCACCACCTTGTGCAGGTAGTGACCGAAGCAGCCGTGCCCGGTCAGCACCTGCACAAGGTGGTACGACAGTGACCCGTGTGACCGGCTCACCCATTCTACATGGACAGGACGGATCGCCCCTATGGTACGAGCGCCATAGGTGGGATCCGCCAAGCCCTCTTTCCACCGGTCCCGCATGCGTATGGATCCCGCTCGGGGAGCGGGGCGCTCGCCTCAGTCGCTCATTCCCAGCCGGTAGGCGTGGATCTCCGCCAGGACCTCAGCTTCAAGGTTCTATGGCGGAGTACCGGCGAGGACGCATGCGGCAGCGCAGGCCACCGTCATGTACGCCCTGCACATTCGCAGGGCGACCACCCTCTGAGGCCTCCTCAGCAGCGATTTCGTCGTGCGAGCATTGCCACTTAAGTTTTGCAATTCTTAGGGCTATGTTGGTTACTCTGGTTCCCTTGCGGATATCCCCATTACTCCCTTTCCATTACCCTTTGAGTGCCATTTGCAAATTTTACCTTTGATTGATTTCATTTACAATCATTAACATATGCCCTTTGAAATGTGGTGCTGGCGCAGAATATTCAGGATACATAGAATATAATGTCTCTGTACTTGAGGAACACAAGAATGCACAGCGTTTGTCTTCGCCTTGGTTACGTGGCAAGTAGAGATGCTGATAACCTGGATGGTTTGATGATGACAGGGATGGACGGAACGAGATCTAGAGGCGGGAATTCCAAAAGGTGGTCGAATCAGATCTCCGAACAATTTGAGCTAACTGTCAGCGCCGTAGTACAACCATGTGACTTGAGCGGAACCGATGGAGGCAATTTGGTTGGCAGGATGAAGTGTGAAGGGAATCACGATCCTCAGCAGGAAGCGGGAATAAACATACAAATCAAAGGAAGGAAATGAATATTTTCAATAATACCTGTTTCAATATATCATATTGGCAGCCGTACAACTCCTTGTTCTCACAAGGTATCACGCCGTGTAAAAAAAGGATAAAAAATGAGAATGCGTTGCTCATTAATCAACCAGACATGTTAATTATTTTGTACATACGAACACATACATAACGCACACACTATAACGCAATAGCCCTGCACTAGGGAAACTGCAACACGAGTGCCATGGACACACATGTAGACAACCACAAATTACACCCAAACTCACAAGATTTATTGATGATTACAATAAGTGTAAGCCATGCACATATTTCTCTAAGCCCAGCAATCGGGCCCAAGACCTCTGCGTGTCAAACCAGGATGGTAACCCATCGGCGATGGAAGTTTAGTGGCTGTGGAGCTCTTTGTGAAAGAGTTCGTCCAGGGAAGTACAGCCATCATTATATATTTCTAACGTGAAGATTGCTCCGTTACAGTTTTGAATGGATGTAAGAATATTGGTGAAACTACAGGCACATGAGTGTTGTCATAATTAAGTTTTTTTTTGTAATATCTAGTGACGGGACGAAGAAGTCGTGCGTCTGATGGTAAACGACACGCCTGTCCATCACAGTTGCAGTGCCACTCAGATCTTTAAATTGCAAAGATCTGAGGGGCACTGGCACTACCACTGCGCCCGTCACTCTGAGACATAAGTTAACAAGTCAAGACATGTGCTTGTAATTTCACCAGCACCCTTACCCTTCAAAACCGGAACACAGTATTGCTGGCATTATATTGCATTCAACCCTTGTAATCCGGTACGTAGATACCTCTTCAGTACTCTATACTTTGAACAAATTAATGTTTTGTGCATTGACAATTACTGCTATCTTACCTGTTTCTGTCGCCAAGCAGTAATGGGAGCATTACTGCGTTTCGGTTTTGAAGGGTTAAGGGTCCTGGTGAAAGTACGGGCGCACGACTTGTTCGTTCCGTCACTTGACAATATAAAAAAAAATTACCCGGACAAATCTTTTCAAAAGGAGGTCTACTGCTACTAATTTCCTTAGCCAATCACGAGAAGAAAAGAAATACTGCTAAACACATATTTTTCTTATTGTATGGATGGCATGCACTGTAATGCTTGCCATCGTGCTGAAAGGGTATACCAATCGGTGTAAGGTATTTGCCGATTGTTGGCTAGGCTGCGTCAGATTTACTCGAATGCTAGGTACGTAGTGGAGGCTCCTTTCGTGCACCTTGGTACCTATACTCACTATAGGTACATGCCTCCACAGTACCAAGTTATTATTTATACTAGTTAGTACACAGTATTGTTTACGTCTGTAATAGGTAGATATACATATAAATACCAAACTAATGTAATGTTACACTGATATCTAAGAGTATGTACTACTGTTGGTGTACTTCTGCGGAGCGGTTCAGGAATAGATTGAAAAAGAAAAACAAATTTACCCCAAAAACACCCTTTTATTAAATTCGTAAGACAATAAGGAAAATTATAATGAGAAGCAATATGTCGCAACGGCGTTCAAATCCAGGCGGCCTGCACGTGGAGGCTTTTGGTCGGAAGCGCTTTTAGTTAGTGAAATGAAATAGGAAACGTGAAATGTAAAAAGCATAGCTCGACAAATTATTTTATGGGGATGTAACAGTAGCTAATCTATAAAATAAAACAAAATAAATAAATGGCACCTAAAATGCTGCGCAACGTTGAAACTCCTCACTTCTTTAATTAAGAAAATCATAACACAAAACATTGGAAAAGTGTTATTATTCCTTTAATTACTTATTTATGAACTCGGCAGCTATTTATGGTTTTCCGCTGGAACAAAACGTCGAGCCTGACAAACAATTTAATGACAAAAGGGATCTAATTGTCCAATTGGGGCGCTGAATACTGGAATCGCTGGCTTTTTGTTTTGTACTCCTTTGAAAGGCGAAAATTGTTGTTTATTATCTGTCACGGTAGGCTGCGGGGTGAGAAACCGCTAAATGTCATTTTCTCTGTCGTCCAGTATAATGTACACAAACGAAGCGATGACGTCCGGGTCCCGTTCTGGACTAGCTTGTAATTTCAATTCGTTATACAAATATTTTTCTTTTTCGTTCTACTCCATAACGGTACAGTACCACCCAGAGCTTTCAATTACAAAGATCTGAGCACTGCCTCTGTGCCCTGAGATATAAGTTAGGGCGAGTGTCCACTCTAAGAAAAGTCGCCAGATCTTTGCAAGAATTCGTGTCGTACTACACATGAACTGTGTACACTGCCTGGTTGCCGGACAAGAAAAAAATCTTGTCTACAGGGACGCGCTCTGCCGTTATTGTACGGGGCGGGGTGGCATTGTCAATAAACGAACGTTTATGCGCGTGGACGGGTGTTCTATAGTAATCAACATATACAACAATATATTTCTTCCCACAGTCGGTAGTAAAACGACAGCTAACTCGAAGACTCGTAATGCACTGACTCATTTTATCCTACACACGTCTGTCCGAAAGCATTCGTATCGTGTACATACTCATCATTTTTTCGTCTGCAACAGACACGACGTGTTTTCGTGGCTAGATCCGACAAAGTTCTTGTCGCGTACAAGACCATTCTCATCTTTTCTGTAACAGACACGTCGAATTTCTTAACGTATACATGCGTCCCTACCCTTCGAAACCGGAACGCAGTAATTCTCACACTACTGCTTGGCGGCAGAAATAGGTAAGATGGCAGTACTTCCCTGGACGAGCTCTTTCACTAGCGCTCTTTTGAGCTTTACTGTTACTAAACAACTGATGCAACATTGAGCCGCATTATGGGAAAATTTGTCAATACTGCGCTCTCAATGGCGGAGGATTGGGAGGCAAGTCCACGAGATGACGAGATACAGGCCCGTTCTCCCTCCGTCATTAATTAACTATAATTACGATGGCTATGTACTCATGTGTCTCTGAACGAGGGTTCGGTCGGTCGGTAGATCTATTAACTCAAATGATGATAATGTCTTTTTCTCAAACGTGCTCGCAAATGTTTGTCATTTATGGACCATGCGCCTTCCTTCCGGCCAAAGCCTGCAAAGTGAGTATGAAAAATCATTTATGTCCACTTTTCTAAACTTACCTACTAATAAATTTTAAATTTACCTACTAAAAATTACTATGTAAACAGGCAAAAGAAATAGTAATACAGCCAACTGCTCAGTGTCCACAGTTGCGAGAATTAAAAAAAAGAAAATGGCGGTAATATTTAAACTAAAGTGCTTTGGTATTCTTTTTTTTTCGTCTTTTTTGTGTTTTGGTCGCGAAAATGAGTGCTAGTGAGAAGAGCGATAACGAAAATACAGTAATAGATACAAATTCAAACACTGCGATAATGTACTATAACATCTAAGTGAAGTGAAACACATGCAAGTCGGTTGAACACTGGTTTATTCCATCCAAACACAGTGTGGGTAGGACGACTGCCCTCGCATAATATATTACATGTTTTCCCTTTTGAAAAGTTAATAATTGTTAGGCTACATACAGGTTATCCTTTTAAAATGAGAAACCCGAGAAACTCTTTATATAACAGAAGAAACACATACACTTTAAATATTGAAAAAAACATGAATGAAATGATTATATGTTATAGCTACACGAGTGACACGATTATACATATTTTACCATAATAATGTAACAAATTGTACCTAATATAATATAAAGAACTCTTTGCACCATTTTACACATAATCCTATTACTGAAAGGTATTATATT
>NW_020653608.1:527977-551707 GCF_003589595.1 Hyposmocoma kahamanoa | reverse complement strand
CTATTGCAATAAAACGGCAATTTCATACTTTAACCCCTAATAATAATGACGGTGACCCGATAATTTGTCGTCACGATCTAGTGGGAACAGCAGAACACGACAGTTGTTCAACGATAAAATAAACGTCCACGACACAGTCACGACAGATAGTCGTGATATGGGAACAGGCTAGACGCGACAGTCGTCCAACGATAAATAAAACGTCGCCACACAATGGGAACTCGCCCTTACTATTTTGCAGTAGAAATAGGGAAGGTGGCAGTACCTACTTACCCCGAACTTTTTCACAAGGTGCTCTAATGCTTTAATTTTAATTAACTGTCTGTTTTTTTTATTATTAAGTAGTAAATATAACATCACATACGTTGCTTTGATGTAACTAAAGCACTTGTGTTATAGAAATCGGAATCTATGACGGTAACACAAACACCCGGACTCGAGACAATAATGTAGGAATGTTAGTTAGATTTTCCATAGATGGCGCTACGGCTAGAAAGTCGTTGAAAACCAAATACAAAAATACGACAATAAGCACATAGAAAAGTTCGTGAGGTCCGCTGGTTCGTTCTGTGGCTTAGTTGGCATTGCATCTGACACGGTTTGCTAGAAGATGTCGGTTCGAAGGATTTTTTTCTAAGTGTTCGATCTTTAATATTATAGAAATAATAGTTTTCTACATTGACAGAGATGGCGACACTACGAAAACCGGTGTGTAAGGTACTCAATGTTTTTATTTGAAACAAATTTATAATGACGATCCGTTAATTATGTATATGCATTTATTTCAATTCGCATGTTGTATTGCAATTTTTAAGCGACTTAAAAAAAATCTCATTTTTGTATGTATGTTACGCGATAACTCCCGGCATTTGTGAACCGATTTTGATGATTCTTTTTTTGTTGGAAAGAGGGCGCCTCAGTCGTGGCCCATTTATATTTGAAGATATGAATGAATCCGGTTTCGCGATGGGCATGTTTTCCTCGTGTCATAGTGTTTTCCAAATAGTTTAGAGTAGAGATTTGAAGAAGATATTCCTCCACCAAGGGTGGAAAATTAGGTGATAAGTCCGCTTTATTGTATTTTACCCTTTTCCGTTAACCGACAGATCAATAGAACTTGCAAATAGATGTAATTCCGTAAACTTCCGAGGTCAGTTTCTTTTTAAGAAAAAAGTTATAATTGTGTCGTACCTTTTTATGCTCACCCTGTATATCTTACGACCCCTGTATTCGACAACATATGATGAAACATGTTGTTCCATCTAACTTCTGTAAATTTCGTCAAACACGCGCAACCCTATGCGGTTCTAAACTTTACAAGTTTCCCAAGGGTTCTGAATCTTCGTTGAAATGCAGGTTTCATATTATTTGTTGTGCAAATAAACCACATATTATTATTAATAATAATAATAACGCACACACTCGTAGCCCCGCACAAGGGAAACCCTGTGTCGCGGGTGCCATGACACACACATAGACAATCACAAATTACACCCAAACTCACGAGAGAAATAAAAATAGGCCATATAAATTTCTTTCCTGGCTCGAGAATCGAACCCGGGACCTCTGCGTGGCAGACCAGCATGGTAACCGGCCACTGAGGCAGTTGTAAATGTAAATGTAAAATCACCGTAAAATCACAAGGCCCGTAATTTCCGTAACAAGGTTACCCGGCCACGGCCACTGGAATCGATATTAGTATAAATACGGGTCATCCCATTTGAAAAGTGTTCAATTTATTTATTACAAAACTTTGGACACGGGAAGGTAACTCATCGCCCACGTGATAATATTAAAATATTACATAATATTGCAACATATTACACATAACTCAGTCTGCTGAAGTGCACATGATCAATCGCACTTAAGCTTAGTGTAATAAACTCACAACTGCTTTAATGCTTGACGGTAGAGATGGAAAAAACTGCTTATTAATTTTAAACATTTGAACGTTGTGCTTTTTTAGGTAAGCGTGCTTAAAAAAGCGCTTTTCATGAAACGCTTTTTAGTTTGAAGCTTACAAAACCGTTTAGAGGCTCATTCGGAGTGCAGGTGCGGGCTCGCTAGTCTTGGCGTCATCCCTTTCATTGTGCCGAAGTGGCTACGAGCGGGTAGATCCACACGTCGAAATCGCAAACAGACGCTAGATCAAGCACTGTGAAAGGTACGGGCGGACCGAACCTATAGATCTACCCGTGTGCACCCGCGCCCGCGGCGAGGCATGCGCTGACGCGCAGCCACTGTAAACGCAAGGAGCGTCTACGTACATTTGATTTACACGTCCCCGCGCCCGCACCCGCGTCCGTCCCATTTTGAATAAGGCCATACATTTTATGTTAAACAGGCTTGCAACATTGTTTTGACTGCGAAAAGCGGCGAGTAGACCATTAAATGTTATAAGTAAGTTTATTTGTAAAACACGAGTTATTTTTATTTATAACATTCACATTAACGAATTATTTTCTGTTTAGGTCCTGCATGCTGATTTTGATTCAAACTGGAATCGATGCGATCAGACAGCCCATCCGAGTCTCGAAATCGGACGGGTTTTCGAGAGAGAAGATAAATCTAATTCCTACTATATCTTTCTAATTTGTGAGTTAAATCAATTGTTGTTCCGATTTGAAATGTCAAAAGTTTCCGATCGGTCAGATATGAATCGCAATTATGCGCCTCGACTCGGAAGAAACGCAGTTTCTGATCGGGAGAGGCAATCGAAATCAAGCTGCTAGTCACAAATTTGGAAATCCACTGTGTTCTGTGTATTGGACTCACTCCCGGCCACTACCATAGATTACTTAATGGTTACTACGTAATAGATACATCGCTCTCATAAGAAATTGAAAATATTTACGCTATAATAGCCTGCTAATTCTGACTAATGACATCAGGCACTCACTACGAAGAAAAAAGAACCTAAGCACGCGCTCAGAGAGATGAAAATAACGTTGCCCGCCATGTGTAGTCATACGGAGCGAATGTTCACAAATGAAAGACTTGTATGAGCGCTTGTGTCGACGTCGGTACACGCTGCGGTAGGTACTTATCGCGTAACATTGGGTGGGTGACGGGCCCTGTCACTACTCAGAACACTCAATTTAAAAAAAGGTCATTACCCAAATTGAAATCGAACCCAAAATCTCCTCTTCCAGCGCTTACAGAGCAAACCGTTGAGCCTCAGAGGTCGGCAAATGGAATGACGGTGATAAATATGAAATAAATGACTCTGTTCTATTCAACTGAACTTCTTTTATATACATTAGAATTAATGATACGCGTATAGGGACATACCGTTCAGCGAAACGCGTTTCGATCTCATTGTTTGCATACCAATTACATCCAAAATACAATAAATACATGTACACACGAGCGCTACCGTGTCAAACCAAAACACTGTAATATCAACAACAGCTTTTTGAGAAATAGGATATTTCGGTTTTTTGTAATTTTTGAGGCTAATAACATAAAAATGTACACTTAATTTACGTTGTACATTAGAAATTAAACAAATCTATCTAGCCATTGTAATTTTACTTTGGAAAGTATGTTGTTTCTATTGAAAAACGAATACATTTATTTTCCCTCGTTAACAGTCGAAATATTTTTGTTGTTATAATTTTTTTTATGATGTCGAGGGACCGGACGAACAAGTCGTACATCTGATGGTCGGCTACACGTCTGTGCATAACAGTTGCAGTGCCACTCAGAGCTTTAATTCGCAAAGATCTGAGACATAAGTTGACATTGACAAGTCCCATGTGCCTGTAATTTCACCAGTACCCTTACCCTTCAAAACCAGAACACAGTAACGCTCACATTACTGCTTGCAGGCAGAAATAGGTAAGGTAGCAGTACTTTCCTGGACGAACTCTTTCATGAGGACTTTTACTGCTACTTAATTACAAAGCACTGTAGTGAACCTAGCAGTGTTTTGATTTGACACGATAGAATGTCATTTTCATTGTTAAAATTTGAGCCGCGACAAAATGTTGGTGGACCCCGGGACTATGCGCGATGTGAGATTTTTCACTAACTCCGGCGCCCCGCAACACCGTAATGCATTTCGCGCCTGTAATTGTCAAACCAAAAAACTGTACTGTTACGTACCGCGTTATGTCAAAATAATGTTTAAATTTTAAAGCTTACAGTCATTGACTTACAATTATATGGACGTCGGGTCCGCGCTAAAAAGTGTCCGAACTTATAGGGCGTTAAAATCGTATACAGAGCGTCATTCACGCTTTAGTCTTCGTTTGTTCGACTGACAGCGAAGCAAGCAAAATTAGACAGTACTGCGATGACATTACAATTTAAATTCAACGTTTTAGCTTTTTCATATTCCTTAACATGTCATTACGTTTAAATAGGTTGACTTGGGACATTTTTTTCGTGGTTTTTGTATTAGACCCGTCGTCCATTTATTTGTAAGTCAATGCTTGCAGTGTATTTTAGTTTGACTAGCAGACTTGGGGCCCATATGGCGCCCAGGTGCAATCAATACCCTGGGGCTTTCTAGTAGGCACGCAATCAAAATGGAATACATACATTTTCCCTAGTAATCGAAAATGGTGTAATTATAAATGATGTGGAAAGCAATAGCCCGTTGACCTCGCTCGCCGCGAGCGATACTCGGCGCCCCCTAAAATCCTGCGCGCGACTGCCCCGTATATCCTGCACCACTGCGTGTGTAAAGGCGGCACTGCGTGAGTCACCTTCCGAGTACGAGAAACACCTTTACACGGCCACGATTAGCGCAGTCAAGGTGACAACATAGAAATACTGCCACCTTATATATTTCTGCCGCCAAGCGGTAATGTGACCATTACTGCGTTCCGGTTTTGAAGAGTTTAGGCGCTGGTGAACTTACAGGCACATTGGACTTAACATGTCTTAAGGGGACGGGCGCAGTGGCAGTGCCCCTCAGATCTTTGAGATTTAGAGCTCTGAGTGGCACGGCAAATGTTATGAATAGGCGTGTAGCTTACCACCAGGCAGTCGACTTATTTGTGATACTTGATATTATAAAAAAACATAATCATTTTAAAGCCAATATGGTCTTAAAATAAAAAAAGAACGACACGGTAAGAAGACAAAGCGGTGGAAATTTACTTAATTTTAATGACGTTTCAGCTTCTTTGTTTTCACCGTTGAGTTGTGGTGGGAGGATCGATCGGTCTGCGTTATCGGCTTGCCGTCCGCAGACCGTTGTTCTGGGCGCTGGGGGCATAATATTTTATCTCGATCCGCCACATGGGGCACCCCATTTGTCATGCATTCTGTGTCTCTACACCTGCTCACGCGACGACCTGTACCACATCACTGATAATGCTGTGTCAGGCGCTAAGTACTGTGGTTCTACCATGAGATTATAGCGACAGTGATCGCTAGCGATCGCGTAAAATATTTGTATACAAAATGTTGCTTCCTCTTGTGACCGATTATGGCGCTATATAATTTACTATCCAAAATTGTGAAGTAATTTACGCCATAGTAAACTCGTGGTACAGGCACTAGTTCTCCCAAATATAAACGTCAGAGTCGACACGCTAAGAAGAAGATTTCTTTCTTAACCGACTTTAAAAAAGAGGCGGTTTACAATTCGACTGTATTTTTTTTGTACGTATGTTACGAGCATTTGTGAACGGATTTTGATGATTCTTTTTTTGTTGAAAAGAGGATACCGTTGTATTGGTCCCATTTATATTTGTAGAAAATATTCCACCTCTCAGGGTGGTAAACTAGTCACACTAGAGAAACTTTCCAGTAACCGATTTCAACAAAACTTGACAAATGTAATTCCATGAATTTTGGGGTCGATTTTTTTAATAAAAATGTTATAGTTGCTACTTATTTATTATATTTCAATTCAACAGTGACGTACAACTAAAATGAATAGCGCTTCTGTTTTGTGGATGATGATGATTGCTTTCATTCACCATGATCTATTGTCTCCATTATATTTACCTTTTATATTTATATAAAAGTTATTTCATACCGTTACCTCCCGTTCCGGTATACATAAAACATAAAACTGTCGCAGTAAGTTAAAAGCTTGTAGATCATAATTTTTGATTTAGAACAGATATGGCGTGGCTCACATCGTATGTCCACAAAGCATGTCAATGCACTTGCTAAAACTGAGTTACGGGTGAGTGCTTTTTGGGAACGCTCTATACATATTGAGGATAATTACAGAATATTAAAAACACCGACCTCAAAAGTACGTGGAATTACGTCTATTTGCTAAGTTTTATTGAAATATACCCTAGTTCGCCACTGTACACGACTTGACACTGGAGATAATAAAAATCGGTTTTCACTACTCAAAGTATATTGAGAGAAAAACGCATTGAATTGGAGAAATAGCAAAATCAACCATTAAAGTAATTGCTCCTAAATTAAAGTTAGGCGCTATTTATAAAAATGAATCTTCATGCGTGAACAGCCACCCTTCGAGGTGGACGATTTCCTTCAAAATGAAATGGGACCACTATGGAAGTACCCCCTTTCCAACAAAAAAGGAATCATGAAAATCGGTTCACAAATACCGGAGTTATCGCGTAACATACAAACAAAAAGAACATACAGTCGAATTGAGAACCTTCTCCTTTTTTGAAGTCGGTTAAAAAAGCCCCTCAGGAGAACTTCGATAACTATCAAGTGTTTTATTGAATGTCAGGATATTTCACCAACATGATTTTCAATTTCGTATTAATAATTATAACAAACTAGTTCAATGACAATCTTTGAATAAAATTCTCTCTCCTACATTATATATACGAGTATGTTTATCAACCCGTTGCGGAGCAAAGGTCTCTAGCTCATCCGTCTTGTGCTGCTTCTGGCCGGCCTTTATGTTAATAATACGTTCCTAATATATATGTATATACAGAGTATAGCGTTCAGGCGAGCACGAAACTAATCCTTATTTTACACTTTCAAATTTAAAATCCGTACCAGGTCCACAGAGCAATTTTGAATATCCCCTTGTGACTCTAAGCCGTCCATTTTTTGTCCGGATTGCGGCAGCCGTGTCCGGTTTCGTTTGTGACACTGCGGTTTCTATCAAAAAGGCTAAAATGATACGCAGTCTAGCCACTTATGCTGAAAATTGTGCTTTTGTGTTTTGTGTTTTCCTGCTTTGCATTTATTGCTGAGGCGAAACTGATCTGTGGTAAGGTAAAGCGGTTTTCAAACTTATTCAAGGTGTTACTAAGGGTGTTTTCACTCTATTTTTTTTAAAGAGATGATATACGACAGCACTCGATCCTCTGCATAATACCAGTGGAAGAGTGCCAAATAGTACAGATGAAAGTTTTACACAGCGCGGGATAACCTTCTGGATAATTTGAATGCCTCTATTGTTTGCGAGTGGATATAAATAACGGAAATTTGTTCACTTCGTTCATTTGAAATGAATTTGGGAATATTTTTTATAATTATAGCGGTTGATTTTATTGAGTTTATCTAGTGGAACTGATCTACGCTAGTCTCTCACTGGGGTAATAGCAGATACCATGAATCTTTATTACGCTTCTGACAAACTTCTTTCGCCTCTGTTAATGGTATCAGTATTTGACCTGTTCGAGGTCAACCTACTACTACATTCGCTCTGTGAACCAAAATCACAGAATCATACAAAAAATAAAATATTTAAATCGATAGTTCTAAACAACGATAACTCCGCGTTAGCCATTGACCTGCAAGGTCGTTAACAAAAGAAAGCGCTAGCGATAGGCGGTCGCTGAAATTCTCGAGCATTCGTGCGACTGCGCCTTGAGGCTATAGTATTTCGTCAACGTTTGACGTCACAGTGCGCCAGCCTTCGCGCCGCTTCCCGCGGATTTACACAATTGATCACAAAGTTCATTACGCTAAGTACAATATCGTTACAAAAATTCGCTTCCATTCCGTTCCGCCGCAATATGAATTGAGCCTTAGCGTAAGTAATAACGGGAATGAGGTAAGGGTGGTTGACCTATTTACTTGTACGATCAGGCGTTCCTGCGCCCGCGCGCTTCGCGTGTGTAGTATATCGATACTATAAGGACGCGAGTACACGCTAAGAAATTCGACGTGTCTGCTACAGAAAAGATGAGGATGGTCTTGTACTCGACAAGAACTTTGTGGGATCTATTATATCTATTTGCCTCCTCTGCGTTCAATAAGTGGTGTGTGGATTGTGATCTCGATCTGTTTTGTACTAGTATAGCTGCAGTAAAACGGCGTTTAACTAAAAAAATCTTTGAATGCATGTAGCAATTGTTGATTACAGGTTTTGTGGTCTGAGTGACACTCATTTACTTATGCTGTTGATTGTCCTTAGTGGGCTCGGAATACGATAGTTGTAGCATCACCTATTTTTTGTTAATATTTATATGTAGGAGTCAACTGTGACCATGGGACCTGTAAAGGGCCCGAAACGTCCGGTTTGTTTGAAAAAACAAATATACGCGATTTAAATCCGGAAAAATAGTGTCATTTCCTATATGTGAGAACTCATCATAAGAACTTGAAAATTTATATAATTTTCTAAGTGATTGTTTGTCTGTTAGTTTTCCGACAAGTAATTAAATAAATAACTCTAGCCACGAAAACATGTCGTGTCTATTACAGACGAGAAACGATGAGTATGTACACGAGACGAATGCTTTCGGGCAGACGTGTGTAGGGTAAAATGTGTCAGTACATTACGAGTCTTCTAGGTAGCTGTCGTTTTGCTACCGACAGTGGGAAGAAATATGTTGCTGTACCTATATGTTGAAAACTAAGCAACACCTGTTCACGTGCATAAACTGTCATTTACTGACAATGCACCTCACCCCGCCCCATACAATAGTGGCAGAGCGCGTCGTGGCGGGGTTTTTTTTTTGTTCGGATACGAATTATTGCATACACTTTCCTTAGCCACGCGCCCTGACGTACACAATAACATTAACTTTACTATAGTAGTTCCGCGACCACGTAAGTTCAGTCTAGAGGTGGTTACCACCAGCGTTTCTTCGCTACTTTCATTTGACGTTAGACTACACATAATATACAAATCCATAGTTTTATAAATCCGCTCCTCCACCCGGCAACAGACATTCAATATGAATTTAGACCGGCCTATAATCGGATTTACTCGATGATTTAATAGAATCTTCCTATCTTCAAATATATCATAATGGACATATATTTTCTATGTGTACTTAATCTTATGTTAAATACTATACTGCTTTGCGGGATATTGAATGTCGCACTAGTAAAGAACTAACTATGGAAGGATTTTAAAACAACACAATTGCATTTTTAGCCCCGTAAGTTTCAATCTTTTGTTCGTGTATCTTTGTGGCTATCTGTGGCTTCGTAGCTCCCGAGTGAATGGGCTCAAAAGATTTTTTATTTCAAGACTGATTTAATCGAGATAGTTCTTAGCAATAAGCGGTGGTAGCCTAATGATATGACCTGCCGCCTCTCAAGCAGAGGGTCGTGGGTTCGAATCCGGGCTCGCACCTCTGAGTTTCTCGGAATTTATGAGCGAAATTTAATTTGAAATTTATCATGAGGAAACTTTTTTATAATTTTAAATAACGGAACAAACAAGTCGTTGGTAAGCTACACGTCTGTCCATGATAGTTGCAGAGCCACTAAGAGCTTTAAATTGCAAAGATCTGAGGGGCACTGCCACTGTGCCCGTCACCCTGAGACATAAGTTGGCAAGTCCCACGTGCTCGCAATTTCACCAGCACCCTTGCCTTTCCAACCGAAACGCTGCAATGCTTACATTACTGCTTAGTGGCAGAAATAGGTAAAGTGGTACCTGGTAGTGGTAATTTCCGTGGACGAATTCTTTAACAAGAAACTCTGCTTCTGGCTTGTAAATAGTTGACAGTATACTGTCCAGGGCCTCAATACTGCTAATCTTCTGGAAACCATTGGTCATTGTAATTCTGTTGAAACTCCATTGATTGTAATTACGATAATATTTGTCATTCTACTAAATTCTAGTTGCAATGGCAGTTAAGTCTCAATATAGTGCCAGAGTGGAGTGGTAGTTTTGATATTCATTGATTCATTCAACCACTAAAGATCGACGTTGCCTTACTAAAAGTGCCATTGAAATATGTATATCTTAATTATTATCTCGTTTAAACAGCAATTTAGTCTTCAAATTAAATAATGTGTCGGAGTTAAGGCCGGATAGGCAGACGTCGAAGGAAACACGCTCAACGCATATTTAGCCAGGAATTACTTGATAATGGTAAGCCCATTCACACTTCGCTATCAATTCGAAGAAGAAATAAATATTTCTTTTATAAGTAAGATGCCTACACTAATTAAGAAAAGAGCTAATTATCTTCGAACAGCTGAAGGCCGCGCTCCATTATGTCGTGACAACAGATAGTCGAGCAGTTTAATGTGTCGTGGCTTGAATATTTAAATGAAGTTGTTCACATACAGTACAACACGATTAACTGTCGTTCACGACTTTTTTGACGTTGTGACGACAGACTGTCGGGACAATGTGAAGAACTAGAACGACCAGTTGCCTGACGATAAATGAAATGTCACGATAAAAATGTGACAACAGATAGCCGCAGCTACTATTGTCGTTACGTTTTATTTATCGTTGTCACATATCTGCAAACGATAAGGCGGCTGCCTGGGAACAGCTAGACATGTCTGTCGTTCAGCGAAAAAAAAATGTCCAGAACACAGTCACGACATATAGTCGTGATATAGGAACAGGCTAGACGCGACAGTCATCCAACGATAAATAGAACGTTAATAATGGGAACGCACCCGAACAGGTTCATAAAATAGAGCCAAGAATCATCCCGTTAAAATTAAGCCTTTAATTACAAAAGTCCGCTTAAAAGACTATCGACACACATCAGGGCCGTGCCCGGAATTGGGCAGGCCGTACTATGTAGTTTGTATGAACTCCGGGCCTACCCCGAGGCCGGCCGGGCCACGGACATGTGTGAACGAGTTGATACAAGATATACGCAGCGATATTTTTTCGAGCTCCTGACGGAGCACGGCCAGTCCACGTTCCGGGCACGGCCTCAATTTGTGTGGTTAGTCCTTTAAGCTCCGACCAGCTGTTTGGGAGCTACGATGTTACACACAGGCACACACAAAGATACACAGATAAAGGCTTTTTTATCTACTCTTTTCGCGTCGGGGATTAAAAATCAAATGAAGCTCTTGCTAATTAGATTTTCGTCATCTTTTGTTTTATGAATCCATATTAATCTCCAAACCAAATTTGCTTTGACCTTTTACGGTCACCATTTAAATGCCAACTGCTTAAGGGTCAAGTCACACTGAAAGAGCAGTAGCCAGAGGAGTACTTTTGGTGCAAAATAGTATAGTATTTTTAGCATTTATGTTTAATGTTATAAAATAAGTTGGAATATACTCGTAAGGTACAATAAAAGCTTAAATACTAGGTAGTAAAACTAGGATTAATTAATGATTAAAATTAGCTCCCCGCGACAAGGTGCCCAAGATGTTGGCAACGTTCCTTTGTACAGCTATGCTAATACGTTGGGCAAGGTAGCTGCCGGACCTTGGGTTTCCCAGATAGTCTATTATTTTTAGCATTTTGAATCTTATCTTGTAAAGAAAACAAGTTCAAATTCATTTGAAATGATAGAATGTAAAGTACGCCACCGACTTTTAGCGACTACTTTATAGTTGCATCGTGCTAGCTTCTCCGGCTGCTGCGTGCCTGTTCGCGCGCAATGGCACCAGTAGTTTTTAAACTAGGATCAGTTATCGTCGGCATGCGTACGCGATCGGAAATTCGCAGAACGCAGATTCGCTGCTGACCTGTCAAACCGCGTTCGTGCGAACCGATGCCAAACTCACGTCTTTTTCGCTCTTACGTTCGTGGATAAGGCTATTTCTGACTGGGTTAATGCGATTCTGCGTTAATAAAAAAAAGATTATTCTTCAACACTACTCAAAAATCTTAAAATAGTGGCTTAAAATAAATGGCTGTATTGAAGAAAAGGTAACAGCAGCCTGCAACAGCAATCTGCTGGTTGGCTTCACCTTGGTCATAAATGTGGTGATTCCCTAATGCGGTATTTAATAACTTGCAAATAATATTTATAAGTTTATTGTTACCAAAACTTCATGGATCTCTGCAGTCCGTAATAAAGATTTATTATTATTTTTGGGATATCTATTTTATACTCCCATCTCTCCTAAATGACATGAACTATCAATTTTCCATTTTTAATAGGAGAGGCTGCATTCCCTGGCATTGACAAAGTCGGTCGGGGTACCTAGGTTCAAGAACCGGTGAACAATACGTGCCGTATCGAGTAGGACGGCCATCTTCATTTGTTCTGGAAATCCAACTTGAAGCTGCTAGCGAGGTTTACATAAACAAAAAAACTGTTAAATCAGGATCCAAGGCTAGTATGAAGGGTGTTTAGTTAATGTTGAGAGAAGGTTCAAACTACTTCAGTATGCAGCAGCTTCGGTAATCTCCGCTGATATTAAGGATTGCAGCATTCCTGCTGCGCGCATGTTGCAGTCTTTTTGGAGACGTTTTTATTTTTCATGCAAGAAGATCCCATGCCAAACGACTTGTGACACAGTCGCGCTCTGTCATTTTTGGAAAAGGATTGCATAAAAAGTGTTTTCTTTTTTTGAGAACGTCGACAAGGAAAAAGTTGAATTTTGCTTGGAGCCTGAGTTTTCTCCGGATTTACACACCAACGCCTCCGCGGCCGCGTACGTAATACAGTGTTTAGTGTGCTACACGGATATCATCGCAGTGAGCTCAGCGTTTTTCCTTTAATCTGATGCAACGACTTATTCTGGTGACATTCGATCCTCTTTTGATATATCACCTTGTTTTTATACCACGTTTCAGTTCTAGTATCTCTCGTCTTTTGCCGTACAGTGACAACCTTTCCATCACCATCCATTTCAAAATTTCAAAACCTCACATCCTCTTGTGAGTCTTGTAAATAAGTCATCCCCTTTGGCTCAACCTTTTCGGCATTCATTCCCATCTTGGCGTAGCTGAATTTGTAAATACAGTATAATTTTTCATATTAATATACGAGGTGCCATTTAATCGCCGTTTCCATTTTCTTAATATAAACTGTGCCCGTAATTTAGGCACCTCAAAACTCCTTTTTCTGTCCGGTCCGAGACACGGCCTCGATATAGCAGTGTTTTCTTACCCCTTTTTTAAAACATAACACTACAGTATGTTATACAAAAGTTTCTTTTGATGTAGCTTCATTACATTTTTTAAACAAACTTTAGTAACAGGTTTAGTGGGTTAAAACTGTGCCTGCTTAATTGGCAGACACAAACGGCTACAGACGGCTTTTTATGGATAAAAAATACTACTGGAAGAAGTTCAGGTAATAATTTTACTTGTTTACGGCATAGTTACGAAATATAAACTTAAACTACATATTTCACAATTATAGATGACACAATCTGATAAATTAGTGCTTTTTACTTATACATTAGGAAAATTTACTCAATATTGAATACTTTATTGCATACTATAATGTTATTTACAATATGGTAGGTTATATAAATTACGATCATTATGGACCCAGTAAAGGTAGTATTGGTAGATTTTTTTGTGATACTTAGCACTATTATTTACTAAACATCAAATTGTTATACCAAAAAGTCACACAAATAAAGAAATTTCATTTTAAGGGCACAGCAAAAGAGAAAAATCTGAATAAATTAAATTATTACACATCATCAACGCAACCAGCACGTGCATCGTATACCAGATCCATGATTATTAAACGTAACTTAAAATTTGAAGAGCGTCAGACGAAGTCAACGATAGAGATATATTTTAGAATTAGACTGTAAACTTATAAAATCTTAAGACAAGGTAGCCCAAGCTTTCGAGTCGTTCTTTTCGGAAATTGCTGTGGACACTACAGAATCATTAAATTCCTCCCCTTCTCCTGCTATTGATCTCCTAAATAAAAATGTTAACGTTTGAGGCAGTTTCTTTAATTTCCATCATGTTAATCCACATGACATCATAAAAGCTTTACATGTCAAAAAAACTGAATATCTTTGGGGCAAATCAACTAAAGTTATAGACTCAGTTATTGATATAATTTCCCCACATTTAGCTGTAGCTTTCAATAGGTGTGTTGACGAAGGTGTTTTTCCCGATTTAATGAAATACAGCAAGGTTATTCCCTTATTCAAAAGCGGTAGGAAAGTTGATCCTAGCAACTATAGGCCCATTTCAATTTTACCAGCTTTAAGTAAGTATTCGAAAAGGTTATGCTGATTCAATTACTGTCCTATTTCGGTAGGAATCATATTTTTCATAGTGAACAATACGGGTTTACTAGTGGTAGATCGACTAGCGATGCGGGGGTAGCGTTACTAAAACACATCTTTGATGCTTGGGAAAGGTCCCAGAATGCTATTGGTATTTTCTGTGACCTCTCAAAGACATTTGATTGCGTCGTCCATATTACTCTTATTAGGAAGCTGGAACATTACGGTGTAAATGGCAAGGCGTCGGAACTTGTCTCGTCATATCTCAACGGTAGAATTCAGAAAGTAGACATAAATGGAGTGACTTATTTGGGTTTTCCGGAAAAATGGGTATCCCGCAGGGCTCAATACTTGGACCTTTCTTATTTCTGATTTATATTAATGATCTGCCATTATTTGTTAAGGACCATTGCGAAAAAGTATTGTTTGCTGATGACACAGCCTTGATTTTTAAAACAGACAGACACGACATTAACGATGACCATATTAATGATACCCTCTCTAAGTTAGGTTATTGTTTGAATGCTAACAATTTATTGTTTAATGCCAAGAAGACAAAATGTGTTGAATTTGAATTAACGTAAAATCGTCTAGTCCAAGTATAGAAATAAACGGACAAAAGTTAGACCTCGTTAATAAAGCAGTCTTCTTGGGAGTGACCTTAGATAGTAAACTTCAATGGTTTCCACATATATCTTCCCTGGCCAGCAGATTAAGCTCCGCTGCATACGCAGTCCGCACAATACGTGAGCTTACCGATGTTAGTACTGCTAGACTAGTTTACTTTAGTTACTTCCATAGTATAATGTCTTAAGGGATTCTCATGTGGGGTAAAGCGGCAGATATTCAAACCATATTTGTATTGCAAAAACAAGCGATTCGTCCTGTGTACCGTCTTGGCTCTCGTGTTTCTCTCAGAGAAAAGTTTAAGGAGACTGGTATCATGACTGTGGCATCACAGTACATTTACTCAAATAGTTTATGTATATAGTTTATAAAATATACATAATTTTAATAAGAAAGAAGATATCCATAATATTAACCGTAGAGCTAACTCCAAACTAATGGTACCACGATTTCGTTTAACCAAGGTAAACAATCTTTTATGGGGAACTGCATACGTTTTTACAATATTATTCCTTTAGCAATATATTAAGTTTATCATTTCCTAAGTTTAAAAACTACATTAAAAATATTTTGATCGAAAAGTCATATTAAAAAATGGAAACAACGTGTTAGATAAAAATCTATGGAATGACGACACGGCTCCAGAATCCACACAAATTTGATTCAAAATGTATTCCATAGCATTTTGTTTCTTTTGAAAAAAGCAATCTCTAGATTTTCTTGCTCGTTCTTCTCAGGGAGGTCAGCGTAGTGAACGAGCATTAGCTTAAATGTGACGGTTTCAAGTGTAAATTTATTTTACCTATGGAATAATTGATCTTTGACTTTGACTTTGCCCATCTCATCAAATCATTAATTCATAATTGAATAACTGGTCGTTGGACCTTGGATGCTTCCATTCGAACTAAAACTTAAGTCTTGTTAATTTCAGTAGCAGTGGAGCTCCTTGTGAAAGAGTTCGTCCAAGGAAGTATATTGCCTACTTACTTGCCTACTTCTGCTGTCAAGCAGTAATGTCAGCATTACTTAATTTCGGTTTTAAAAGGTAAGGGTGCTGGTGAAATTACAAGCACATGGGACTTGTCAACTTTATATCTCAGTAAAATAATTCGAACTACAACAAACAAATCAATACCTCCAATGACCACTACAACTTTATTTTTTGGTCATGTTCTGTTATTTTTGTAAACAGCCATATTTGTTTACTAATATTATGCTTTATTTGACTTTTAGTTCGGGATTTAATTATGTATAGAGCTTATTCTAATTTTCTCAACGTTTCGTACGTATTGCAACGTCCATGCTCTCGAAGGGACTGCAGAGGCGAGTCTCAGCATCTTCTAGCCGTACGAGTTTCTCTAGCTACACGCACTTGGTCTTCATTATTTATTTATGCACGAGGGTTGTCACTAGACCGACACACAAAACTCGCGACATCCCAAAAAAAAAAAGAAATAAAAAACAAAATAAAAACAACAGGTCCTCCAAAAATTAAGTTAGCGTAGTTTCCATTGGCGGTATCGAAATTACATAATATGTGAAATTTAATAACTCTCCAATTGAATCATAAAAACCACCGACTAATTTCGTTCGTAGAATCTTTAAACTTCTCTTCAGAAAAGTTGTCATTTTGCAGATGTGACTTTCTTAGACCAAGGGTGAGATGTTCGTTTTTTTACGAGTGTATAAATAGGTACCGTGGTGTAGTGGTTTCATCATTACTCAAGAGTAACTACCTCCAGGTTGCAATCTGCGGTGGCCCGTGTGAGTGTCCTTAAATCGTCCTCGCATTCAGGTAGGACACTGCAGAGATATGATGTGTCAATGGGGTTTCAGGGATATTAGTCAAACCCAATGTGACTGCGGTGCCTCAACATAGTCCATGCAGCACTTACCTGCCTGTCGTGCCTCTTGTGTCCTAATACCTGTAAGAGGGAAGATTTCAACGCGGCTACGGACAGCGCAGTCATAGTAGCAACGTACTATTCAGGGTCAATATAGTCCTAAAATAAAAAAGTATCGACACGACAACAAGAAGAAGAAGAGGTACATTTATGGTGTAACGGGTTGGTGTCCGCAGTTGGACGTCTAAGCGCCTAATTTGTGTGTGCTAGTTGTAGGTTCCCGCTCGTGGCAGCCGAGTTACTCCAAGAATCTTAGCACCCTCCTAAGTTTGCTAAGTACTTAATAAACGGCACTCAGAGGTACTTTGACCTGTGTCGACAAGGGTTATCCGTGATACCTAAATTGAAAAGGTGCTTATTATGTTAAACTTAGTTTGTAGTGGTACCCTAAGTGAAAGCAAAAAAGGAATTGGTCTACATAAATTTACTAGAAGTAGAAAATGAAAAGAAAAAGCCCGAATCCCATGCTTTAAAAACAGTACGTCCTCTCGCTTCGATAATTTTGATGTAACCAAATAGAGGAGGGAAAAGGATTTCAAGAACGATTCAAAATTTTAAAAAGTAAGTGGCCAAGTACTAGTAAAGAGGGTGGTAAAAAGGTGGGATGACGATGAAGTAGGTCGGCGTCGTCACAAGTTGTCGCTTTGTTTAGAGTTTAAGACCTTTTCGGGATAGACAGGCGTTTAGCTAAACTTTTACAAAGATCACTACGTATGCGGAAACAAGCGCTGTTTTTTTATTTATTAATCCTAGTTTCGTGTTGAAAAAGTTATACATACGCCTGGCGGTAAGTGACTCGCCTGCCGATAATATTTCCAGCGCCACTCAGAGTTTTAGGGTCGTATTCTAGAACTCTAATCAATGCTCAAGTCAAGATTGCAATTGAAAACAAGCACTGGAAATACGACCCTAATGGCAGGGACTTGAGTATGATTTCGAGTGCTTTAAACCATACTCAAATCCTGACTTGAGCATTGAGTAGAGTTCTAGAATTCGACGCTTAGTGTCTGTAATTTCACCAGCGCCCTTATCCTTCAGAACCGGAGAGCAGTAATGCTCACATTAATACTTGGCGGCATAAATAGGTAAGGTGGCTGTACATCCCTGGGCGAACTCTTCCATAAAGAGCTATAATGCTTTAAAAAAATAGAAAAAAAAGTGTTACTTTATTGGAGACATTATCGTTATTTTGTTATTGTACACGTTATGTGTAACACAGGCCAGTGAAAACGTTTTTAAGCACGTTTATTAGCGATCTTAATCGGGGTTAACTTCGTCTAGTATCATACGTCTAGATTGAAGAGGGCTTGGCTTATCTATCTTATATTGTGCACTGCGTTCTCATACGCGACTTACGACAAAAGGCGCTATTGTAGCGAGCTGCTTTTTTTAGCTGGTAACTGGTAGTTGCGAAGCCGACAATGTGAGTGACACTTGAAGACCTTGTTGTTCTTTTGTCTCCGTTCCATAGTGTGGTCGCGTGGTGTTCAAAGATATTGTTAAGTGTAGAGGACTGGTTACTTATTTTTTTTGTAATTTAGAATAAAAACAAAATACTTAAAAAATAACGCGGTTTATTGTAACATAGGCAACAGACGAAAGGTACAGAGACATTTTTATTTTTTTTTCTTCTTTCCATAAAGGAAAAGGCAAAGGTTTTACATCATACAGCCAAGTCTTGGTACATTATTCTTTTTTGGTACATGAAGTTGAATTATGTTTCTGTAAATATGGCCGCCACAAAGAGGATAGGCAATTTGAGGCGGCGTGCTTGGATTGACTCGGGATTCCTTAGAACGGGCCGATACGGGTATTTTAGTTCGAGATTCGTATAATTTCGCGTTTTAATCTTCGATTAAGGCACAATAGCACTATTCTATTCCACTTTAAACTAGATTTCACAAAATAATTGAAAGTCAAAATAAAAACGACATTTTTCCCTCCAAAAGGTCCAGAGCGAATCTCGTACAGAGACAATTTTGTATGACAGCAGTGAGAACTTATAAAATGATTTAGATTTACGTACATTCAGCCAAGTTTAAAGTTATAGCATATTGATGAAAAATGTATTTATCCTAACATATTAAATTATAAACTTATAAAATACAAAGTATTCAACAGATACATTCACAGAAGATTGCGTTCCGGTTTTGAAGGGTAAAGGTGCGGGTGAAATTACAGGCGTATTGGACTTTGCAACTTATGTCTCAGAGTGACGGGCGCAGTGGCAGTGCCCCTGAGATCTTTGCGGTTTAAAGCTCTGAGTGGCACTGCAACTGTTGTGGACAGTCGTGTAGCTTACTATCAGGCACACGAATTGAAAAAAAAAAAATTGTAAAAGAGCATGTCTTTTTGTTTTTACAGTGAAGAGAATTTGAACTGTATTGTTTGTAAATTTATAACATTTCCCTTACCAAAAATGGAATTCCCACCCATTAATCACACCTCGACGGTAGCAATCAATTAGAGCTGTCTGTAAAGGAATATCCCACCTCATCCGTTTGGGGATCGGTTCATAAATATCTTAGCAGTAGGCAATGCTATTATATGTTATAGTAAAGTTTGAACGCAGCTATGGGCCATAATTCTGTCAACGACAGTCTACCACATTTCATTCCTCTCCTTCGCTTATATTATATTGGTGTTAATTGGGAGACGGGAACTTTGTAGAAGGTAATTTTGGTTTACGAGCCTAGTAACTTTTGCATCTGAATTGATGTAGAGGTAAACTTTGTCGACGTTCAAACATTTGACAGAAACAAACTTTCTTTGTACACTCACCAACATACCTATAAAGCTGAACAAAATGTCACTTTGTGGTATTGCAAAGTTGAAAGACGTATGGTACAAAATTGTAAACATTTTTGCATAATGCATGTTTTACTTGTTAAGGTTTGCTGGTACTTGTAGCACCGGTTTTCCTTTTTTAAACACCAGAGCTGTCACTTGATACTTTCTTACCACTATTCATGTTGTTTTATTATTATGCAAATAAATTATATTTGTTTTGGATTCGTCTCTCCCACGACCTAAAAGATTAAATTTAATGGGAGATGCGGTGTTCTCCGGCAATGGCATAGTCGGCCCGGGTCAGGGACTCAGGTTCAAGAACCTGCAAATAATAAGTGCCATATTGAGCAGGACAATATTATTATTCGTTATTGTTTGCGCTCTAGCTGTAAGCTACAGTATTTTTTTGATAACCACACCAATTGCCTGGTCAAAACACCCAGATTAGAACTCATTTAGAAAAGTTAATTTCCATATTGGTCTTACCGGGAATCGAACTCGGAATCTCCTCATCCAGTGCCACCGTGCAAACCATTGGGCCACTGAGGTTGTCAAAAGTATACCACATATTTACCTTCGTTGCAAAAATCTATTTTATGTATTTAAATGTTTCATAAATTCGTACTTTTACGTAATTAATTTGTTTATTATAAAAAGTAAACAAAGGCTCACTGTTATCTTTGCATCAGCCATAACCCTCGACCACTTTACCCTAGGTGATGATGAAATGCAAATTACGTAGCCAAATCTCTTCCAGCATGTTTATGTATCGCGTAACAATATTTTTGGCTCCGCAGTGTTTTTTAATTGTACCCAATTAACTTTTTTCGAGCCCTTAGCTTTCGGGAAGCCAATTACATTACGGGAGTTCGGCAAAAAATTTTAACGGAGAGAAAGAAATAAAAAAACAATAGCATTTTTTCACAAGGGATTGTTTTCAGTGGTTAATTAGAGGAAACTCGGGATTTGCAGACCAGTGATCAGTTTTATTTTAATTTTTGTACATTTCTTTGTACGCTATATGCAAAGATTAACTTATATACTTACATACGATACGTCACGAATAGTGACGTCACATACATTGAAAAAAAAGATGGCGTCACTACATATGAGACTGCGTACAAGTTCTAATGTTCTGAAAATGTTTTTACTGCGTCATTTCATCCAGGGGCCCAATTAGACTAATTTTCTTAAAATCTCGTATTTTTTTGTAATATCAAGTGACGGGGACGCGAACGTATCGCGCACCTGATGGTAAGCTACACACATACCTGTCCATAACAGTTGCAGTGCCACTCAGAGCTTTAAATCGCAAAGATCTGAGGGGCACTGCCACTGTGCCGGTCACCCTGAGACATAAGTTGACATGTCCCATGTGCATGTAATTTCACCAGCACCGTTACCCTTGCTGATATTTCTGCTGGGCGGCAGAAATAGGTAAGGTGGCAGTACTTCCCTGGACGAACTCTACTGCTACTATTCGCAATGTCAGTCGAGTCCCAATAGAGTGCCAGTGAAATGGCAGTGGATTCATTAATTCAATCACAGACGATCGACGTTGGCTTACTAAAACCACAGATAATAATAATAACGCGCACACACTCATAGCCCCGGTCTAGGGAAACCCTGTATCGCGGGCGCCGAGGACACACACATGGACAATCACAAATTGCACCCAAACTCACGAGAGAAATAAATGTAGGCCATACAAATATTTTCCCGGCCCGGTAATCGAACCCGGGTCCTCTGCTCTAGTCCAGTATGGTAACCATTCGGCCACGGAGATTACTTAATTACTACGTTGCAGATACGTAACTCTCATGCAAAATCGAAAATACCTATATAAATAGTCTACTAAATCTAACTAATGACATCAGGCGCTCACTATGAGGAAAAAAAAAACCTAAGGACGCGCTCAGAGAGGTGAAAATGACGTTGCCCGTCATGTGCAGTCGTGCGGAGCCGAATGCTCATAAATGAAATACTTGTATGAGCGCTTGTGTCGACGTCGGTACACTCAGCATTAGCGGTTGGCACTTATCGCCTAACCTTGAGCAAGTAACGGAGCCCTGCTAAAAGTACCATGGAATACACTCGACATAGAACACAATCAACTCGCCATTGAAGAGCAGAATACGAAAAAATTACAATGGCAGTTGAATAGTAGCTCGATGGCTAGCCACTGGCAAGAATGTACTTACTAATAATAGTCTTAAGTTTTAATTATTTTATTTTGTATTAGGACGTGTTCCTCTAACACGTGAACCTATGACGTTTTAATGGAAGAATTTTTTATACTATCAGATGTTTGTTCAATTCATACTGCTTGTTTTTACCAGGAGTAGTTTGCGAGGCAGTTGTTTATGTTTTTCATCTCAAATGCGTTTCACGAACGCGCGATTGATAGGAGTTTGTATTGATGCACTCGCGCGCTTGCATCGCGTTTGCATCGCTGCTAAAAGTCATTGTGTCTAACACTGAACTTCAAAGTTGAGTGGATGCTGTCCTGGCTTCCTATGGCCCCTGGGTAGCGGACTCGGGGGAGTTCGTTGCCCAGCATAGAGGGGCCCGGGATGGAAGCGTCGTCTGGTGTTCGGCGAGTCTCACATGCGGAGTTGGGGGACCAATGTGTCTCCCTTCTCGGGGAGGGGCTGCGTATGGCGCGGCCAGTCGCTGGTGAGGGCGCGGACGAGTGCAATAGCGTACCCGTACCCCCACCTACAGCGGAAAGGAGGAACACTCCGGGAGTTTAGTCCCTTCAGGTTTCAGTCCAGTCCCACATAACCCCGGCTCTGCCCCCGCGGGACCAAGGTATCTGTAAGCAGATTCCCCCGGATTAACAGGTCATCAAACAGGGATCAAAAGAAAAAACATTTTGTTCTCAAAATTACTTTCGAGATTATGAAATTTCGACCAAACGTTATTTCTGGAAAATTTTCGGACTGCTGATAGGTAACCGTCTATTAATGGTCCACTGCTGGACATTGGCCTTTTCCAATGTTCGCCATTTTCCAATCTGAATAGAAATAAATAAATGTTTAACAAAAACTTTAAGAATAACGGAAAAAAGACGGTAAACAATATTGTAGACAAACAAATACAGGTAAACATAGAACACACAAAGGATATGAAAATAAACGAGCAAGGTAAACACGCTGAGTGTTGGCTGAATTATGCGCTGAGGAAGCGGTATTTCTTTGCGGCATTTTGCGGTGTAGCGTCACCGCCGACGTGAGAAAATACGAACAGGCTGGAAGATTACTTATTTCACTGGGATTACTATCTTTACCTGTTTTGTATATCTTAAACAAAAATGGTGATAGCACTGTGCCTTGAGGAACCCGCACGATTTGTTATATTTTGTATGTAAGGAATGGTCGATTATGGTTTAACATATTATATTTGATAAGAGAGAATTAGAGATCTGTCGATTAATTTCTCCATTCTGACTCACTCTTTGGGTGAATAAGAACATATTCCCTAATGTTGAAGATTTATAATGGTCTTTAAAGCTAAACGATGTTTCCTATCAGATTGGACAACTATTTCCTAAAACATTCCTTAGGAAATACTGATGCTAAATAATAGAATTATGATTATGAATTTACACGGTACGGGTTTCATTTAGATAAGTAACATATTATTATAATACTAAACAAAATAACACTTAGCGTTAAAGAAATACGAGTGGTAAATTTAGTGCAGTGGTTTTTGGTATTTTCTCTTTAAGGCACTATATAAAATACTTGTACCTATTTTGTTTGAACCTTGGTACTTTATTTCCAGAAAAAAATAATCAGCGTTTTTGCTTGATATAATCTTGAAATACAGAGCTTAGCAGAATAATAATAAAAAAGACCTGCATTTTTAAATTGATTGAAAACTAAAATGTGGCAGACATGTTTACATTATTATCAGCAACACTAGGAAATTAAAAAAATCCGAAAAGCAATAACAGTTAAACGCTAAAATAATAAAAAACTTGATTACAATTGGTTGCGTAGTGTAAATACTAACAATAATGACATTGACATCTATTCTGTCAATATAATTTTCAAGGCATTGAGAGAAAGAGAGAAAGAGAGAGAGAGAGAGAGAGAGAGAGAGAGAGAGAGAGAGAGAGAGA
>NW_020653608.1:527314-527967 GCF_003589595.1 Hyposmocoma kahamanoa | reverse complement strand
AGAGAGAGAGAGAGAGAGAGAGAGAGAGAGAGAGAGAGAGAGAGAGACAAAAAAATTTACGACTTTTGGAATAAGGTGCAAAATTTAGATTTCATAAGATTTACCGAACCTTAATTAAAAAACAAAACATTTCATTTTAAAATGACCACACTCGAAACTGAAATTAAAAATATATTATAAAGTATATATTAAGTATATATTAAATATATTATAAAGTAGTATAAACACATATTATAAAGTAGTGATTTGTTTAGATTATAATATATATTCTGCTTATGTTTGTATTTATGTATATGTGTACATATAAAGTCCATGTAGGTATGTATGTCTGTCATATGTATATATTATCATCCTTTATATGTATATATATTTTTTATATATATATTTTTTTTTATTCACATTTAAATTTTAATTTTATTGTACAATAATTAGTCCCGCAGACTTCATTTTTCACCTAGGCTAGGGTTGGCTGGAAGAGATCTCTTCTAGAGATAAGCTCACCTTTTTATATGTCCTTTATAACTTGTGTTTCATGTATCTTTTCTTTGTGCAATAAAGAGTTATTATTATTAAAAATTGTAATGTATATTTATCATAGGTAATCAAATTATACTCGGAATCATCGCATTCTGAATTTTTTCACTGTAGGACTG
>NW_020653608.1:461255-497314 GCF_003589595.1 Hyposmocoma kahamanoa | reverse complement strand
TTCCGGTTTTGAAGGGTAAGGGTGCTGGTGAAAAAACAGGCACATGGGTCTTGTCAACTTACGTCTCAGGGTGACTGGCGCTGTAACAGCGCCCCTCTCAGATCTTTGCGATTTAAAGCTCTGTGTGGCACTGCAAATGTTATGGACAGGCGTGTAGATTACCTTCAGGCGCACGACTCGTTCGCTCATCACTTGATATTATAAAAAAACGAATCAATCTGCATGAAAACAATCATTAGTGCCGAGGCGCCGCACTCCCTTATTCCACGTCCCGCCTAAAATCTGCAGATCAAATAAATACTTAAAATCTACACCGTTTGTAATGTTTTTGAATATCTTTATACCTTACATAATCTGCACATGTTTTCTGAATCGTTTTATAGATATAAATGCAGGTAACATCACGACAAATACATTATCATTACTTTAATAAAATTAATAATAATAAAAACACACACATAGAACACCACAAATCACACCCAAGCTCACGAGAGAAGTAAATAAGGCCATACAAATATTTCTCAGGCCCGGGGATCGAAGTATTCGGCCACCGAGGCAGTTTACTAAATAAATAAAAAATCCTCTTAACCTATTAGTGTTTTTTCTGTTTGTTTATAAGGCTTCAACAATTATGTCATTGTGGATAACTATTATGGCCTAATTATTTAAAACAAATATTGTTATTTGTAAGACGTATTTAAGCTGACTGCAGTTATATAAATGAAACTATTTTTCCAGATTTAAATCGCGTATATTTGTTTTTCAAACAATTGCATTAATACTAGACATAACCGGTTGATGTCTGTACCATCTCGGTGACCCGTGACCATGGAACCTGTAAAGGACCTGAAAAGTTGGTAAGTTTGGAAAAACTAAATACACGTTTTAAATTCCGAAATATAGTTGCATTTCCTATGAGTAACAATCGCGAAAATCTAAGAACTCGATGAACTGTAGTTATATTTAGTGAAAAAAAAAAAATCCAATCAACATACGTCTATTAAAAATATATTGTATGATTTTAATATTTCCACTAAGCGTGCATTATAAAGATATTGCTACACGTCGAGGTGTAACACGTAGTCATTTCGACCAAAAATGTACATACATATATCGAGAAAACAAAGAAATTTCAAGAACAATACAAACACTCCGGTTTTTAATTAACGCTTTCACATGTCCCCCAGTTAATAAGAGTTCATTCGTTGACAAACAGACAGACAAAGGTGCTATAAACAAAAGCTGCGGAATCTCTACAAAGGACGTCACTAGCATGCCACTTGAGCCACAACGTTATCCATTCGCATTAACCGTATTACGCTGTAACATGTAAGCGTCAAAGTCCTGTTTTACCGGTCACAACGGTAAATGTAACTTGGTTATGAACTCTTGGCGGAACAAATGAAGATCAACGTTATGTTCCTTCGCTAAATAGAAATTCTTCATGTGGTTTTAGTTATATCGAGTCAGATTTTGGGTTCAGAAATGTTATTATTGTTTTGTTTGCCTTGAATCGTCAATTGTTTTGTGCAAAACCATGAAGTTTCCATAATAGGTGACTTGCAAAGCAACTATGAAAATCCATTACTGTCTAATGTGTGGATTTTCATACTTTGCAGGCCTTGGCCGGGAAAAAGAAGCACGGTCCATAAATGACAAACTTCCCGTGTTCGTTTTTTGAATGTAATGCAAACATTTCCGAGCATGTTTGAGATAAAAATCTTTATGTCATAGGTAAGCAAATTACACTTAAAACCGTCATATATATAAAACTCTACTGCTCATTTGTAAGGCAGAATGAGCAAGAAACTCTAGGGGTTGATCTTTGTAAATAAATATTTGTACACATTTATCATTTACAATATACATTTCAAACATCACAGATCGAGACTACCTCCATCAGCTACACGGGTTACTACCACGGATTTTTGTCATCCAAGTACGCAGAAGTTGCATAATAACGTTTAGTATAAAGTTTTTGTTCCACTATAGTTTTAAACCTTTAAGTTTTGTCATAGAAGCGTATAAATTCCACCTTAAATGAATTTGTGACTTTGCGAAGACGACTATCAAGAACAGATAGTTTATTTTTATTCCTCGTATTAATGTATGTTTCTCACTATTCTTCGTATAAAGATACTATTATACTTAACGTAAAATAAATTTGAATAAATGTACAGTGACGATAATGTTAACTTCTTTAAACTTTCTTTTCAAAGACACTATGGGACCGAGATTGTAAATTGCTCTAAGGGCACGGTTTTGTAGAATAAAGGTTCCATTTATATTGACCGCATTGCCCCAAATCAAAATGCTGTATGTCATTAAACTGTGAAAGTAGCAGTGCTGTTGTCACAACAGTAGTAGCATTCAGGTCCTTGTGAAAGAGTTCGTCTGGTACAGTTACGGCGAAATAAATAAAATAAATAAAGTATCAAAGAACTTTCAATTTACGTGTCACAACAACGCTCACAACCCTGTGTCGCGGGTGCCATGGACACACACATAGACAACCACATATTACACCCAAACTCAGGAGAGAAATAAATGTAGGCCATACAAATATTTCTCCCGGCCCGGGAATCGAACCTGGGACCTCTGCGTGGCAGTCCGGCATGGTAACCGTTCGGCCACAGAGGCAGCCAAGGTGTCGGGCGCACTGCCAGCCCTTCCGATCTTTGGGATTTATAACTTCTATAGACTGGCGTGTGGCTTACTACCAGGTCACAACTTGTTCGCCCTATTACTTCACATGTACTTCTAGTTTCAACAGCACCCTTACCCGTTAATACCGGAAAGTAGTACTACTCACGATATTCCTTGGCGGCAAGAATGAGTATCATGGTAGTATTTCTGAGGACGTTCAACAAGCTCTACTGCTAGTAAAACTGACTAATACGGTTCGGAGTGACAGGCATGAAAATATACAAGTTTTCTACAATATCCTGAATATCAGAGTAAAAACCATTTATGTACGAAGTTCAATAGATCAATTAAAGTTTTAATGCTTTACTTTACAACATGGCATACATAAAATGTGCCATAAAAAGTTCATCGTTCTAGTTGGTATCTGCGATAATTTATTACAGCACTACATGCTTCTCGTTTTAGCTATATTGGTTAAGATCTCTTTATCCGTTATTAAACTAGGCCAGAAGGAATTATTTAAAAAAATCTGCATATAAAAAGGGTTTTTTGTCGGAAACTGTCGCCTGCTTTCTTCTAATTGTCGTGTAAATGCTTCTATATTCGAAATACGTTGATTTTAAATAGTATTTTGACATCTATCTGTGATCACGTTGCGACCTTTCCTGGTGCTGCGCGAATTTTTTTTTAATGAAACTAGATACACATAGAACACCACAAATTACAATTCACGAGAGAAGTAAATAAGGCCATACAAATATTTCTCGTGTCCTGGGAATCGAACCCGGGACCTCTGCATGGCAGACCAGTAAGGTAACCTTCGACCACCGAGGCAGTTAACTAAATAAATAAAAAATCCTCTAAGTCTATTAGGTTTTTTCTGTTTGTTTATACGGCTTCTACAATTAATTTATGTCATTGTACACACACATTGTTATTTAGAGGAATTTAAGTTGACTGCAGTTATAGGAAATGAATCAATTTTTTAATACTAGACATAACCGGTTGATGACTGTACCATCTCAGTCACCCGTGACCATGGAACCTGTAAAGGGCACGAAACATTGGTTTGTTTGAAAAAACTAAATACACGTTTTAAATTCGGTAATATAGTTGCATTTCCTATGAGTAACAATCGCGAAAATCTAAGAACTCGATTGACCGTAGTTATAATTGTTAAAAAAAAAGTCGTGCACGTGGTAGTAAGTGTTTTTAGTAGCGGTAGAGATCCCTGTGCAAGAGTTCGTCCAGGGAAGTACAGCCAACAGCCGTTCCGGTTTTGAAGGGTAAGGGTACCGGTGAAATTACAGACACATGGGACTTGTCAACTTATGTCTCAGGGTGATGGGCGCAGTGGCAGTGCCCGTCAGAGCTTTGCCTCCACTCTACGCCACAGACAGTTTATTGGTTTGTCTGCTTCATTTACTAGTTTCAGTCTTTTCATACATGGTTTTTCAAGTGAATGTACGCCAAAGTGGACCTTTTTCCCCGTTTAATAGAACATCATCTTCCGCGCCTTTACCACAGCCTAACCGTCGTTCCATGAAAACAGTGCAGACAATGTGGGATGCGACCTTTGTGAATACTTCTTCCGAATATAATTGACAACATCAATAAATATTATTACGATAATTAATAGATAAATTAACAATCAATATAGCGTATTGTTTTATCTCATCTAATTAAATCCCAGCTTAAAAACCATCAGCGTCAACATTAAATAATCTTAACTAATGCTTTCAAACAATTGCGCGTGAATAATTTGTATAAATTGCTTTAATTATAATCCATTCGGAAAGCGTTAAAATAATTCACTGAATATTATTCCCCTATTAAAATTGCTCTCATTTGAATGATTTATGTCAGTCAACTGCCTGGTCCGTCAAAATATTTGCCAAATAATCCGAGGGCTTTATGGCAAACTGGTTTAAAGTTTATTAATTAGATAACATTATTGTTCTCCAAGAAATATCGGAAGTAAATCTGCTTCATGAAATATCTCGCTGTTTTTAAGAAATATTTTTTGCTCCTACCAAGCCTATTTTGCTTCGATAACACAGATCAACTAGCCGACCGGGTCTGTCATACACTTATTGTGTGGTTGCAACCGCGAGTCGGCTGATATTGTTTTTTATCCAAATACTTCGAATGAGTCATACCATAAAGCTTCATTCTAATATTTTTTCGTCGTCCATTTTGCATTTGCGCTGTCTATTACGCTATACTCCAAAGTATGCATTCATATTACGACGGGTCGCGATTGGGCCGGGTTGGAATCGGAAAAAAATACTCGACGCCGTGCTCTGATCGTGCCTCGGCCGTGGTAGGGACTCGGCCCGGTCTAATTTGAAGTTCATAAAAAAGCATATATTTTGACCGTGTCATGGCCGGCGCAAGACCGGAACACGGCCCCGCCCAGGCGCTGTGTAATATGAATCAGCCTTTAGTTCGTAATGCAATAAGACAAGTATGATAACTCCATATCGCACAGTTCATAAAATCGTATTTGAAAAAATCGATTCAAAGAATCGATGAAAAGGGAATTACTTACTTCCTGTGAAAGATCATTAAAATATATGGATAGGTAAAAGTTTATTACTGACGTGTAAAATCTATTATCGTGTAATTATTAAATAATATTTCACGATATAATACTCGAATTTCAAAGAATGTTAAAACGATAAAAAAATTGAATACTTAAATAATAAAAATTACACTTCTATAATTGAAATACCATTCCGCGATGTTGGTATAAGAATTCTGTGATGAATCCTATTGAATCTAAATTTGTTCAAATTATGTTTTCAAGTTATAGGTACAGCTAAAACAATAATGTGACAACCCTACGCTCCGAGAGAGGTGCAGGCATTGACACGCCGAATAGGCGGAAGTTGCACTACTTATTATACGTAGTATGTTGGTATTAGCAGTATTATAAAGTAGAATTTATGCAATGGAGATGTGATATTTGAGGAAAAAAGTTGAGTGATTGAGTAAAGAATATAATAATACGTGAAAGACGTGGTTTGAATGAAGATGTGGCGACTAGAACAGAGAAAGGGATGTTGCAGTGCTTTGGGCACGTAAAGCGGATGGATGTAAGAAGAATTACCAAACAGATTTATGTTGCGAATGTAGACGGAAGGGTATTAGGGTAAGAGTAAGAGGTAGGGTAAGGGTAAGAGGACGTCTTAGAAGGACTTACATTGACCAGTGATGTCCACAAAAAGCCTGGATCCGAAGCTACAAAAATAAAGGAAGTTGTATGAAAAGTGTAGGTGATGTATGTGAGTCTCGAAAGTTGTGCCAGGATAAAGTAAGGTTGGTCCTGTGGGACAAGCTTATGTACGTATGTAAGCATGTTGGTAGTCGCCAGTCTATTACGAAAATTAATCAAAATTTAAAAGGCAAGAGCTTCGCACTCTAACTGCCGCCCTAACGGGTCATGGTCCATACAATAAACACCTTTTCAATTTAGGTATAGATAGCCCTCTATGCAGTTTTCTTTGCACACAAAAAAATACAGTCGAATTGAGAACCTCCTCCTTTTTGAAGTCGGTTAAAAAGCGAGTTACCTATACAGGTAATAGAAAAGGCTAGCCAAATGTAAAAATTCGAAACGTTCCAACCAAAGCTCTTTTGTGACTTTGAGTGGCCTACATTGATTCGTGTGAATATTTTAATAATTCCTTTTGCTGTGAGTAGAATCAAGTAGATGTTTATGGTTTATATTCATACATAATTAATCACGCGTTCACCGTTTATTTGTAGTGTTTATTACTTTTTGATATTTCGAAAATGTTGTTAATCACATTTTAAAATTTGTTGTGGTGCAGAGCTAATAAATTACATTTTTTCCTTTACTTTAAAAAAAATCTTTACCAACATTGTGAAAAAAATCTCAGTACAGAGTACTAAAAAAACCGACCTCAAAAGTACGTGGAATTACGTCTATTTGCTAAGTTTCATTGAAATATCCCCTAGTTCGCCACTATACAAGACTTGATACTGGAGATAATAAAAATAGGTTCTCACTACGACACTACTCAAAGTATATCGAGAGAAAAACGCCTTGAATTGGAGAAATAGCAAAATCAACTAAATAATTGCTAAAAGTAATTGCTCCTAAATTAAAGTTAGGCGCTATTTATAAAAATGAATCTTCATGCGTAAACAGCCACCGTTTGAGGTGGATGATTTTCTTTAAAATAAAATGGGACCACTATGGAAATACCCCCTTTCCAACAAAAAAAGAATCATGAAAATCGGTTCACAAATACCGGAGTTATCGCGTAACATACATACAAAAAAAAAGAAAAAAAAAGAAAAAAAAAGAAAAAGAACATACAGTCGAATTGAGAACCTCCTCCTTTTTTGAAGTCGGTTAAAAAAGGAAAACAAAAGCAAATTCGATACAAAACTTCAATAAAAGTCATTAATATCATCATCTGTAACACTTGTCGAGACCAATTTACTTAGTCCAAACACGCTACGCTAAGTGGTGATGAGTTGCCTAGTTCGCAGTCTGTAATCGTGCAGAATCATTCATCATCAAAATCATCATCATCATAATTATAATCATCATCAACTCATTTATACATGCCACTTTTTTATAATATTAAGTGACGGGATGAACAAGTCGTGTGTCTGGCGGTAAGCGACACGCCTGTCCCTAAGCGCCCAGTTAAACGACGCGAAAGTTTTGCTGCCGACCCTTGGGTTTCCCAGACAGTTTAATAATATTTTGGATGAAATTTTGTTCAGATGTAAGGCACCGGGACCCCACGGACCAAGGATTTCGACTCCAAAGCTGTAAACAGGTAGTCGGAGCTGAGGTCCTAGTACTTATTACTTTTTATTCTTTCTGCCAGCTCAGCTGCGGAGTCAGCTCTCTTGCTGTTGTGCTTTAGGTGGGGTGGGGCAAGTGCGCCGACACACGTGGTGTCCCACACCAGTGCCCGGCCCATACTACAAGGGATGAGAGTCATACCGTCCGGGTGTTTGCCATCTGTTCGCAACATGCTGCTTGGCTCGATTACAACGGGCACTTTCAGCTTTCACCGTTGACCGTTCTAAATAAGGGTGAAACGGGGTACTAAAATTTGTGTGGGAACTTTTAACCTGTGTGATGCAATTTGCTTCAAATTTGGTTTAAATACTTTAAATACGAAATAAATAAACACGTGTTTGCGTGTTTTTTAAAACAACTTTTATAAAGGATACGATAGACCATCGAAGGTAGAAGAAAATACTTTTTTTTTTGTACAAAATCGTGTTGCTTACATTTGCGAACTGGAATATTTTTCATTTATAATATTACTAACTAATGCATGTAAAAATTTTACGCGGAAGAAGTCGCGGGCAACAGCTAGTTACACATATATGTGTGTATATGAGTGTTGACTGTTGACAAGTCATGAATGTTCCAGACATTTATTAAATTGAACCAATAACGAAGTAACAAACTTTAACAGTAGAAATACATTTCATTCCAAAGTTTCAGTCTCAATAGTTTATTGCTTTTCTACGATAAAGACAGTACAAGTTTTTTTTCCTACTCATGAACCTTGTCCTGGTATTGTGAAATTGTTTTTCTATTAAGTGGAAATAAATATCAACCTTCACGGGTAAATCCGTGGCGACGAGATAATCAGAATTATTCATGTCACACTATCAGTGTCATCATATCATAATTTTAAATTCCTATATTTTCAATAACATTTTAATCACCATCCAAATTTCTTTGGATTACGAATTATACGAATGCTCCATTTTGGAAAAAAATGTATGTCAAATTTGAACAATAAAACATTTTATATCCGAAAGATTTTTTAAATATTGCTAGGCGACCTACGCTCTACGCTGGACATTCGTTATTTTGATCGAATAACTTTTTTATAAAAAAACCGGCCTCAAAAATTTGTGGAATTACATCTCTTTTAGTAGCAGTAGAGCTCCTTGTGACAAAGTTAGTCCAGGGAAGTACTGCCACCTTACCTATTCCTGCCGCCAAACAGTAACGTGAGTATTACTGCGTTCCGGTTTAGAAGGGTAAGGGTGCTGGTGAAAATACAGGCACATGGGAATTGTCAACTTATGTCTCGAGTGACGGGCGCAGTGGCAGTGCACATAAAATCTTTGCGATTTAAAGCTCTGATTGGCACTACAACTGTTGTGGATAGGCGTGTCGCTTACCACCAGGCGCACGACTTGTTCGTCCCGTCACTTGGTATTATATAAAAAAAATATATATATTTACCAAGTTTCATTGAAATCGGTTGCCAGAAAGTGCGCGAAACCGAGAACCGTGCCATCATTTGAGGTGGAAATATTTTCTTCAATTTAATTCCAACAAAAAATAATCATTGAAGTCGAAGAATCGTGTAACGTACATACCAAAAAGTACGGTCGAATTGACTTTCTTGAAGTCGGTTATAAATACACATACGTCACGCCCAAAATAATATAAGAAAAAAAACAAAATATTGTCAAAATACAACCACGTCCAATAGAAATAAAACATAAATTGTTTCGAAAGAAATTCCCCTCTACTGTAAAATTCATTATCCATAAAAAGGATGTACAGAGGATTGTGATAAGCAATAATGTGTCAACCAACATTATCATATTATAGTTTTGAGAAAATGGCGCCTAAAACATTTTTTTAGCCACAGTGGATAATATATTTATATCAATTGTTTTTTTGAGGTTTTAACTTCTATTTCGAGTTTTTGTAGATAACGGAACGTGTTAACGTTATTGCATATCACCATCCAATAATATTCTATCAGTTTTGTATGGTCATCGTATCTCAAATGCCTCCTTTGATCTGCCACGCAGAGGTCCCGGGTTCGATTCCCGGGCCGAGAGAAATATTTGTATAGCTTTTATTTCTCTCGTGAGTTTGGGTGTAATTTGTGGATATCTATGTGTGTGTCCATGGCACCCGCGATACAGGGTTTCCCTAGTACGGGGCTATGAGTGTGTAATAATAATGATGTGCATTGTGTTTCGGTACGTCATCAGCATAGAACGTACAGGGAGACTCTCTTAGTAGTCTCCTATGGTGGTGCCGGAGACGGCAGTCGGTGGTGTGTTCGAGGTAATGTGCAGTTGCGTTCCAGCGTTCCCATCTCGAAAAGCGACGAGGCGAAACATCGTCAGATTTTACTCGGTACGAGTCCGACATAGCCCTACATCTCCCCGGACGGGTACGGGAGGGTATCCATGTGGATTTCCTGACGTAAAAAAAGAAAAGGTATCATAATAATAAATGCCAGACGACCACACCAAATTACTAGGAATTAAGGAATTCTAATACCAGACGAAATTCCTGTGCGTTACCCACAACACCCAGACCAGAACCAATTTAGTCAAGTTAATGATTACATCGACAACTTAGATGATATCATCTCAAATGGCCCAGATTCTACACTTGATTGAATAGAATTTAATATCAGGACTGTATCTCAAGTGCTAAGTGAGGGTTATTAATAAGCGGGAATTCTAACAAGGCTCTGATGATGCTTAATCAATGAGATATCGTTGGTGCGCACTGAAGTGATATTTGTCATTAAACTACAATTCACCTACTTAATAAATCGGGATGCACTGGCATGCAGTTGCAACCACCTACGTATCATAAGCGAGTCCCAGCGCTCGGAAAGTGCTGGCCCGGGGGCAAAATACTAGTAAAGCGCTTCGTTTGCATATTACAGCGTAGAAGTCATCAATATGAGCTTCCGCAAACATGGCGGAGGCGCTACAAAATCTCGGCATTTTCAACAGAATTCTGAGCGTATCGTTGTACTGTACAACCAGAGCACCGTATGTAAAGTCAGTCCTCAGGCCGCACGCATAAAAGCTTTTTTTTATAACATCAAGTGACGGAACGATCAAGTCGTGCGCCTGATGGAACCTACACGCCTGTCCATAAACGGTTGCAGTGCTACGATCTGAGGGGCGCTGCCATTGCGCCCGTCACCTTGAGATATAAGTTGACAAGCCCCATGTGCCTGATGTCACCAGCTCTGACAATATAGTATGTAAAGAGCGTCAGCCTTACTCTTCTTGTACAGCAAGTAAACCTACGAGCCAACATGTTGCAGCTAGTTTTTTTAAATAAATGTAGTGACTTTTGCTGTATGAAGGTTAGTATTGGCGCCACCACTCTGCAGCGCTTTTATAAGCTCGCTTTCTAATTAGAATTAGAACCTAACCCGAGGGCTATGAGCTGCGGCACTCCTAGCAATCAATTCAAAGTCAATTACAAAAACTTATATGATTTTATTTATAAAAGTAGCCACAACAATTATACGAGAGTTTCCATAGTGTGCACGATACAGCCCCTCCACGCGCCTCAGTAAAAGCGGTCGCTTCACGTGTCTGCGTTTGAAACAAAGTATTTTATACTCATTTGTTGTTCGGTTATTATATATTCCCCACTTAAATAGTGTCCTTGTCGCAAATAATATAAAAATTTTGTGAGAAAGGGACCACTTTCACAACAATATTTAGATATATTTCACAGCGACATTTTCACGTATACTGATGACGCGTAATTTGCGCGTGATCGCACTGAACTGACTTATTCTCCCACCACCGAAGATATTGTACGTGAATTACGAAACTTCTCGGGTTTATTTTAATGTTTTAAAATTAACGCTGTCAGCGAACTTGCGCTTCAAACGTGGCTGTTTTCGTGGCCGAGCTTATAACGACGCTCTTGTGAGTCGGCGGTTAAAATATAGATATAGAAAAAAGTACATTAAAATTCTGGAATTTCAACAGTTTTTTTTTATATAATACCAGGTGATGGGACGAGCAAGTCGTGCGCCTGGTGGCAAGCGACACGCCTATCCATAACATTTGCAGTGACAATGAGATCGTTAAATCGCAAAGATCCTGTCACCCTGAGACATAAATTGACAAGTCCCATGTGCCTGTAATTTCACCAGCACCCTTACCCTTCCAAACCGGAACGCAGTAACGCTCAGATTATTGCTTTGCGGCAGAAATAGGTAATGTGGCAGTACTTCCCTGGACGAACTCTTTCTCCATGTACTCTACTAACGAGATATTAAACACTCCATATATTATTTAATTGAAGTTTTGATAAATATATTCTGATTATATCGATGTCTGTTAATTTACAGAGGTAAGAATTACATAGTTACATAATTACATAGATACCAGTAGCGAGGCGTGAAAATTTTCCTTAGTAAAGCCGAAGTGCATTGACTTACAAATAAATGGACAACGGGTCTAATACAAAAACAACGAAAAAAATGTCCCAAGTCAACCTACTTAAACGTAGTGACATGTAAAGGAATATGAAAAAGCTAAAACGTTGAATTCAAATTGTAATGTCATCGCAGTACTGTCTAATTTTGCTTGCTTCGCTGTCAGTCGAACAAACGAAGACTAAAGTGTGAATGACGCTCTGTATACGATTTTAACGCCCTATAAGTTCGGACACTTTTTAGCGCGGACCCGACGTCCGTATAATTGTAAGTCAATGCCGAAGTGTTAACTTTTTGAAGAAACAAAAACACTTACTTTAACAAACATTTCTTTTCCCGTTAAAAAGGCGCCATGGCGACACTTAAAAGCAACACTTATTAGCAGACAATATACTAGTTCACTTAATTTCACGGGTTAACTTATTCTACACATAAAACAACTATAGTTTTTTAGGTAATTTACTACATTTTATGCAGCCCGTTGCGATACGAAAGTTTGTTAGTAAACAAACTCATGAATGCTACGTGGTACTATTTTAATTATCTATGAATTACCATGGCCTTTTCTACACACATTCTTTACGTAGCCCTATTAAAAAAACACTCAAATAGATATCGATACACAGTAACACTACTATTGTTAAGATTTACAAAATACAAATTAACCATATTTTGTATTAATTTGCTATAATAATAATTTTGTTACATTATTTTTAAAAAGTTCATCTGGCAACGATTCTGACATTAAAACAAATTAAACAGTAATTTTTTGGAATAAGGTTTAAATTTACGCTATTCGACTAGAAGCCGACTGATTCCGGCTTCTCGACCGCCATTTCTTTAGTTGTTTTATAGCGGGTTATTGCAAATGTGTGCGTGTGTTTTGATGGAAGCGCGTTGATTTCATGAATGAAATAGAACTCGCAGACCATTGACTTACAAATAAATGGACGACGGGTCTAATACAAAAACCACGAAAAAAATGTCCCAAGTCAACCTATTCGAAATTTAAATTGTAATGTCATCGCAGTATCGCGCTGTCAGTAGAACAAATGAAGACTGTCGCGCTCTGTATACGATTTTAGCGCCTTACAAGTGCGGACACTTTTTAGCGCGGACCCGACGTCCATATAATTGTAAGTCAATGTCGCAGACCCACCGGCTTGCCTCGCGCTGATTGGTTGAGATGCATCTCATGCATCGGGACAAGTTATCACTTACGCGTTTAATACTGAATATTTTGAATATGTTCTTAAGTGGCGATGTATGCTCACTGTTTAGTACAATCTTTTGGTAATACGCGGAAAATTTTAGGCAAGCCGGTGGGAATCATATGTGGACGCCTAGCCTCTGATAGATACGTAATTACGTACGTACCTCCTACGTAATTTTATTTATTCATGGTTTTTAGCGGGTTGTAAGCATAACTTGATAAAACTTGAGTTAACAAAGGCATAAACTTGGTTATTGTCACCGTAAAACTTTGTTAACTTACAAGCTTAACTGCCTCCGTGGCCGAACGGTTACCATACCGGACTGCCACGCAGAGGTCCCCGGGTTCGATTCCCGGGCCGGGAGAAATATTTGTATGGCCTACATTTATTTCTCTCGTGAGTTTGGGTGTAATTTGTGGTTGTCTATGTGTGTGTCCATAGCACCCGCGACACAGGGTTTCCCTAGTGCGGGGCTATGTTGAGTGTGTGCGTTATTATTATTATTATATTATTATAAGGTCGTTGAATGTATTTTTTTTTATTATATAATATGCGTTGAGTTAAAAACTATCAAGGGAAATAAAATATAGTATGTAATAAACGGGTAAATACTAGAAATAGTTAAATTGATTGTACATTTGTACCACAGTTTCTCCCGTAAAAAATGCCCAAGGGTTGATCTACGTAAATATGTATTTTGTTCAAATCAGGGCAAAGTCAAAGTAAACTAATAATTTATTCCATAGGTAACATTTTTACACTTGAAAACGTCCTTTTTAAGCTACTGCTCGTTCACTACAATGACCTCACTGAGAAGAACGACCAAGAAACTAAGGATTGTTCTTTTAAAAAAAAACTTAAATGCTATACTTTGAATTCACTATACATCTTTATCTAACGCATACTCTTCAATTTTGTAATATGACTTTTCAATTAAAATACTTGAATATAAATTTTATACTTCGGAAATCTCTAAAAATTTTATACTTAGGAAAACTCCGGAATCCTATCGTAAAAAGGCGACTATTATTCGTATAATACATACCTACGCTAGCAGTAGAGATCCTTGTGAAAGAGTTCGTCCACGGAAGTACTGCCACCTTACCTAAGTCTGCCGCCAAGCAGTAATGTGACCATTACTGTGTTTCGGTTTAGGACTTATCAACTTAGTATGTTGGTGGGTGACAGGCACAGTGGAATGTCTCTTAGACCTTTGTGATTTAAAGCTCTGAGAGGCACTGCACTTGCTACGGGCAAGCTCGTCGTACGACTTACCAGAACACCCAGAAGCACGACTTGTTCGTCCTGACTTGGTATCGCAATTATAACTTTTTTTATAAAAAAAAACCGACTTCAAAAGTTCGCGGAATTCCACCTATTTGCCAAGTTTTATCGAAATCGGTTACTGGTTTGTTCAAACAACCTTTGAACATTCCACTCACCAGGCGAACGACCTAAAAATAGACTGCAAGACAGTGCTTCAGCAGCACTACTCAGCACGACGACCGAAAACCAGGCTGAAAGATAATGCTTCTACGGCATTTTACAACTACAAGACACTTCGATTTTAGAGACCTTTTTTTGTAATAGTGTGTGTTAATGCAAATTTGTATACAGGCTGTATATTTGAAAGTGGGACATACTTATAGAGTGCGTTATATTCCTGATTCTCAACCCAAAGAAATAATAAACTAATGAACTTAAACTTTACAAAAAATATTTTTTTTTATTTTTTTATCGACTACTACTTGAGCACAACATTAGTTATCGAAATCTATGCACATCACTATTATTGCTCCGACGCAGCGGCGAAAAGCAAAGCACAGGTCGGGGGTGAGGACGGGACGCGGGCGCATACGCGAAATTTTTCAGGCCACGCGCGACCTTGATCTAACGAAGACACGTAAATTATTTGTCCTTCCGCTCGCCCGATCGCCGCAAAATGGGTATTTATTCTAACGTGGAATTGACTGAGATGGTGCGACTTTACGCAATAAGTGGTGATAGTGTGAGGCAAGCTATTGAAATGTTCCCAAATCGGAGTTTACGCGAAAGAGGTGAACAGTGTCGAATCGTTGCGTGAGAGGATTATCTCAGCATTTTATACTGTGAGACAAAATGTGTTTGTGTTGTACAATTTAAAACAAAATTTACTATGCCGTGCTAGACTATGCATTGTGGAAAACGGTGGACATTTTGAACACTTGCTCCGTACCACGTAAGTGTAAATAAACTGTAAATAACTAAAAAATCAATCATTGTAATTAATTTGATTTCACATTTTTAACTACGCCAAAAACCTCAATTCTTATTAAATGATAACTACTTACTAAAACATTTCGATGATAGTTCAAGTAAAAAACAATTAACATAACCTAAAACGTAAATGTGAAATCATTGTTATTGTTGCTGTCTCACTCGGCGCTCGCTTGGTAGCATTCCCATTACACTCGAAATTAAGCGTAAAGGGAATCGGTTTATTCCTATCTACACTTCAAAACACATTTGTTGATTTATTTTTTGTTCTATCCCATATCCTAATTTTATTTTAGTCTATGTTAAGTTGTAACATGATTTACTATGACATGTATGAATATGTCTCACTTTCAAATATACAGTCTGTATAATAGCAATTAATTTATTTTTTAAATTAGTCTTTCAACAACAGTCGAGTATAATTTATCACTCTCACTGTGACCAAGACACCCTTAGCTGTCAGTAGATCGGTCTTGTGAGCCTGTGAGACCGGCAGTGACAATATGCATCCCAGTACACCCTTATTTTCTTCCCCCCGTCCGTCTGTTAACATAAGGATGTCTCGTTTATCTATATATGTATTCAGTACTCTTATATGTTTAGGGCTAGACCCTAGGGTCTATAGGCACCCACCTAAGGGTGCTAGGGTTCGTCTTGCTCTACTTTATTAACTTCATTCCTGTACAGTTTGTCGACGACCACAGACATACAGACTTGTACTAGTCGGTAGACTGTACACGGTTAAAATTGAAAAGATCTGAGGGCATAGTCGCTATGCCCGTCACGTTGAGACAAAGTTATCAAGCCCCATGTGGCTATAATTTCACCAGCGCCCTTGCTCTTCGAAAATGGAACGCAGTGATGCTCACATTATTGATTAGAGGTTGAAAATATTACAGTACTTTCCTGGACGAATTCTTTCAAAATAACCAGCAAAGCTTAGAAGAGCCAGGCCTTATTTCGTGAAAATTTTCACGTTGCAATTGAGTTTATTATAGTGTCACAGTCTTGTTTTAGTCTCACAACGATTTCTACACTTTTCGAATTCGAACATGATTTTAAGCGGGTTTTAATGGTATTGAGAGAGAGTTTTCATAGATTATTTTGAGTATCACAATCTAATCTAAGTCCACCTCCAAAAGTATTTGAGGAAACTTATTTTTGAGAGGCAAAAGCAGCGCTTTGTATAGCGAGGGCTTCTGAATCACCAATTTGGAAAAATTATAATAATTAATTTTTTGTCCTATTTCTTTGTTGTCTTTTTTATTCCTCTAGTTGGTTTTTTAAATTCCATGCTTGCCACACCCGTACGCTCCCACCGACTCGTTAACACTGACACACAAATACACTAAAACTCAGTACTTACACATTACTTACACATTGGTTTTTGCTGTTGATGCACTTCATCGCCTTACTCTGTAGGCGATAGCTGAAAATCAATGCGTTGGTTTTGAATAACACTTGCACTGAGCTATGGCCTGTTTGGTTTGCTGCAGCACTCACAACTTGCTTTTAATTAATTTGTAGATATATGCTGTTTACTGTGTATATTTATTTGATTTCATACCTTTTTGTTATTATGTATGTTTTGTATTGCGTTTTTTTTTGTCTTCTTTTTTTCGTTATTTGTTGTTTCATATTATTGTGTGTGCTTGTGGAAAGTCAATAAACGTATTCTATCTATGTATCTATCACTCGCGTACACTGGTTTTCTCAAGTTTTTGAATTCCTGACGACACTTTTTGAGATAGCGGGGAGCGGGTGAGAGGGAGGACAGTGTTGCCTCAATGCAAAATGAATGCGCTTGAGTTGCATTTTGTATGCGATGAGAAAAATGCTTAAAAATAAATGCTATTATAATAATGAATGTAACAAATAAACATAGAGGGAACAGAAATGATGCACAATGGCGTAGCCAGAGCTCCTTTTTTTTTTTACTAAAATTTACTACCTACTAGAGTTGAACACGGAAATTGTTCAAAGCAATATAATATCTAAAGAACATAATCTAAAAAACCGACCCCAAAAATTCGAGGAATTACATCCATTTTCCAAGTTTTATTGAAATCGGTTATCGGAAAATGCGTGAAACCGGATTCGTCCCCTAGTTTGCCACCCTTCTGATGTGGAATATGTTCTTCAAATTTAAATGTGGCCACTACCAAGGTACTCCCTTTCCGTCAAAAAAAAGAATCATCTAAATCGGTTAACAAAAATTCGTAACATATATAATAAAAAACAAAACATATAGACAGTTTGAGAACCTCCTCTTTTCAGCATCTCTCTTCTCACTAACTACCGTATCTAACATTTTTGTCGTAACTAAGAGGCTAGATCTTAATCGGCTTTTAGAGGTGAACATTTTCTAAGCTTCGTATGTCTTCCTTTATAAATAAAGGACCCAAAGGAGCACATTTTAAACACCTCAAAACTATTATATCTATAAACAGTCTAATCATGGTATAGGTTTAGATAATAGTTCTCTATAAATGGTTTTAGAAAAAAGAAATTGGTCTTATAGACTTATTTCACTCAAGTAAAAATTTTAAAACCTTCTTAATACCAAACAACTTAATTTAGTGTGATCTCTCTTAAGATTTACTCTTATAGCCCTTATTTTAAGTTCATCTGTAGACCAACTGATTATTTTTAGTAAAATTGTTCTATACGCATCCAATAAAGTCTATTAATACTCTAAAACAGTATGCCAACTCTAATGAACACTATGGCAACTTTTCGACCTGTTGTGTTTTTAAGAATGTAAAATTAAAAATCTCCTACCGCCCTAGGACGGTAACGTAAAGAAAACGCGCGTGAGGGTAATTTACGGTCGCAGGACATTACGGTCGACTTTGTTAGCATGTCATGACACTGTTTACGAAAAAGTGTAATGAAATAAAAACGCGACCTCAAAAATACGTTGAATTACATTTAATTACTAAGTTTTATTGAAATCGGTTACCGGAAAGTTCGCAAACCTGGATTCATCCCCTAGTTCGCTACTATAAGCGACTTGACACAGGAGATAATAAACTGCTCAAGTATACTGAGAGAGAAAAACGCCTTGAATTAGAGAATAGCAAAATTAACCATTAAAATAATTGCTCCTTATAAAAAAATTTAGGCGTTATTTATAAAAATGAATATTCATGCGTGAACAGCCGCCCTTAGAGGTGGATAATTTTCTTCAAAATTAAATGGGACCACTATGGAGGTACCCTCTTTCTAACAAAAAAGAATCATGAAAATGGGTTCACAAATACCGGAATTATCGCGTAACATACATACAAAAAAACGTACAGTCGAATTGAGAACCTAGTCCTTTTTTTAAGTCGGTTAAAAATTAAAAACCCCTACAAAACAACTTCTTCCAAAAGGTCAATAAAATTATCATTTGCGAGATATATTTACTTAACCTAAAATGAGACAAATTTTCGTGGGCTAGTTTTGGGCAACGCAATGCTCACACTTTTGTGAAATTATTATTTTAAAATATAAGATTAATAGAAGATTGTTTGGATGTCTTTAATAAACTTCAACTTATACATAAATTTTAGTAATCTTTCACGGGAATTGAGTAATTCGTTTTTTATCGATTCTGAAAAAAGTGCGCTTTTTGAGTTAATACACTATTGTATTAACAGTGCGGCGTGTAGTGCTAAACAGAAAAATACTTTACCGTGAAAACTTTTTCTTGAGCTAGTTACGGAAGTTAGTTAGGAGAGTTATGTAAGTTTTAACTAGAAAGGATATAGTTAGATCTTTGGGTAATTCAACGTTCTAGTCGAATTTTGAAGGCAATTTCATTTACGATTTTCAGCACGCGCGAAACCGCAGCATTACGTGCAAAGTACAGACACGTTAAAAGCAGTAAGTGAACTGTTTTTTGTATATGTATATGCTTCTTACCCCTTTGTGTTCCGATTATTATTAAATTCTTATCACTACTTTTCATCAATACGACCTCGGAAGAAAAAACAATGGCAGTGCCTTGCCTTAGGCCTCGATAACTGTCACAAACGAGCGATTCGTTCTGAGTACCGTTTAGGATCTCGGATTTCTCTCAGAGAAAAGTTTAAGGAGTCTGCTATCATGACTGTGGCATCACAGTACATTTACTCAAATATTTATGTATGCCCGTAAAAATATATACAATTTCGTTAACAAAGAAGATATCCATAATTTATTAACCTTAGAACTAAGTCCGAACTCATGTTACCGCGATTTCGTTTGACTAAGGTAAATGATTCTTTTATGGGGAACTGTATACGTTTTTACAATTCCGGAGCATATATTAAGATTACCATTTTCTAAGTTTAAAACTTACATTAGAAGTATTTTAATTGAAAAGTCATATTACTGATTATATATTACAACTGAACTAAATATAACACGTATATAGTGTATACATTTTTCAAATGTCTTTAATTAAAAAAAATGATTGTAAATATAAAAAAAATATTCTGAAATAAAGCCAGTGTCCCTGAAGCTCGACCCAAGCAAAATGAACCGTATTTGTACGCGATTAAACTTTAATTCGATCTGAGGTAGTATCAATTCCTAAATTAGCCTTCAAATAAAAAAAACCGCTTTGAGATACTATGCCAAAGACATACAGACAGACTCACACATAGATCCAAAGCCTTAGAACTCCCCTTTCGCGTCAGAGGTTTTAACCTCCTGTGTCATAATAGTCTCATAAAAATTTCTTCCAACTAACCAACTGAGAGGATGGTTGGCATCAAGCCGTGAAAAAAAAAGGATAAAAAAAATGAGAATGCGTTGCTCAATAATCACCCAGGCATGTTAATTATTTTGTACATACGAACACATACATAACGCACACACTATAATGCAATAGCCCTGCACTAGGGAAACTGCAACGCGGGTGCCAAACTCACAAGATTTATTGATGATTACTATATTTCTCTAAGCCCAGGAATCGGACCCAAGACCTCTGTGTTGCAAACCAGGATGGTAAACCTTCGGCAACGGAAGTTTAGTAGTTGAGAGCTTCTTGTGAAAGTAGTGCCATCATTATCTATTTCTGCCGCCAAGCAGTAATGTGAAGATTGCTGCTGATATTCCATCGCTGCACTAGGTTCCTTCGCGTTTGGATACCACTTTCCACTTAACATCAGGTGGAGTGGAGTCATTTGCCTGTCAGGTATAAAAAAAAAAAAAAAAAAAAAAAGGCACATGGAACTTGTCAACTCATGTCTCAGGGTGACAGGCGCAGTGGCAGTGTCCCTCAGATTTTTGCGATTCAAAGCTCTGAGTGGTACTGCAACTGCCATGCACAGGCGTGTTGCTTAACACCACAGACGCACGACGTGCACGTCCTGCCACTTGGTATCATATTATTATAAAAAATTATATATTACATTTTGTTCTTTTTCTATTTCTGTTCAAATATTTACATCTTTAATTAGCTTATTCACAGGTTGTGCATTGACACTGTTGTTACAGTGTGCATTCCCTAGATATCGGCGGAAGGATCCGTGCGCAGAATTTAATGAGCCCTGCCTATATTGACGCGACTGAGTTATAGCCCGGATAAGGGCGGCTTATTAAACAGACGGCCGTGGATATAGCCTCGTTTCTCATCTGGTGACGTCATTTTAAACAAATAAATAGCCCGTGTTAGTCACGAGTGTAATTGTGCTGCTAATTCTTTGATCAACTGTCTCTTGCTTCATCAATCTTTTCATACAAGCCATTCTTTTCACTGCGCACTGCATCCTATTTAAGAATATTCTTGAATTGATCTGAAAGTGTTCTTCGTGGCCGTCCTCTATCAATGTTGGTTTTCGTGTTGTAACTCAAAATATGTGCATTTCAAGATTCTATCATTACTGAACCTAATTTGAAATAAAAAGCAGATTCTATCATTACTGAATCTAATTTGAAAGATAAAAAATTTCATTCTCTACACGTCAATAAAGCCGTCGTTAAAATATTGTAAGAAACAATTAAAATATATCTACTTAACTCAAAATGAGACATACTTTATGTGAGCTAGTTCTGGGCAAAAAAACCCTTATTAAAATGAAAATATGAAATTATTGTTGCCCTTTTATTCTTAAATGTATTTGCAAGTAGGAAATTGTTTAGATGTCTATTATAAAGTATAACCTGTACATAAACTTTAATGATCTTTCAAGGGAGGTGAGTAATTCGTTTTTCATCCTTTCTCAGAAAATACACTTTTTGAGTTAATACACTATTGTGTTACACTAATCTGTCACGCGTCAAATGCATTGCCGACGCATAGATTATGATTTTGTGGAACAGAATGAACGTTTCGAATAGTATAGGTAAGAAGGTGTGGATTTTTTCAGGCGTAGTGCTTATAACCCAACAGAGTACAGCAGTTCGTCTGGGCATCGAACCGAGGACATGGCAAAGCGCAGGCTCGGATGGAGCATGTGAACGGCTGGCATAGGTAATTATAGATATATAGATAGCGGTGTTGCGAAATAAATAAGATGATGCGTGTAACACAAGTAATGGCGTAAACTGAAAATTGTTTGTACAGTTTATACACGTGGTGCAACGCCTGTTACCAGCTGGCACTGTCGAACAGTGCAGTGCATTTTCTGCTACACAAGCGGGTAGTGCCATAGATCCGCTAGAAAGTAAAACACAATGGGAAAAAATAAATTTATATTGTTATTAAACAAACATAAAAAATATTCATAAGTGAAATAATATCTTCTACATTAGAACAATACTATTTATTAATATATTTGTTTGCATGTTTAACCCTAAAATCATTACAAAACTGATTTTGATGTTACAATGAATTATATAAAGCAAACAGTTTTGATAGAAAAAGGGACAACCTAGGACAATTAATTGATGACTTTACTGCCTACAATGTTCCTATCTGCACTTATAATCTATGACCGTAGTGTAGGTACGCATCTTTATTCACAGTCGCTACAAAGTAACTTGCTATCTCTATTATGTATTAGAATAAACTGAAAGATAATAAAAATATAGCAATATATTAAATATATATCTACGTGTTTTTTTTTCAGATAACAACACCAATTATCTGTTAGTGATAGGTAATTGGGGGTAAGCAACATACCCCCGGGCGCATGACTTGTTCGTCCCGTCACTTGATATCATAAAAAACAAAACAAAAAAACAGTCTCAAACCAGGAAAACATGATCATCATGCCATTTAAGAGCCAGGCTCTTGTCGGTATAGCCTCCTCCACTCCTCATGGTTCGTATTTAACTCCTTGACCTCTCTACAGCAGCTCTCTTTGATATTCTTCTTTATTTGTTCACTGTATGCCATTCTTGGTCTTCCTCATTATTTTCCCTTATACACCTAGAGAGAACATGATCCCTGTGACATTTCGGACCGTCATTTCTCGGATTCGGAACTGGGGGTCGATTCAGAACCTTACGATAACTCAGTTGTCGACCGTTTCGATTTGATATCGTACGATTTCTTTTCATTTTTATTCACAACACCCGAATCGAACGTCAAACTGTCGCATTCAAATCCGAAACGAAATGACGTCACACCCATACGATTACTTGTACTTCTCGACCGGCGAAGGTTACAAACATTATTCAGTATACAGTTATCGGATGGAAGTTACCGAACGTCCTATTGTTTACAAAGCAAGAATGTAATATATAGAAATATCTTATTATTTTAAATGATATCTGGATTTTGTTCCTTTTATTAATTTATTTTAATGCGTTCCTATATTAAAGTCTTAAAAATGTATTCAAAAGGATTTTATAATCTATTTCATCGATTAACTCCTACTACTACTAACTACTTAGAATACTTTGATATTTTAATTTGAATAGATTAGGTAAATACTGAACCCTAGTTACAGACGCTATTGGTATACATATTGGACTATGCAGGCTTTATTACACAACAATCACAATTATATTCAAGTGAATAATGCAATGGCAATTTATATGTCATCAGTGCCACCTAAATGGTTCTAATAGATACGAAACAAAACATAACGATAAATACAAAACATCAATATCATTTTACTTGGCATGCAATACAATAAAAAGACAATACAATTGATAATAAACAAATGTCAAATGACTCAGCTATTGTAAATAAATAACCGACAATGATGTTATTTTTACAACGCAATGGTTAAAACCAGGGTTCGTAATTGTCTACATATTATTTATATTATTCGATAATTATAATTACCCGACAAAATTATGTCCAATAATGCTGATTCAAAGTTTTGTCTTTTTTGATTTAAGACTTACATTCATTAACAGTGAAAACACTCGAAGAAAAATCTTTAGTATAAACTTTTTCATTGAAGAAAAAACCGACCTCAAATGTTGGCTTATGGATTTTAACTTCTTGGTGACAATGGGACTGTTACGGACTCCTTTGTACATTTTATACTTTTTTTTGGTTGTCATGGTAACCTAACGCAACACATTCATTTAATTTTTTTTTGAATTTGTGATAGCCGAAACGATAGCGGAACAGCATTGTCGGCACCAGAGACCACCTCGAGAGTATACCCTTTCAAACAAAAAAAGAATTTTCAAAATCGGTTCACAATTGATGGAGAAATCGGTATGTATACTGAATGATATGCCTATAAAATTTGAGGATTTTACTCGATTTCCATAGATCATCAAATTCTGACTTGGTGACAATAGGACCACCTCGAGAATATTTAAAAAAAAGAACGTAGTTTCAAAATTGTTCTAGAATTGACGGAGAAATCGGAAAACCTACATACAGACGAACGTATAACCTCCTCCTTTTTTTGAAGTCGGTTAAAAATGGTTTGGTTTGCAACTTTTTTGTGGCACGACATTGCTAGCGATAACATTTTGTTGTTCCAATTAATTTTATACATATCAAAAAAATTGTCGAGGTATAATTAATTATCAGTATAATTATTACCGACTCCAAATATAATTATTGTCATAATTATCAATGATAATTATCGACTGATGTCGATCTGAGAACCCTGGTTAAAACACACTAAACATCATCAGACACACCTACAAATACACCTAAACCGATCGGCCACTCTGAGGTTTAAGGTGCAAAGATCTGAGGTGGCACTGCAACAGCGCCTGTCACCCTGAGACATAAGTTGACAAGTCCCATGTGCCTGTAATTTCACCAGTACCCTTACCCTTCCAAACCGGAGCGCTGTAATGCTCACGTTGCTGTTTGGTGACAGAAATAGATAAGGTGGCAGTACTTCCCTTGATGAACTCTTTCACAAGGAGCTCTATTGCCACTAAAACCGTATTTGTAGTAGTTTGAACAAGAGTGCCTCAAATTCAGCATTACATTTCTATTTCATAATCATACTCCATACTCAAGATACAAATCTATCTAATAATATTATATAAATCTAAGAATCTAAATCGCGATACTGGTAAGGTAAGGTGGTGAACACCTTAATTTTCTCCAATAATGTTCACAACCCGTAGATGCATCTAAAATAATAATGGAACAACCCTACGCTCCGACGGAACAGTACCCACGCGCCGGGACTTGCCTTACTTGTTATTACACTTTAACACCATTAGACCTCGTCAGTCGTTTTCTGACTGGGGTACTATCGCTTTTTTATTTAAAACAGATACCACATATAACACACAAATAAAACTGAAATCTTTCTCCCAGAATCTTAGGCGGTTGAATACATTTTCGTCTGAATGTAGACAACGACTGAGAATATACAGATTTTAAAACCGCTCTATCTGCGTACAACGCCTTTGTTCACTCAAAACTATCATACGGGATAGTTTTATGTGGAAATTGCGTTGATATTGACAACTTATTCTTACTTAAAAAGAAATGTATAAGAATACTTGCTTATTTTGATTCACAAAGCTCTCGTAAGCCACTCTTTATTAAACACAAGATTTTGACACTAACCTCAGTTTATATTCTTGAATGTCGTAAATTTGTAAAGAAATATCTTTTCTCACCTGTAAAGACTGAAACGTAATAATAGAGGACTACATGTTGAAGCGTCAAAGGACGCTGAAAGCAGTACTCTCGGTGTATACCATTGAGGGTACCACTGTATGGCAATACATAATGCGATTCAAATAAATGTAAAAACACAACATACACATGAGGCCTTTGCAACCCATCTAAAGAGTTATCTACGAAGTAAAGTTATTCTCTAAAAGAATACTTTTTAGAAAATAACACTTAAAAACTATATGAATTACCAAGTACATAATTTGTAAAAATTATGTCAAATAACCAGATATAAGTGGATCAGGAATGAGACCTGAATGTAAAATGAATTACTAATATTTATTGTTGATATTGCCTAAAATTCTGTTTAGTTTTTATTATTAATCATTCCTAATTTTATATTAATAATGTAGTTAGTAAAGTAAGGTTATAGTGCCCTCAGAATGTTGCAGTGCCCCCACGGGGTGTTACTTGTCAAGTACCGTTAGCATAAGACCTCCTGCTAAATAACCGTGTAACTTGCAAATGAAGAATATGAATAAACAGCAAAGTTTAGCGTGAATGTGTTATACCCTTTTAATCTTATACAAATGCAATTTTGTACAAAAATACCAATAACAATAGATCCTACAAATTACACTTCCTATTTGGCTATTTCATTAAAACTCTCACTTGTTTATTTCTATACAAGAAGAACACTTCGCCTTATTTTCGTAGTTTAGGGTTGAATATCTTTTTGCACTGTATTTTACAACGATGTTATAGTTTATAGATACGGTGTGCGTAATCTGGGAAAAAGAATGATATGAAAAACTAGGTGTTCACACTGGTAGTGGTACGAGGACTAAATACGTCCTTACGCTTCTACCAGCAGTATTTTTTATGATATCAAGTGACGGGACGAACAAGTCGTGCGCCTGGTGGTAAGCGACACGCCTGTCCATGGCCTGTCATCCTGAAATATAAGTTGACTAGTTCCATGTGCCTGTAATTTCACCAGTACCTTAGGGCTCAATTCACACTGGCACAGGGTCGAGGCGTCGTGTCGTACTAACGTATTGACATCTGTTTTGACTATAGGTACTAATTATTTAGTAATACTGCATCCGAGTACCTATAGGTGGTCCGGCACAGAGGATCACACAAGTAGGCATGTTTACGTCAATTTAAAATAACATTAAGTATAGAGAGGTTGATTAAAATTAAAGGGCAAAAAAATCAGAACAAAATATTTTTACTTTTATAATTACTTACTTACTTCAAATTTTCCTTTAAATACTGATGAATTTAGGGCGTAAAAGAAACAAATCATCAAGATGAATGAAGATTTAATTAAGCACAATAAGAATACTGCCTTTGGTTCAAAGAGAGAGAGAGAACAATACATTGAACCGAAACAAGACCACTTTGATTAAGCGCGTTGATGTAGCTACCTACACATCTAGAAGGTATTGTGTTTATAAAGACTGCTATAATTATTTTTAACAAATGCAACATATAGCGTGATGAACTAACTACAATGCCATCCGCCCTATGTATTCATTGAAGGACTGATATTTTTAATGATAAGTGACAGAACGAGCACGTGGTGCGTCAGGTGCGCGACATGCCTGTCCACAGCAGTTGCAGTGCCACTCAGAGCTTTAAATCGCAAAGATCTGAGGGGCACTGCAACTGCGCCCGGCATCTTGAGACATGAGTTGACAAGTCCCAAGTGCCTGTAATTTCACTAGCACCCTTACTCTTTAAAATTGGCACGCAGTAATGCTCACACTACTGCTGGGCGGCAGAAATAGGTAAGGTGGCAGTACTTCCCTGGAAGAACTCTTTCACAAAGGGCTCTACTGTTACTGATAAAAGTACTCTAACTATACGATCTCTGGTTATTACAAATCTTATCATTATTATGTTAAGATACACTTATGGACATATTTAAAGGAGCGCTCAAAAAGGTTCAATTATAATAAAAATTTTCATATTAACCACTGGCCATATACAGAACGTGTAATTTGAAAAAATAATAACTTCAATAGTTTTTTATATTTCAATTTAAGGGGTCTACCCATCGGGTATATAACCAGAAATAGAGACGAAATATCATTTAATTTGTTTGAAAACTATTTCTGCCAAATCATTACGGTGACAACTGTGCTCCGATTGGCCAGCCCGAATTCGAAACAATTGACGGGTGGCGTCAATTATTTCACTTCAAATCGACCAGTTTAACTTGAACTTTGCTATAATGGACGAAAATTGGAAAAAGACTCGTAAATACGGTGTATTAAATTTATTATACTGACAAATCCTACTAAGTTCAAAGTTTTTGTGGTATGTAAGTATGTAACACTCTGTACAAGAAATATTGGTAACCTCACCTTGCCGCTAGATGGCGTTGGGATCAAAATAGAACGCGCTATCGAAGAATTAACAAAATTACCATTTAAGTTACAAAAGGAAATTAAAACTATGGAAATAAGCCCTCCTATCGAAATTAAAACTAAGGAAATAAATAGGCCTTCCTAGGTGAAATAGTGGCACTCCAGTATTTCCACCGGGTGGGATACTTGGATGAAAGCTCATAGAATCGTCGTTCTTGATCGTCGGTTGCCGCTTTCACCGGGTGGGACGGTGAGCTAACATCGAGGATGTGCGCGATTACGTCTCCTATATCGATCATACAACTACCTCAATAAAAACCGTTGCGCATTAGGAGATTTAAGCGTATTTGTTCACCCATTCTCGCTTCGTGTACATATTACAACTATGTTAATTTATTTATGTGATTATTATTCACTAAGTCACTAAAACTGATTTACAATATTGCAAACAAGCCATTTACTTATAATTTATCGCCCTCCTCCCGTCGCGGCAGGCAGAGACTGCAGCATTAATACAAGAAATGTTTATACCTGTAGTGGATTTCCGTCTTTTTATGAAGTTTTTTCTCACTGCCCATAACAGTATCCATCATCATCATTTATTCAGCAAATTTATGTATAACAAAATCTTATTTCTAGCATACCATGAACTCTGGCACAGCTAATAGCACAGATTACGTCCCAACTCACAATGGCGCAGAGGCGAAGGGTCGCGTCGCGTCCTGTTTTTCAATTACAACGCTTGGCGACGCGCGCCTACGCTCGTATTAGTGCGCCCGGATCACAGTGTGGTCGCCGTCGACGCCCGTTTCCATATTTGCATAACACAAATTGTACCTTAATAATGGGAAAATAGAGATGAATATACTATAGGGGAAAAAGAGAGTTGAGCCTAATAATAGTTAGTACCCATCATTGACTTACAATTATATGGACATCGGGTCCGCGCTAAAAAGTGTCCGAACTTATAAGGCGTTAAAATCGTATACAGAGCGTCATTCACGCTTTAGTCTTCGTTTGTTCGACTGACAGCGAAGCAAGCAAAATTACACAGTACTGCGATGACATTACAATTTAAATTCAACGTTTTAGCTTTTTCATATTCCTTTACATGTCACTACGTTTAAATAGGTTGACTTGGGACATTTTTTTCGTGGTTTTTGTATTGGACCCGTCGTCCATTTATTTGTACGTCAATGGTACCAATAGTCTAAATGAATGCAGGTATGTTAAGTCATACATACCATAAAGTTTAATTAATAATGAAATGGATACACGTTTTAAATATATTCTACACGTGCTAACAAATATAAAAACACAAATAATGTCACGAAAAAGAAGAAAATGCCTTGGTGATAGGTCATCAAAACAATCTAAAACTGAAATTTTAAATAACAAATTACTTCGGCCATCAGACGGTTCTATTAAATTGTAATCTAATTCAATGTGCAACAAACTTCCACCGGGAATAATTAAACCAGATATAATGGCACAAACTGCTTCAAGAAGCTCCGTAAACTATCACCAAAAGATATGCAACACGCCAAACTCAAAACTAGTTTGCGATCTGTCCCCCACGTTTAGAAACCCTGAGAAAAGTAGCAGAAGCGGGTTGCAGTTCCCGGACCTAACCTTCAATTGACCAGTTACCACCCGACAATTTCTTGACTTGAAGATTGTTGCAGTTCATGAAATATGACCAAGAATTACGACACTATTTTAGAAGGTTTAATTTCAAATATATATATTTTTATTTTCACGTCTGCTTAATTGATGAATGTACTTAGTTGATTTTAATTTAGTTATGATTATGATTAAATGTTTCTATATTTTTATTATTTTAGTTCATTGCCTAGTCCCTACGAGGGATAGGGATTGTCTAATTATTATTGAGTTTATACTAACACATAATAATTTTAAATCTTTAACATGTAGATAATCCTTTTCCTTGTACGTACCAGGCAATAAACTAAATTAGAAAATATAGGAATGGACAATAGAAACTAATAATCAAGAGTAAGATTAGTTGTTGATTATTATTCTTTTATGGAATTTTAAGGAATTTACAACTCATTAGTTCTAAGAACGTTGTAATATGGCACACAAAAGTGTCAATGATTTTGTTTTATTGTGTTAAATCTACAATTTGTTTCATTTAGTCACTGTGATCAAAGTGTATTTCACAAATAATGGTTCTTTTTAATAATAAACATTTTAAATTTACATTTACTCATGTAAATTGCATGTGATTTGCATTAACACCATTTTAACACCTGTTTTGGTTTAAAAAATACTCTTACGGCAATATTGAATTTCGTACATCTTCAAGTAGTAAACGTTTTTAAGACCAAAAATATATTAAGGAGCTCTAATTCATTTACATCACTCATAGAATACCGTAAATTGAAGGCATTAGTCGCACCCGTACAAATTATCTTGAAAGTTACAGCATTTTTTGGGGTTAAAACCGGAAAATCAAATTGTTGCAACCCGTATAATCTTCATTTGAAATCCGAGTTTTTTGTTAAGAAGTCCTATTATTTATAGGTTTATTTGCTAAATATGACACAAAAATCTCGAACCGTTTCAGAGTTATGATTATTTTTCGTTTCGCTTTGGCTCGAATAAAAACTTGAGTTTTACACCATTATCGCTTTCCAGTGACGATACACTGAATATTTTTGGAATATACGGAGACACACAGGTCAGTTGTTGCCACTGTACTATTACAGCTTTCTAATTTGTGAGAGTTGATATTTAAAAGTGATATAAGGCCTGTTGAGTTGCCAGGGTTGGATGGCCCTTATTTCGTCTCTATTTCTGGTTATATACTCGATGGGCGTACAATAACCTCTTAAAACAATATTACTTTAACCTTACATTGACTTTTCATATCATGACACTCTTAGAGTAAGCTTATTATAATGTTTAAACAATAATGTTTTATAGGCAGCTTTGTGACGATTCATTTACTGAATTAGTACTATAACGCGATTTTGACATTAAAGTAATATTGTTTTTATGCCAAATTTAGCAATCTTAAAATAGTTAGTAATAGGCTTCTCATGGCACGAAGTGATTATTTATTTATTTCAGACAATCAATGTTTGTGTGTGTGTGTGTGTGTACATATTATTATAGTTATGATTGATTTTCCTGTAATTTCTTAATTAACATAAATTTTTAACGGGTCTTATTTAATTTGAAAGGGTCCAAGTCTGCAAAATATGTATTGTAAGTATACCTTAAGCGTGATAGAGTTTAATTTTTTCCATAGTTAGTACGGTGGGTAGGCACGTTTACGAGTCGAGTATGGTGTGTCCCCCTTTTCGGGGTATTAAGTCCCAGGCTACGTATTAGTCCAGGGCAATCAATATTTGAGTTTAAAATATCGTATATAAGCCAGTAGACCATAATTGCGTCTTACTTAGGAATTAAACCCCAGGACGCCAAGGAGGAATTTCGTATTATAGGCTTTATTATACATCAACAATCGAATGCGAATACGAATAGTCAATTTTTGCGTTTTGCACGGTCTGTAACTTTGATTTAATCAATGTATCTGGCGGTTTTTTCTTTATTACCTAAACCTTTTTTCACTTTGCGGATTAGGTACGATTTTGTAAAAAAAAAACTCAGTGAATTTCCTAGTTTTATTGATGAAGGGTGTTTCCTTCGAATGTGTTTTTTTATATATAAATCTTTTAGCAAAATAAGAAAACATTTCGCTGATGAATAATAATTTCAATTCACTTCTTGGTTCATTGTAAATAACATTAGGATATTTATCAAGTTCTGAGGTTCGGCGATTGTTACACATCGCACTGTTAATACAATAGTGTATTAACTCAAAAAGTGTTTTCTCAGAAACAATGAAAAACTAATTACTCACGTGAAAGATCATTAAAATTTAATAGGTTATAGTTTATTACAGACACTTAAACAATTTTTTACTTGCCAAATATATTTAAAAATAAAATGGAAAAAAATATTTCACATTTTTTGTCCTAGGACTATTTTTTGGCAGATCTAGATCACATAAAGTGTGACTCATTTGGAGTTAAGTAGATCTTTTTCTTACTGTCTTTTAATTATTTCTTACAAAGTTCTAGCGACAGTTTTATTGACATATAGAAAATTAAATTTTACGTTCAGTAATGATACAGTATTGAATTTCACACAATCTGAGTTACAACACTATTGTAATAATAGCAGTGCAACATAGGAAACGAAACATTTTTTTCCGATCTAAATCGCGTATATTTGTTTTTCAAGCAAACCAATATTTCGGGCCCTATATAGGATCCATGTTCGACGTCTAAGCGTCAAATATTTTCTTTAAATTTATATGGAACCACGACTGAAACACTCTCTTTATATATATAAAAAAAATCAAAAACACAAAAAATACAGTAGAATTACAAAAAAGAAGAAAAAAGAAAAAAAGAAGAAAGAAGAAGAATTAAGAACTCCGCCGCCTTTTTTTTAGTGCGTTTAGTTCCATTTTGAGTGTTGAGTAAGATTGTATAGGGCCCAAAGCACGTCAACCTTGACACTTAAGATTGAAATTCATCTCATTGCCGTTTGCGATAAGAACAATCCAAATTCCCAAGAGTCCAGCTTGACGTGCTTTTGACTGTACGTCTTACTAAAATACGTCAGATGAAGCTGTTAGATAGATAGATAAAAACTTTATTCATTTCCATGACAGCTTATTTCCATAGGATCCACTAAAACTAACACCATAATTATTATTATATTAAACTACTTAAAAAAAAAATTGTAACATTTTATTATGAAAGGAAATATAAATTAATTAACTAAATTAAAGTGAATAGTTTGGGAAGTTTTGGCTGTCAAAGGGCGTTGGCTCAGCATAAGAGTAAATGCAGCAGTTTCCCACGACGCTCGTATTCTGCCAGAACCGTGTTAAAAGAGACGCCATTCATCATTTCAGACAGTCCTCTGGCGTTATCGTTAAATTTAATAAAGATTATTATTTATATTTTTATTTGAATTAATAAAATAAAATCTCCTAGTTAAAGACCTAGGAAAAGGAGATGTCATTAATTATATAAAGAGGCTGTATGGCGGAACCTTTGCCTACCCAAACAAATGGGAAAAAACTTTTGACAGTTGTTGCAAATAGATAGGATAGTCGTCTACTAAGGCATTGGTCTTCTCTTCAGTTAAGTTTATACTTTTTTTTTCGTTTGCTTGTTAACATATTTATTGTTTGTAATACTAAACTGACTAACTAACTAACTTACTAACTAATCTTTCTGAAGCTATTGGTTTCTGAAATAAAAGCATTTTATTTCATTTTATATTTTATCCAGGGCAACCGCTCTGTCAACTGAACTACAGATCGAGTTAAAAGAACTTGTATATTTTTTATGCGTTTGTTACAGAGCGTTGTTTTTCATTATAACGGTTTTTTTGCTGTACGTAAATACAGCTACAGGTTTGAGTCCTGTCAGATTGAAAGAATTTTTCCTTTCAATCTTTAATTACTATTATATTATTAATTATAACAAACAAGTGGAGGATTTTCACAAAAATAAATTAATATCATCGTCATCAGCTTACACGCATCCACTGTTGGACATAAGCGTCCCCTCGAGCACGCCAGCTCTCCCGGTCTTGCGCCACCCGCATCCAGCCACTGCCGGCCACCTTGCTCAGGTCGTCGTCGTCAGGACGTCCCACACTACGTTTTTCTTGAAGTGGTCGCCATTCCAGAACAAGTCTGCTAGATAGGCGATCAATCCTCCTGCAGACATGCCCGGATACATTAATGTCATGGTTGTAATGATGATGAAATTATATTCAATAAAATTCAAAAAAAGAGTTCTTACAGGGTAGTACTGCCACCTTACCTGTTTCTGCCGCCAAGCAGCAATATCAGCATTACTGTGTTCCGGTTTTGAAGGGTAAGGGTGCTGGTGAAATTACAGGCACATGGGACTTGTCAATTTATGTCTCAGGAGGACAAGCGCAGAGGTAGTGCCCCTCAGATCTTTGCAATTTAAAGCTCTGAATGGCACTGCAACCGTTATGGATAGGCGTGTAGACTGTCAGGTACATGACTCGTTCGTCCTATCTATATAATAAGTTATATTACACATATATACACCCCAACGCGCACACACACATACACGTACACGCACACAAACACACGCACACAAACACACACGCACAGAGATTTTTCTATTTTTTCTGTTTGTTTCATTTTCTAATTAGCTATAAATTTTATTTCACTCTTTAATTTTTGTTAGTGTTACTTTTCTGATAAACTTGTCAAAAGGATGTGAGCCTGGTGATCTGTAACACAGGTCCCCAACCTAGTACAGACTCCAGCTCTCACTAAGGTGCTTCATATTTAACATGAAATGTAACAAATCTGCAATTTGTAAACCTTTTTGAGAGAAATAAAGCATTTTGTATTTGTATTGTATTGTATTGTATCACTTAATATTATTTAAAAAAATCACTTTTATATGACATATAATTTAATTTCATATCAGAGCGATCTATTTATGACAGCTCCTTATAAATTTGCTCGTGGTACAGTTACAAGCACGTCAAACTTGACATAGTACTTTGAACTATTCTGTAGAATGAAACAAAGCGAATGAGTAACAGAGATAAATCTGTTTCTTCCTGCTCAACTACACACTTTTTGTGCTACACTATGCATTGCTTGTTTGTGTGTCACATAGTGGCTTCAAAGTTTCATAATTTAGGTTAAACTTTTTATTGTAACGGAACGAACTAGGCGTATGCCTGTCCATAACAGTTGCAGTGTCACTCAGAGCTTTAAATCACAAAGATCTGAGGGGCAATGCCATTGTGCCCGTCATCATGAGACATAAGTTAAGAGGAATAATCACATTACTAAACCAGGTATAACATATATTATTTAAATACATTGCAATGCTTTAAATATCATATAAAACTGATTTTATTTCAGCGACTGGAAACGGTTTCATAACGTCGCTTAATAGAACTTTATGGCAGAAACGAACTAAATTCTATAACACTTTTGTTTAAAAAATAAGGTTATTTTAAAAGCATAAAGTTTCCGCTGTTTATTCTAATTAAATTTAAGTATTCCTTTGTGATACACTGGCTCTATTATGAGCCGTGATAAAAAAATCTAATCTCATGTGATGTCATCACTCAGTATTGAATCATATAATAATAATAATAATATGCGTAGTTAAATTAAATTTTAATTTTATAATTTGTTGAATATGTTTAATTTGCCTAATTTTATTGTATTTAATTATTTTGTAATTCAATTTATTTTTAATTTAAATTTAATATGGACCAATTTTATTTATTTTTTGCTTGTAAATAAATTAAATTAAATTTTTAGCATTGCGGCGCCCTTGCGGGGTTCATATTTCATTCAAGAATTTGAATTTGAACATATTTTTTATAGTAACCAGTAGCGTAAGCGCAAAACTCATTTTATCCGCTCACGCGATGCGCTCATCCTACCGCAAAATGGCGGCTATTTGGTTTCGCAAATTAGAAAAGGATTCAGTTTAAATACAAGTTTTTATAAATAAAAATTATTATTCTGCATTGCTAAATAAACCCTCCGTACTACAACAAAAACATCTCAAATAAAATGCAGTAATACACCGCAAATCCTGCACTTAAAAAGCACTAATGAAATTTTTGGTGTACTTGGGTAAATATGATAATATTCCGTTTGAGTGGATCTAACGGTTACCATGAAATTACTCCTTAAAGTATAGTTTATAAACATTTATATTCAGGGTAAACTTAAAAAACGCTACTTACGGTATGTTTTCAATAAATAAACACCGAAATCACCAGCCCAAACAATAACACACACGATTGTCGTGACGTATTTTTGAAGTTGTTTGTTTTTTTAAATGACAGACCCAGGCATTAAAAACTTTATGGTTTGCTAGAGTAGTTACCGAAATAGCAATTAGTATTAGTTCTTTTACCTGTTATAACTTCGATATCCGGTAAATCGGTACAAAATCATCACCGGCACCTCTAGGTGTGGTATGCGCCTACGGCTGCATGTATCGCGTGAGCGGTTATTATTGCCACTGTATTACCAACAGATTCAATTAACAAACTGATTCATTCAATTAATTAATCGATTTGTAGTTGGCAGTACAGTTGACCATCACTACACTATCTATGGTCGGGTCAATGATCTGTTTGTCTGCTTTGTTGATATAATGAATTGGAACAGACTATAGTAATTAGGTAATATCATTATGTCTTATGTTTATATCTAATGTTTGGCCCCGCAAGGTGATGTTATTTTTAACGTTTGTTAGTCAAATAACTTTTTACG
>NW_020653608.1:438823-456255 GCF_003589595.1 Hyposmocoma kahamanoa | reverse complement strand
AATTCCCGTCGGACCAGCGTAATAAGCGGAGAATCGATATTGATGCGGTAAGTGCAAAAAGTCAGAAAACGCTCGGGATTCTCGTGTAAACAGTAAAGATTTGAAATACGACCGCTCCGCTCGCGCAGATAAGATAGGTAAAATTCACGCGCCCATCCAGCCCCCTGCGCGGACGTGTCTCGAATAAAAATCACCGGAATCGCTTTCTTTTACGTCAGATTATGAAACATAACTATAGTACCGGCACGCTATGATGGCCGTTTTGACAGTTACAAAAGTTAGGTCAAATCTCAATGCATTATCGAAAAAAATATAATCAAATACGAGTCACATTTATAAATTTCTAGATTTATAACGAGTATTGCAAGGGGTAGCTGATTAAAAAGTTTTAATACAAGGAAGATGTTTACTTAATATATCGTCAATTCGAAATTGCTTTGTTTTGCATTGAACTTTGACGTAGAACACGGAGGTAGAAGTTGTGCTGGCTAGCGATCCCATAACTGACGATTGTATTCATTGACTTACAATTATATGGACGTCGGGTCCGCGCTAAAAAGTGTCCGCACTTGTAAGGCGCTAAAATCGTATACAGAGCGCCAAACTCCGCTTTAGTCTTCATTTGTTCTACTGACAGCGCGATACTGCGATGACATTACAATTTAAATTTCGAATAGGTTGACTTGGGACATTTTTTTCGTGGTTTTTGTATTAGACCCGTCGTCCATTTATTTGTAAGTCAATGATCGTATTAGATTGCATTTTTTAAAATTTCGAATTTCGAAAAACAAATGTCAAGTTGTGCCGAAAACACAGATACATTCCATAACTGCACGTTACTATTGACAACAACGTAGTTATGAATTAATACGAAATAAGATGAGCGGACAAATGGCAAAACGATCATCACAGCGTGCCGGTACTATAATTTGCGAGATATGTATGTAGGGTTATTTGTAATCATCGAGTATATAACCAGAAATAGATACGAAATAAGGGTCATACATTCCTGGTAACTGATCAGCGATATATCACTTGGACATAGTTATGTAAACTAGAACCAACCCACAAAATGTCAATTACATTTTTGTAAAAACAGTGTGAAGAAATAAATAGGTAAGTTATTTGAGACAAACAACGTGAGTTATGTATAGCATTGAGAATGATATAGGGAAACTATTATATTATATAGCAATAAATAGAAAACATTATGTATCTTTTTATTTAGTTAACGAGAACCATGTTCTAGTTTTCGTAATGAAAACGCTAAAGATCTACTACTGTAGTAGTATAGTCTACTACTGTGACATGGATCCATTTAGCATGTTTAAAAAAATACATTATGTGAAGTTAAGCAGCATGGTTCTTTTTAGCTATTAAAAAGTTACTTATTTAGGGTTGGTTCCCTGAAGGACTTTCATTTTCTCCGTTTTGGCTTGGTATATTGCCAGGATCTTTTGTGAGCGGGCAAAGGACAAGTCTGGTGTTCTACCTAAATACGTAACTCAATTTCGCTCGAGGTGTGGGTTGGTTCTTGTTTCCATTACTATGTCCACTTATAAATATCAACTGTCGTTTGCACTGAAATAAAGACAGGCCAACAACTGACCTGTGTGTACATCTCCGTATATTCCAAAAATGTTCTGTATTTATTGTAATAAAGATAATATCTCTAACAATGGCGTGCTGTGCCATTCGGTGGTGTGGGGAAAAAAGCAAAACATATAATTAAAAAATAAACAAAATCAAATTTCATCGATAAATAAAAATTAAATATGTAATTTTGCAATTTTCGTCCATTATAGCAAGGCTCAAGTTAACTGGTCGATTTGAAGTTAAACAATTGACGACACCCATTGACTTACAAATAAATGGACGACGGGTCTAATACAAAAACCACGAAAAAAATGTCCCAAGTCAACCTATTTAAACGTAGTGACATGTAAAGGAATATGAAAAAGCTAATACGTTGAATTTAAATTGTAATGTCATCGCAGTACTGTCTAAATTTGCTTGCTTCGCTGTCAGTCGAACAAACGAAGACTAAAGCGTGAATGACGCTCTGTATACGATTTTAACGCCTTATAAGTGCGGACACTTTTTAGCGCGGACCCGACGTCCATATAATTGTAAGTCAATGACATTTCGTCTCTATTTCTGGTTATACGATGTTTGTAAAATACTAGCAACCGCGCAGGACTATAATACAAACATCATAAACACCAACTTTTGGTCAATTTATTTATTTATTTTATAGTTAAAGTATGTCAACAGTAGTGCAACAGTAGTGTTTTATGCAATCGTTGCATAATAAGGGTTCTTTAGGTCGAGTATCATGTTGCCGAGTGGCCTAAGTAATAGGTGCGAGATTTTACGACCTAATTATGAAATGACTGCACATAATACTTCTTCTACAAGTTAAAGTCAAAGTCAAACAATCCATGACGACAAACTCAAAATAAAGCCAAATAAACGCTATAAAACAAAAAAGTAAAACCACATTGGAACAAAAAGTTTATAGTAAAGGTTAGTATACAACTCTGTAACCCGTTTAGCTTTTGGAGGTAGTCTCGACCTGTGATGTTTGAAAAATCAAATATATTGTAAATGATTAATGTGTACAAATGTTTATTTACAAAGAGCAACCCCTAGAGTTTCTTGCTCTTTCTTCTCACACGAATCTGCCTTACGAATGAGCGGTAAAGTTTAACCAATGTTACGATTTCAATAATGCTTATCTATGAAATAAAGATTATTTTGATTTTGATTTTAAAAGAATTTTAACCAATATTTTTTTTATAAAGGTTAAAAAATAATTATAATTTAACCAATCAGGAGGCTGCAGATATTTTAATTATTAAAAATACGATGTTCTTTTTTTAACCGACTTTGAAAAAAGGAGGAGGTTCTCAATTCGACTGTATGTTTTTTTTGTACGTGTGTTACGCGATAACTCCAGTATTTGTGAATCGATTTTCATGATTCTTTTCTGTTGGAAAGAGGCTACCTCCATAGTGGTCCCGTTTAATTTTGAACAAAAACCATCCAGTGTGGCTGTTCACGCATGAAGATTCATTTCATTTATTAAAAATCAATATAGTTTTATATATAGAACACAAAGAACTTATGAAATTACTGGGAAACAGATTCGGGAATGTTCTTTTTGAAAACATTACGGGAAGAATGAAAAATGTCTATATCTATTTGAGCCTTAATTATTCGTACTATAAAATTAAGAACAATTAATGAGAGCCAATTTCTAATAAAGGATAATAATGAATAATATACAATAAATTGAAAGCAATTATGAATAAAGCAAAAACAATATTACGAGTACCTTCATGAACTCGCTCTAAAAACAAGTGAAAATGTTGCAATATTCTGAATTAAATATAACATACCTTATAATAAGGTATGGCAATATTGTTTTTGCTTTATTCATAATTCATAATCCTTTGTTAGCCGCTCACGCGATACATGCAGCCGTAGAGGCATTTATTTAGCAATGCAGAATAATAATTTTTATTTATAAAAACTTGTATTTAAACTGAATGGTTTTCTAATTTGCGAAACCAAATAGCCGCCATTTTGCGGCAGAAGAAGCGCATCGCGTGAGCGGTTAGAAATTGGCTCTCATTAATTGTTCTTAATTTTCAATAATAATAATAACAATTATTTTTAGTTATATTATGTTCTGGTTAAGTTAAAGTATTTACTGCTTTCATGTGTAACATAATGCTCTTAAAATTAAAACAGTATCAACATGACCCTGTTACAGCGCCGCAATTAAAAAAAAAATACATTAATTGAAATTAAAAAATAAAAGGACATAATATAAAGGAATTTTAAACAAAAGCAAACAAATTAAAATAATAATAATGATAATGACAACGTAATTAATATATAAAATATTTTTGATGCAGAATGGTACAAAAAGGAGTAGGTTGGTAGTCATTCTCCAAAAACTGCTTCAGGTTGTAGTAACATTTTTCTATTAAATGAGCATTTAGTTAGTTGTTTGGTGAATAAATTGGTTTTGAAGGGTAAGGGCGCATTTATTCGGCTCGAATTTATTTAGCTTTTACGGTTTTTACTTAAATGAGAGTCCCGAGCACGCGGGCGAGTTTGCTTAGAATTTGGACTACGCGGCGGCCGCGCGGCGAGCACGTGAAGGCAACGCGGACTCAGCTCGGCGACCGCGCGGTTATATGATTCAGAGGAATTTAAATATTATTGCCTAGTAAATAGAACTCAGATTCCCCATTAATGCACATGAAGGCGTGGAAAACTTTTGCCTCGTGTAACTGGGCGCAAATGGGCTGGTGAAATTATAGGCACATAGGCCTTATAAACTCACGTCTCAGGGTGACGAGCGCAGTGAAAGCCCCTCAAATGTTTACTATTTTAAGCTCTGAACGCCAGTGCAACTGTTATGGACAGGCGTGTAGCTTACCATGCGCACAAAATCTTCGTTCCGTGTCTTGGTGTTACAAAAAACACACACAGAATATCCAAATTACGTCCAATTTAGAGGAGTGTGTTTATCAAATTGGTCTCATAGAAAATCGAAATTATCTAAGCCAGAGACGTCGTTGAACTTACTACTGAAACAAAATCCAAATGTCCTCGCGTAAAAAACCCTCATCGCAGTATAACAGCTTCAATCAACAGATCAAAAGACAGAACAGAAAGGAAGAATCAATTTATCAGTAATTGCATCACTTTTCTCAGCTCGCCCATTAACGTGACCTCTCTAATCCGGTTTTTGCCGGTTCCGTCCGGCCCCGGATATTGGCCGGCGAGTAACGGACCACTTACCCGAACCTATTGAATGGGCCTCTTGGACACTAACTACTCGTTTTCGAGTTTCTAACCCGTTTACCGGGTTTTAATAGATTGGGTAAGGATATATAGGGGCAATTTATTTTGCTGTGTTTTCTTTTTGGACCAGTCGTAATGGGGGTGTGCTACAGACGTGATTCTTTTGGGCCTGTAGTCGTAGTAGAATTGGAAATTGTAATATAGTGTTTTTAGTTTCAGTTAAGTGAATCTATGTTTTCCATTAGGACAACTTGTTTATTAAGTTAAATACGGCAGTTACTAGAGGCGGTTGAAAAGTAATCTACCTAAATATGAAATAAAAGGCTTTTTTTTCAACATAAAATGTGCATAGGAACCACAAAAATAGGAAATGCACTTTTTTATATTCCTGTACTTTAATGTTTTTTTTATAATACGTGTGGCGCACTACAAGTTTCCGGAATGAATAAGAAAAAATTACTATAAATGGTCAGAAATGAATTTATTGTTTCTCAAAATATTTTCCGTTAGCATTAATGCACTTTTTCATACGAATGAACCAATTTTGTAAACATTTATGCCACTCCTCCGTTAAAATCGTTGGCCGCGTAACTGGTTCTTAATTTTCGGAAATAAATAAAAGTCACAAGGTGCCAGGTTGGGACTGTACGCGTGATGGCTCATAAGGTCAACGTTGTTCGCCTTCAAAAAATAATTTGTCTGTCTGGCCGTGTGAGAACTGGCATTATCGTAATGCAAGATGATACGGCGTTTACGGTTATTTTTACGGAGTTTCTCAATAACTTCCGACAAGCAAATGGTCGTGTACCAATCACTATTCACGGTACAACGATTCCCCAAAGCAACTATAGCCACGTGTCCAGTTTTATTAAAAAAAAAGCAATCATCCGCTTAGAAGCATTTTGCACGCGCGTCACTTTGGTTGGTTTCGGCTCATCTCGAAAGACCCATACGCTCAATTGCTGCTTTGTTTTGGTATCGTAACTATAAATCCATGTTTCGTCACCTGTTACTAAGTCCCACATCAAATTTGACTCTCCTTCGTTGAAACTGGTAAGCATAGCATTGCACCATGTGACGCGATCCGTTTTTTGAGCCTCAGTCAAATTGTGTGGGATCCACCGAGAGCACAGTTTTTCACACCCAAATGTTTGTGTAGTATTGATCGTATTTCACTCATGTCTATGTCTAAAGAATCCGAATCTTGTGGTATGTCACATGCCTGTCTGTTTTGATCATACGGCGCACAGCATCGATGTTTTTGTTGTTCACAGCAGTGGACGGACGACCATCACGAAATTCGTCGCTGAGATTCACACGACCGCGTTCGAATTCTGCAAACCGCTATAAATAGTCGTCTTGCATAGTGTTTTATCGCCAATAGCAGTTTGAAGCCGAGTGAAGCTCCGCTTAGCTGTTAAATTACACTCAAAGTCGTAGAAAATCATACTACAAAAATTTTCACGAGTTTAATCCATGGTGATGTAGACAACCAATTTCTAAAATGACGCCACAATGTAAACAATGTGACAGTCAGATGAAACAAGCTGCATTCTACAGTCAAAGAGTTTTATTTTTCAAATGTTGTAATTACTTCTTAAATATTGTTTATGTAAGTGGCCAGTTCCGGAAATTCACAGTGCGTCCTATGTATTAAGTGACGGAAGGAACAAGTCGTGCGCCTGATGGTAACCTACACTCCTGTCCATAACAATTAAAAAGCTCTGAGGGGCACTGCCACTGCGCCCGTCACCCTGAGACATAAGTTGACAAGTCCCATGTGCCTATAATTTCACCAGAACCCTTACCCTTCAAAACCGGAACACAGTAATGATGCTCATTGTTGCTTTTCGCAGAAATAGGTAAGATGGCAGTACTACCCCAAACGAATTCTTTCACAACGAGCTCTACTGCTACTTTAAATATATCTTGTCTGTGTCAATTGTAATTTCATAAACTGTATCACAAAGGCGCTCTTTTTAGGTCTGAACCAAAATTCTATTGTCTGTGGTACTCAGTATAGAACTGAAAAGTATCTTTCTTGAAATAATGAGTTTCAAAAAAAGAACGCCGTATTTTTGCTAATTGAAACATCAAAATATGACGCTATTGAAACGCTCTACTGCCTCCTGGTTGGTTAAAATATAAGCGGTACTTGGCCAATCACAGACACTCCTATTCTATCCCTTATAATTTTGTTTCGTAGCATTTTTGTTTCCTTCCGTTTGAGTTTATTGTCGTGGATTTTTAACAAATCATCTTTAAATGTTGTTTGTTTTATTATTTCCATTTATTTTTAGAAAAAGTATTGTATGCAATCGTTACATAATTAGGTCTTAAAATCTCGTATTTATTACTTTTAAACGCGATACTCGACTTTAAGAGCTCACAATATGCAACGATTAACTCTAATTTGTTAGAAAAAAGGATATTAGTTTGTTTAAAAAAATGTATTGCTCATTTTTAAATATTTTTTCTTTGTTCTGCCATTCAGCACTTGCAAAGCGATACGAGTAATACGAGTAATAAACAAAAGTGTCAGTGTTCCAGTGTTTTGAAAAAATAGTAAACAACGAAAAACAAATGCGTCACGATAGTGACCTGTATTATTTTTAAATTGAAAATGGTCAAAAGAGATTAGTTTTCAACCGGCGCTCGTAAATGTAGATTTTTTTTGGAGATGTAGATTTATTGGAGTTTTAGTTGGCCCAGTTTACGAGGTAACAATAAGTTTGCAGATAGCGAAATAAAAACAAAGTGATATTTATTTTTAAATACAAAATTTTGTATTCATAGCAGCTCGAAACTAAATTCTCACTACGAATGTCATATTAAATGTGTGTATGCAAGCGTTTAATGTTGAAATTTAGGATATTTCTAATATTATTTAAAAAAATTTATTCGTGACGCTTATATAATTAGGAAACGTAGTTTCGCCATTATTTTATACGTTTTTGATATCTCTTATATTTACGGAATAATAGCTTGGGCACAATAAACACCCTGTATTTGTATACACATTGGTTCAGGGTACACTTGACGGGGTCTTTCTGTATGTTATGTATCCAGATTTGTACATAACACGCATACCTAAAACGTCAGGTCAATGCACTTGCATTCGCGCACCCCGGAACACGCGCCCTGTGCATTGTAACGTGACCGATGCAAAACTCGTCATTTTAATTATAATTATGAGACATTTTTCGGCCCAACGTTCCTAACATCAGACGTAGACTAAATTCCTATAATTAAGATCTTTTTTGTATAAGTACTTTTAGACCTAACGTACCTAACTTCAGACGTTCTTAAAATTATTTAGTTTATCCATTGACTTACAAATAAATGGACGCCGGGTCTAATACAAAAACCACGAAAAAAATGTCCCAAGTCAACCTATTTAAACGTAGTGACATGTAAAGGAATATGAAAAAGCTAAAACGTTGAATTTAAATTGTAATGTCATCGCAGTACTGTCTAATTTTGCTTGCTTCGCTGTCAGTCGAACAAACGAAGACTAAAGCGTGAATGACGCTCTGTATACGATTTTAACACTTTTTAGCGCGGACCCGACGTCCATATAATTGTAAGTCAATGAGTTTATCTTTAAGAAATACCTTTGTCGAAATTTAATATAGTTTATGCATCATATTTTCTCGTCTTTATTTCATCCCCACTGCGACCACCCTGTATAATTGGCGCAGTCTTGGAGTTGTAGAGTCAGTAGCAGTTGATTTATCTTTATCTCGCTGCTGTTTTGTATCGTACGGAAAAATCTACAATTACGTACCTACGGAGAGGCTGGCATTCGGAGGTGAAGAGTATCCCTATCCAAACATCGATAGACCAAGGTTCCAGACACAAAGAAAATATGCAGATATTGGTGGAAATACACATATCCTTTTGGTTGCCAATTTCGTAATTGATCCATTCCCTATTTTTTTTTTTTTTTTATAAGTGCCTTATTAATCATTCAAAATTTTTCACCCTAATTCAGCCCGACTTAGGACTAGTTCTAAAGACAGATTTGACAGACGTAACTTTCGTTTTACGCAAATTGACTGACTACAGTCTAAACATAGTAGTGTAAAACATTCAAAATTTAATATGACTGGCGCTATTCTTTACACGGTTCATAAAGCACTTCGAAATGTTCCTGAATTTGAGGTGAATGTTCGTGTCAGTTTTTCTAATTTGCTTGACCAGTTAAAAAATCTTACATCCCACTCCTGGTAAAGAAAAAAAATATATCGGTAATTAAATAATTTTTAATATAATATAAATATCACCGGTAGTGTTTCATGTGTTTCAATTATAAATATCAAATCCGACAATTAGTAATGTTTTTACGTACCGGAACCTATTCAAGTGTATTCAACGAGCAAACTATGCAATTTACAAAAGTCAGTGTCCGAGCGCGTGGCGCCACATCGCGTATTTTGATTAATTTATATAGTGAATATGAACATGTATTTTACCTAGAAGAAAAAAATTACATTTACTAACCGCATTAAGCACAAAATTCATTAATTGATGAAATACCCGTACACAATAATTCCTATAGATATTCCATGTTCACAAAAATGACATTACAAATCATTGACTTACAAATAAATGGACGACGGGTCTAATACAAAAACCACGAAAAAAATGTCCCAAGTCAACCTATTCGAAATTTAAATTGTAATGTCATCGTAGTATCGCGCTGTCAGTCGAACAAATGAAGACTAAAGCGGAGTTTGGCGCTCTGTGTACGATTTTAGCGCCTTACAAGTGCGGACACTTTTTAGCGCGGACCCGACGTCCATATAATTGTAAGTCAATGTTACAAATGGATACATTTTTACCTATTCGCGTTAAGAGAAACTTATTGAACCCGCTAAGTGCTATCATTAAAGAAATTACAGGTAACCTTAACCAGAGATATGATGCCCTTCGATGTAAACACGTTTTCAAAATTTTAAATAAAAACGAAATAAGCATTTCTGACGCCTTTACTAAATATATTACGTTATGGAAGTGAACACACAGCGGATTAAAATTTTAACAAATCTTAAAAATCAAAAGAATAACGCGTTCTTAGGTTTTCGCGATTGTTACAAATAGGAAATGAAACTATTTTTCCGGATTTAAATCACGTATATTTGTTTTTTCAAACAAACCGACGTTTCGGGCCCTTTACAGGTCCCATGGTCACGGTTGACTGAGGTGCTACAGTTTTCAACCAGTTATGTCTAATATTGATGCAAACCACCCTATTTTTTCACTATAGTTACAATAGTTATTAATTAAATACCTTATTTTTAATTTTACAAAGAAAACATTTTAATTTACGCTACATTAAGTTTTACAAATTATTTTATTGAATGAATTTTTATTATTAATTAATAATAGAAATTGGAATAAACTAGAACGTCGAAAGGACGGTTTGTTTGAAAAAACAAATGTACGCGATTTAAATCCGGAAAAATAGTTTCATTTCCTATAATAAGAATAAGTTACGTAAAGCTCTTTCTGGCGTCATAAATTTGACGGATTCAGTTAATGAGCTAAGTATCAGATACATATGTTCAACTTGCTAAATTTTTTAATGTTTTAGGTGAAAAAGTGCAAGATCTAGCTAGTACATTATTTACACTTGAGAATATTTTAGTTTTTAGCTGTAGTAAATTCATGCGTCAGTCTGTGTTGTTATTAAACAGTTGCAAACTCTCATGATTACATTTAAAAAATATTATCAACATGGAGACACATTTATTTAGACATTAGGAATTATTACGACATTATTCGTTTATATTACATATTTCTAATTATCTACATAGACTCATTTGGCTTATACATGCTAAATCCTATTCCTGATAAGAATAACGAAATTATCCTACCTCTTTACCCTTTTATGGCATCCAACTCCCAGGAGTATGTGTACGAGTATATAGAGACAGAATGCCCCAAAGTCAACGAGAAATAACCAACCAAAGTTCAACTTCTATGCAGTCAAGAGAAACACCAACTACTTGAAATAATCTTTCTCGCACACATCCTATTAACTTCAAAGTAAAGGCTTCAGAGTTCATAATAAATATTGAAACACGATACGCTCGCCCATTCAACTAATTAACATTCCATGATCAAAATTCACCGAGAAACACAACCTAGTGAACTTTAAATTGACCACTGTCGAATTTACAAAATATGCATAAGCAATTGACAATACAAGATTCAATTACAGTAGAAACTGACAGCGCTTCGATTATCATACGAAGATTCCTATGTAAACGATTGCACTATTGAGTACGTTTGCACTGGTCGCTACCAAATATTTCATACGCCGCAGAGAGGCTTACAAATTAGAAAATCGTAACTCCGCGTCGAAATGCGAGTCATTTACACAAGCTGACATCGATGTAGAAAAACGCAGAGCACATTTGCATTGGACATTGGCAAATAGTCGCTCATCTTCGGCAGGGAGATGTTATGTATCCAGATTTGTACATAACACACATACCTAAAACGTCAGGTCAATGCACTTGCATTTGCGCACCCCGGAACGCGCGCCCCGTGCATTGCAACGTGAACGATGCAAAACTCGTCATTTTAATTATAATTTTGAAACACTTTTCGGCCCAACGTTCCTAACATCGGATGTAGACTAAATTCCTTTACCGATTATCCGACCGGATCGAAGGAATTTTTTCTGAGTGTTCGATCTTTGTATTAATAATTTTAATAAACTAGTGGAGTAATTTCACAAAAAATAATTGAATATCAATTCAATAAAAATTTAATTAATACAGTGAATAGCGACATCTCTCGCCAGGACTGGTAGCTGTAAAGGTACTAACTGGGTGATTAATCTTTCATAGATTTCTCATAGATGGCGCTACGATTAAAAAGTCGTTGAAAAACCAAATACAAAGACACGACGCAAGCACATAGAAAAATTCGTGAGGTCCGTTGGTTCGTTCCGTGGCTTAGTTGGTATAGCGTCTGGCACGGTATGCAAGAAGACGTCGGTTCGAATCCGACCGGATCGAAGGAATTCTTTCTAATTTTGATAGCCTAAACACCTAAATAACGCCTATGCACTATCGTCTTGAAAAAGTGTGTGTGTGCGTGTATGTGGAATATCCCCAACGTAAGAGTGGAACGCCAGCCTACGTCTAGTCCCCCGATGATAAAAAGGGGGAGGTGGTATTAAATCATGCAATTAATACATAAATCTAGTTAGTATTATAATAACTTGTAATATCATTTCCGCCAAAGCAACGTATATATGAATTCGGTCCTAAATATAAATATAGGCCATAATACAGCGAGATCATACACTATCCTGCATGAATTGCGAGATTGATAATGCTTTATTTACAAGAAATGTCTTTACTTTGGAAGTAAATTAATTATTTTGTGTTATATTTTTTATGTTATTAGGCGATTTGTTGTAAATTTGAATGGATTTGTAATGTGGACCATTTTTATAGGTTTCTAGAGTCGGTTTGCCTTTGCGACGTGACGTCTTACAAATGTGACGGCTTATTTATATTTCCAGCGCATTATCCATTTTAGTAGCAGTTGGGATTCTTATGAAATATTGCGTCCAATGACGTACTGCCTTACGTATTTTTCGCGCCAAGCAGTAATGTGAGCATTAGTACTGCGCTGCGGTTTTGAAAGGTAAGGGTGCTGGTGAAATTACAGGACTTGTCAACTTATGTCTCAGGGCGACTGGTGCAGTGGCAGTGCCCTTTATATTTGCGATTTAAAGCTCTAAGCGGCACTGCAACTGTTATGCGTAGGCGTGTCGCTTACTATCAGGCGCATGTTTTGATCATCCACCATATCATAAAAAAATATTAGATTTTTCTGAATTTACCTTTCATTTATTTACTATATCTAATATACAAAGAAACCTTAGATAAAAATGTTTATTCAAATGGGTCAGACCTTTACCTTAGTGGAATTTTTAAACCAAAAGCTGTGTAAACAGTTTAGAAGTATCTTCTTTTTTGCCAAAGCGGTTACTTTGAAATCGGTTTCTCCGTAACCGTTTCAAACTAAACTGCGTTCAAGTGTCCAACTTACTCATTTGACCGAGTGGCAAGGACCTTCGTCAGGGTCTATATAAATTACACAGATAAGTTACTTTAGCCGTTACGTAGTAAGTACAGTCCACGAACATTATTTATAACAACAATTTGTATACAGTTCGTGAAAATTGTTTCAGACAGTATAATCTATTGTTTGTTAAATATCCACTTGTATTATGTTTCGAATATTAGATGAGGAATTAATTAACTAACTACTAATTAATAAATATTAAATCGTTATGAAATGAGTAAATGTAACGTTCACAGTTATTTTTAGAATACTATTAACCTCACAGGACTATATTAATAACATCATAAAAAATAAATTTTTGTTCTATGATCTTTAATCATATATATAGATCGCGACAGACGCACGGCAGCCGCGCTGCATCCGCGCGGCAGCCGCGCGACTGTCCCGCTGCTGAAGTGCGACCAAATTTTTATTAATTTTTTATCTTTCGACTCAGTTACGCGATGAATTCTGACGAAGAAACATTACTTTTACTTATTTTGTTAAAACTGAAGAAGAAAAAATCAAAAAGAATACCAGAACGTATTAGAATCTGTTCGTTATCCTTACTTTGTCAAAATAATCAAAATGAATATTACAAGATTCGGCAATATGACGACAAAAAATTCGAAAATTACATTAGAATGAATAGAATCATGTTTATGGAATTACTTCAACTCTTGGAAAGCCATATTCAACGACAAGAAACCATCTTCGGAAACACTATTTGTGCAGAAGAACGTCTTATAATTACGCTGAGGTGAGTAAAAAAATTCGAAAACACTCCCATATTCCAGGGTTTTGTTTTACATTCTCTATAAATTCCTCAATTCGATTTTCATCCGTATATTCGTAAATTTGAAGAATTAACATGTGCACTTCACTAACTGTGACTGCAACCAATCGTGACTGCACCGCAACTGCAGCGCGTCTACTAGCGGATAATTTGAACGCACCTTTAAAAAATAAAATCTCGGTGGCATCTTTAAAACACAAATTAAAAACGCTTCCTGTCGAACGTTTTAGGTTTTCGCAAAAGCTATACATTAGAAAAGAATCGTATAATTATTAATACAGAGATCGAACACTCAGAAAAAAATCCTTCGATCGGCGGATCCGGATTACACTTAAGATTTCTCATAGATGGCGCTACGGCTAAAAAGTCGTTGAAAAAACCAAATACAAAGACACGACAATAAACACATAGAAAAATTCGTGAAGTCCCCTAGTTCGTTCCGTGGTTTAGTTGGTGTAGCGTCTGGCACGATATGCTAGAAGACGTCGGTTCGAATCCGGCCGGATCGAAATAATTTTTTCTGAGTGTTGTTTGTATTAATAATTATAACAAACTAGTGGAGTAATTTCACGTGAAAAACAATTGAATATCAATTCAATAAAAATTTCAAAGTATTTTATTTTCGAATCTAAATGAGTATATAAATTGTACTTACATTAACACTGTTCTGTTTTGTCATAGTTGTTTTAATACATCATCAACATATACAGCCTGAATTCACCCACTGCTGGGTATAGGCCTCCAAGTTTCTGTGCCACTCCCCACGATCCCGTGCTAATCTCATCCAGGTTCGTCCCCCAATTCGTGCGATGTCATCCGCCCATCTCGCCGCTAGATGTCCGACGTTCCTGTATCTAGTCCTCAGACTTCACTCAGTTATTGTCTTACTCCACCTGTGTCTCTGTATCAGGTACCTTGCCCAGCTCCACTTTAGCTTCGTGATACGGTTTCCCATGTCCTTTACCTATACGGGCTGTAATAAATTGTCTGTTTAACTTGTCTATAAATAAGTGAACCTTTCGGGTTCGAATATGATATATTAATTATCAATGGGAAAGCAGCAGCAGGAAGAGTAGCAAAACACGGCTAGTGCCATTACCGAACCTGTTTGCATTTTTGACCTTTTTCGGCCCCCTCCTGTATGTTTAGCTTAGGTTAGAATGTGCATAAAATAATAATAAAAACTAGAACCGAATTTCTTTGCGTTTCCAATTGCAATTGTACATTACCAAAGGGAGTAGTGAACAACTGGTAAAAGTGATGTATTTCACAGTCTGTATCATATTTACCAAATCACAAGGTAATTATTAATAATGACCGGTCATTATTAATATTTATCACATTAATTGTTACACTTATCGTAACATATACATAATTACCAGCTACTTTCAATTAAAAAAATAGTTCAAATGTACGAATAGCGACTGGCAGGGGCGGTGGAAGGGGCATTCAAACTGGCATTGCGTAGCGGAAAAGGGAGAAGGGTGGTTTTGATTATCATGTATACATTATATATATAAATGTAATTTGGAAGGTGTTCAAGCTGCTAACATACTTATCGGTATTCTAAAAGATCATATCACGGAGAGTGTGCGATGGAAATTTCACGATTCAATTCTGTCTTCCCCTTCCTAGGCTAAGCTGGAGTTCCACCGTATGTTGTGGATATTCCCAGGATTCGCACGAAACGTAATTGGAATGAAAATAAAACGTAGGTATTAATTTGCACACTTTTATTTTCAAAAATAGGAAAAACAACTTGCAAGCAACCGGCAGCATCGAGAGCCATAGCCAAAGAGAAATTGACATCTGTCATCCGTCAACATCCTATCTCACACTTCACCGTTCAGAAACTAACCGTTCACTCCGTTCAAAATCCTACATTAATACGGCGAACGGCTATGAAGTGGAATTCCCTGCCTGTAAACTTATTTCCTGCACGCTATAACTTGGGCCTTTTCAAGGTGAGAGTGAATAGGCGTTATTTAAGTGTGCATGCTGCATCGTTGACCTCATCGTAAATTTTCCATCAAAAGACATGGACGTCAAATACGCATTTATTCCTTTTATAAAAAAACTTGTAAAATAACAAGCATAGAAAGATTTTTAATCATCTTATTCGACCGGAAATTCAAGTCAAAGTAACCTATTTTATTACATTTAAGATTTACTAAAGTTGACTGTATTCTCCTTTAACCCTTTTAGCTGGCTACCTTTTAGAGTATACTCTCAATTTGTTAAGTGAGATTTACCAAACTGATACCTCATTGAATGCCTAAGGTCAGGGTCATTTACTCGTTTTATTTTAATTAAGTATGTCCCTGTAATCACTATGACCTCGATGGCCTAACGGTTTAGAATTAGAATTCAATTCGAATCTCGGTTGGACAAATTTGGCAAATGAACTTTTCTAAGTTGGTTCTGGTCTGAGTGTTCTAGGAAGTGTTTTGCTACTCACATTACAAGGGATCCCTAGTTTGAAACAAGGCAATTGGTGTGGTTGTCTGGCATTTTTTTTGTGCCAATTACACATTTCTAAGCCAAGCAGTAATGGTCCTCCTCACATTACTGTTTGGCGGCAAATAGTTAACGTGGCAGTTATTCCCTGGATGGATTCTTTCATAAGAATCTCTACTGCTACTTCCAGAGCTACGTGTATTAGTGTATCATCTCCATATTTTTCTACACAACTTTAGTTTATAGCGACCCTCCCTGTCAACCTCTTGGTTATTCGGGGAGGGAATTATAACCAGCACATGGATCTTCTCAGTCAGATCCTGACCCCAGATCAGCCTATGTGCACGGACTTCATGCGGGAAGACTAGTGCCTTGGGTGAGCCGCCCTCAGTGCACGTACAGCACCCTCCATTTTCCAGACAGGTCCTGGAGCTATAGACACGCTCATTTACCTGATGCAGTGTCCTGCGACAATGTCTGGACATAGCTCCCGATTTAAAGGGACAACTCACGTGCCCCGCTCGGCTGTCCATTTTAGGTCCTCGTCTAGACCACTGAAAGGGTTGTAACCCTAACTAGCCGTGAACAAGTTCACGGCAATGAAATGGGAAACTTCCGGTATACAAAATTTATTAAAGACGTAAATTTTTAAGAAAGGGCTGTAACAATAAAAAGGTAAATGTAAAAAAACAGGTACAACAGTATAAAACACTCCCTACACTTATTATTAAGGCACTTACCCCTAAATGGGCCGAGTAACTGAATTACAGATTTAGGTACACGAAGGCTGTAGACTTATAAATTATTACACATGATTTAACTTATTAAATGATTACAAACGTAGTAAATAACCAGAATTAGCGATTATTCGCGATGGAATTTGGAACAGCTGCGACTGTTGTGGCGGTCGAGCTGGGAGTGACCGTGGTACGAAAACAAAATGAGAAAGTGAAGGAAGATGGAACAATTCAAATTTAAAATTTAAATACACGTAAAATAAAAAATACTAGTGTATCAATATTAAGTAAGGTCTTAGGGATCGATAATCCCGCGACCGATAGATTCGTTTAATACGGGCCTATGACATTAATAAGGCGCGCTGGCCGGGTCGTAGTTGGCGCTAAAAAACAGGCTACGCTGTTATTAAATGAAAAGGTACTCCATCGTTGCCTGTCCCCAGACATTGTTTACCAAATCTTTTTAATCTGATCGTATGAAATACGTGGTCAGCTTTCTCAAGAGGCTCCTATCTAACCCGTAACCTTGA
>NW_020653608.1:416227-438423 GCF_003589595.1 Hyposmocoma kahamanoa | reverse complement strand
CCCTAACGACAACATCATCCAACCCTTTCGCGAATAGCGTTTAGCGTAATAGCGATTGCTGAAGATGTCAGTCTCGGAATGTACAGCAGCGAGGTCATTGTACTCACGACACATACAGGCGAGGGGATTAGAAAAGGAGGCATTGTTGGTGTACACACACAATTTAAAAATCATAGGATTACGGACGCGATAGCTTGTATTGAAATTAATAAAGCGTGAAATACACAGAGTACGGGTGCGGGTCGGGTGCTTGTCGGGATGGGAGTATAGCGGGTGTAATTCCTCTCCAACTCGTAGTGTGTTGTCTCAACCCGCACCTGTAGGGCTAGCACGACTTGCCGGGCGGCGTCGTGGTGAATGTTCACCGATCGCACGGCGCCGACTCAATCGTCGAGAGGGAAACCCGTGGGGGTTTTAGTTGGGTAGGCCCTCCAGCCTGGAGGGAGAGTCCCCACATAATTAATAATATTAAAACATATAACATATATATATCACATACATATATATATAAACATAATTAATAAAATAATAATAAACCCCTGAGTCTCCCTGGGCTCAGGGTTATCCATACAGATTTCCCCCCGTCAAAAGAAAAAAAAGAAGGGCTAGCACGACTTGCGCGAGAGCGACATAACGCTCAAGTCGTGCTAGCCAAACTGCTGTCAGTGTGTTTTACGCTTAAACGAAAGAAGGTCAGGGGTATCGATATTGCAATTAATAATCCTGTAAAGAGTGACAATTTCAAAAGATTTTTTTTACAACACACTTTTACACTTTTTTATGATATCAAGTAACTGGGCGAATAAGTTATGCGTCTGGTGGTAAAGAACACATCTGTCCGTAACACTTACATAGGTCAGTCGATTCAATTAGTCTTCAAATAAAATAAAAAATCGCTTCAAGATTAGTCCAACCGTTTGAAAGCTACAATTTCACGAATATACAGACGCAGAGATGCACAGACAAAGCATTCACAAACTTACTACACCCGCTTTTTGCGTCGGGGGTTAAGAAAAAAAAACAAAAAGTGAAAGGAGGTTGATTTAAAGCACAGTCGGCATAAGCCACTAACTGAGGTTGGGGCCAACTTAATAAGGTGTGTACAGATTAGCGCTGCATGCGCTGTTCAAACGCTGCTCGCATACTGCACGCGCGCTGCACGTGTGCTGCATGCAATTAAATACATGTTAATGTATGTGGCACGCGAAGAGATAGCACAACGTAATGCTCTTGGGCAGCTCGCTCGCTTTCGCAAACAAGCGTATTTACGGCGCATTCGCCAGATCTGTGCGCACCCTTAAGTAATTAAATACTCGTGTCAGGGGACCCCGCACTTACTTAATTCAGACATACATTTTCAAGGGGCTGATTTAAACATGATACAGAAAAAAATACTTAAAATTAACATTAACATACGTATACATGGCTAAAACGAAATGTTCGTAGATATATTATTTCTGTTTCTTATACACTATTCACACTTTCGCAAGTGTAAATACACTTCGCAAGTGTAGTGTATAATAACACTGTATGAATGTACATATTCTGGACTTTAGATTCTTTTTAAATACGATATCGTCATAAGGACAAAGTTGTTGCCAAACGTTGAGAGTTGAAGCTTTTAAAATGATGTTTTTTGTTTAATTTTTATTTAATGTTTTAATTGGAAATAAACAATAACAATTAACGGTATTTCCACGCGAACGTACATTTAGGACGTGAGGAGTGGGGGATTGCCTATTGCGCTGAAAATTAATATGTATAAAATAAAAACAGGCGGAGAAAATTCGACCCAGACCGGATGGCGACTGACGGGGCAGCGAGTGGTGCGGCGCGTCGTTAAACCGATGAGCAATTTTAAAATTTTGGGATAAACGTGAATTTAATAACCACAAAAATGTAAATTTAGGAGGTTCTCTGTAGTACTTAAATGGGAAGACCTCCATATAAAACTAATGTGCAAGGTTAGATACTTTATTCTTAAATAATTCGTCTAATAATTTTAGCCCATTTTCAGGATTTAGGAACGAATTAGCTCATTCTTTAGGCAATATCTTTAGGTGTATCTTATATTTTTTCTAAGACCTATTTAACAGTAATTGCCTAAACCATTTGAGCTAACAAACAGTTTTTCCTGCTTCTCCTCCAGTGACTCGTCTTAAGTTAATGTAATATAGTATATGTATATGTTAATGTTAAGTGTGTTATGCTGTTGTTGAACCAATAAATCCTTAAAAATGATTAAAAGGTCTATTATATTGTGAATTAATAATATTAACTCCATTTATAATGATTTTTCAATACAATGACGTGGATTATCTAGTCTGAAACTGGACTATTGCTTGAAATAAGCTCTGAGGGCACTTCCTAGACCAACCAGACCAGAACCGATTGAGAAAAGATCGTTTGTTAAAATGGTCCCACAGGGAGTACCAGCCGAAACGTTCTCATCTAGGGTCCAGAGTGCTGGGCCAAAAAGGCTTTATGTATTAGATAACTGTATTAACTAAGCGTGTTCTTAGAACTTAATCCAGAAAAGATGCATCCGTATTCTTGGCAATTTGAAATCCAGAAAAGATGCATCCGTATTCTTGGCAATTTGAGTAGTACGGATAGCTGCAGACCGCACTTTAAACAATTTAAAATTTTGACTTTGTGTTCTATATACATATATTTTAGAAATTTGTAAATTTATTAAACAACACCCTGACTTTTACACTAACACTGACGACCTGCCTCAACGACACACTTTTAGACCACGCAATAGATTGCTTCTGCCACGATCTCGGCTACACATACACAGCTCAAGTCCCCATTCGATGTCGGTGAGGATATTCAATGAGCTCCCGCCTAATATTAAAAACGAGGAAAAGTATTCACTGTTTCTAAATAAATTAAAATTACATCTTATTAATAAATGTTATTACAATTTAAATGAATGCTTTGATGACAAATAAAAATAATAATATTATAATAAATTTGAATAATAAATAAATGTTAATTATATACTATAAAGTTATGCTACTGTAATCTATTGAAATTCAAACTTTCAAGTGACATAATTCTACTCATAATATGACGTATTTCTTTATTATTATATGACATTTTTTTTTAATAATATTATTTGATAAATAACAATTTTAATTAATAATTGAAACCTCGGCCTACCTCTGCTGTTATTGTTATCCCTAATAAAGGGCTCATATGTGTAGCATTATTTTAAATTTAAGACATGTATACCATATGAATGCAATAAATATATTGACTATTGAGTATTGAGTTTCGCAATTGTTACACATAGGACATCTTGGTACTTGGTGCAACGGGCTGGTGTCCGCAACTCGACGTCAAGGCGCCTATTTTGCGTGTGGACATAGGACATAAAACAATTGTTTTTACAATTTTTCGGATGTGGTCACGAATGACCTGTGTCACCAGTCAACCGTAGCCATGGGGCATATAAAGTCATCATGATAGCACACAGGGTTTCAGTTTAGCATAAGTGCGGGGTTATGAGTGTGTGCGTTATTTGTTTATTTCCAAAGTGTACAATCGCACTGAACAGCGTGCGGTTAGGTATTAATGTGGTGGTAGTGCTTGTTTGTCAATGTATTGTATGCAGAAAATACCAACCGTCTGCTGTGCATGAAATTACGGTAAAGTAAAAAAATAAACTACCCTATTAAACCTAACGATGAGACCTCAAGGGTCGTCCCTATGATTTATCTAATAGTGTAGCCCTGCAACGTAACGGTGCGTAGCCTAAGCTAACCATAAATATATACACGGGGAAATATATATTATATACAAGATATGAACGGGAAGTCTCTCACCAGGAGACTTAAGGAGACAGACAGAAGGTTGGAAGGATGTAAGGAAGTACACGTCGTGCAATGTGTAATGGAATGGTATTCTCACTGCCGGTCAAGCAGACTTACAAGACCGATCTACTGACGGCTAAGAGGGCCTTGGCCACAGTGAGAGGAGTAGCGGGTAGTACTAGGCAAGATAATGAGTTGGATGGGTTAAAATCAGATGGTAGTATATATTATTATTACTATACACTTATTACTATTTATACAATTTTTATTACTAATACATTATGATATAATTTTCTTAGTGCGCTATGTGTGTTGGTTACAGACGAAGCTCTTTCTGTTAATTAGTTAATTATGTTACTAAGTTGCACTTGTTGCCTGATAATGAGGCCATTTTTTGTGACTATTTAAATGTATGTGTATGTATCTTGCGTTTTATTGTTAAATGCTTGATGTTCAAAGTTGAGCACGCACAAAAACCTAAGAACTCGTCACGTACATTTTAATGTTTGGTTATATAGTAAAGAAACCATCATGGGGAAACTTTCAACCTGTTCACAAACTGGGAAAACATGCGAAGTCTCTAACCCGTTGGGTTAGCGGACTATGGGCCTAAGAGACCCCCACACTAGCGTCTTTCAAGCGTCATCAGAGTCTTGGCAACGCACGCACAGCGTCGACCCGACGTCCGCGCGACGGCGGCGCGACGGCGGCGCAACGCCAGCGCAGCGTCAATAAGTGACTGCTTCGAGTCTACTCTCGTTGTTTTGATTTAGTCAGTAATTGTTTGTAGACGACTTGGCAAGTATTATAAATGTATAAAACATACGTACATAAGGAGGTTCAACGTTTCGTTCAATCAATAACATATGAACAATAGGCTTCTTATAAACATTGTGTTCACGTCCTATGCATAGTATATTGTTCTCCGGGGATCTCTAAGCCTCCTTAAGGCTTGCCGCAGTGGAACTAGCAATTTCAGTACAGTTTAGTGGCGGGAATTCTATAGAATATTCTATCTTTAACAGACTGGCCGCGTCCTCTTAGCGAAGTGTATATTTTTAATGCGACCACGGTGAATACAAGACAATGTATTTAAGACATTTAAAAGATCTACACAATCGAGAATGGTTCTTTAATATTTGACGTCTGTACGGTAGTGTAACAAACCTATTTAATATATTTTTCACAAACATGCTTGAAAATGTTTGCATTACTTTAAAAAAAAAAACGAACAGGGAAAGTTTGTCATTATTGGACCAGGCGACTTCTTCCCGGCCAAGGCCTGCAATGTAAGTATGACAATCCATTACTGTCCACTTCTCAAAACTTTTAAATCTACAGCCAACTGCCCTGTGTTTATAGTTGCGAGAATTAAAAATACGTACCTGTATGGCTTCCTTAAAAAAAAGAAAAGAAAACGGCGATAACATTTAAACTACAGTCTTTTGAGATTCTTTTGTTTTTTGGTCTTTTTGTATTTTGGTCGCCAAAATGAGTGTTAGTGAAGAGCGATAATGAAAATATAGTTGTAGATACACATTCAAACATATCATCAGAAGTTCAGCAGACCACTACTAATGTACCTGATAAAACAATAACATTTTATTTTTGCAATTATTGTCTTAACACGTCAAATGTTACTTTTAACATTAATTAATATTTTTTTAATATTTCCATTACACATCTTTAGTCTTTTATTATTTCCTCACATTGTTTGAGAAAAATACCATACATACCTCGGCGGGAACGGGGATTGCTTGACTAGTTTTTAATACAAGACCTCGCCGTCACTCGTCCTTGTGACACATACTCGTCAGCAATCCCTTACTTCCCGACCTTTGCAATAATGTACCAATACTGTTATAAACAAGTTTCAATAATATTTATTTTATTGAATTTCATGATGTTTTAATTATCATGATATTCATGTATTCTTTTATGTATTATCGTAGCAGTAGAGCTCCTTGTGACAGAGTTCGTCCAGGGAAGTATTGCCACCTTACCTATAAAGATATTGTAAACCGCTAATGTGTCGATCAGGAGAATCACGGCAATAATATAGGCTACTTCGGTCCACATAAATTTATTCCATAAGTAAAGTCAAAAGGAAAGGCCCGAAAGGGCCGAGTTATACAGTATTACTAGGTTAGATTGGTATTAAAATTGGCACATGATTTAGCTTGGGAACTGGTAAAATTATCAAAATTAGACGAGCAGCACTGCTCGCTTCAGCGACTGAGCAGAGAGTGACCACGGAACGAAAATGAGAATGGCGACGCAAAGGAATTAAAGAACGATTCAAAATTTAAAAACAAGTGGCCAGAAACCAGAGAAAAAGTGATAAAAAGGAGGAAAACGATGTTTTGGATGGACGATTTCTGCCGCCAAGCAAAAATATGAACATTGTTGAGTTCCGGTTTTGAAGGGTACATCCGGTTTTGAAGGGTAATTGAAGACTTGTCAAATGCGTTGAGTGGCACTGGAATGGACAGGTGTGTCACTTACCACCAGGCGCAAGCATTTGGGATTCGGTGACGTCATCGATATGCCAGACACCCTTACAGTTTTTTCATGCGTCTTATATTTTACCTTCACTTATTATCTTAAAGAAATATATAAGACTATATAATAGATAAGACTGTTTGTAAAAACATTAATTTTACATTAATGCAAAGTATTTCCTCGGACTAACTATCATGCTGACCACGTATTAAAGATCAACTTTGAACCGACTGGCCGATGTCAAACAACACCCCGGGGATTATTGAAAATCAATATTCAAGTTAAAAGGTAAGCTGTACTTAGCTTATCTCCTTAATTTCAAAGTCAAATTCTTAATCCGCAAAATACCAGCCGCCCGTTTTTGGAACAACCGCCGATGGAAATCCATTTAATATTTATATCATCTCCAACTGCTTCCGTGGCCGAACGGTTACCATGCTGGTTTGCCACGCAGAGGTCTCGGGCTCGATTCCTGGGCCGGAAGAAATATGGCCTACATTTATTACTCTCGTAAGTTTGGGTGTAATTTCTGGTTATACATGTGTGTGTGTGCATGGCACCCGCGAAACAGGGTTTTCCTACTGCAGGGCTATGAGTGTGTTAAAAACTCTTTTGTGACACTCGATATTGTATTTCTTATGGGAAATACTAACAAAGAAAATAAAAAGCGGAATATAGGACCAACTTACAGCGGAGATAAGGTGAAAATGCATGCGTATCGAATGGATTCGTAGCAGATCAACTTGTCACATTACTAATACCACAAAAAACCACCAGCTTGGTAACGTATGTATATGATAAAAACTACTCCTCAAAACAACAACTACACTAAGAGGCAATAAATTCGGTGCCACTAAAAAATAACACTTATAAAGTCAGTATTTTGAAACTAATATATGCTATTGAGAATTTAATAAAGTAATTATATTAGATATAAGTGGTTGATGGCTTTGCTATCTTAGTCAGCTGTGACCATGGAACCCGAAATGTTAGTTTGTTTTAAAAAAAAACATTAAGATCCAAAATAATAGCTACATTTCTTTTGTGTTAGGCTCAATTTATATTGCGGCAGAATGGAATGGAAGCGAAGTTTTGTAACGATGTTGTACATAGCGTAATGAACTTTATGGTCAATTGTGTAAAACCGGGTACTCATTAGGAAGCTGTAACTGTAACGTGACAGATACAGTAACGAGGTTCTAGTGTGTACGCTTGAAATAGTCTTCAATCAGACGGCTCACTGCGAACCGCACGCATTCCGCTGGCGGCAAGCTCGCGAACCACGTACACACTATGATTTTTGGTAACTATATAAGAGCGAAAAATCACGTCATTGTGGTATTCTCGCGCATGCTCTAGAATGTTCGTGCATTCTCGAGAATTTCGCAGCTACCGTCCGTCGTCGGCGACGCCTGGGGAATCCACGAGAAGTGGCGCGATGGCAGGCGTAGTGTGACTTCCAACATCGACGAAATACTACATCTTCAAGGCGAAGTCGCGAGAAAGCTCGCCTTCCAGCGACCCCAGGCGCCTTCTCGCGCAGCGAGGCGTAATTGATGCCTCCGTTCCATTCCGACGCAATATAAATTTAGCTTAACAATCGCGAAAATCTAAGAACACGATAAATAAATGAATGGTAGATATTAAAATAAATTCAAAACTCAAAATAAATACAGTAAAATAACAATTTCTAATTCTGATGTGCAAATTCCTGTCTATTACTTCTGTTTTATGACCTCAATTCATGGCTTGTGAGACGTGTTCATATACAATATGAATTGTGAGTAGCATAAATTAATATACCCTTAAAAATTAACGTAATATGTATTATATAAATAACGCTTATACGTCATACCGAGGAGCTCTGTATAATATAAATTACAAGGAGTAAAACGGCGAAGGAAAATGGGAGGACCTTGAGTCAGGGTCCAAAACAAGCTGGTCAAGTATGCAGGCCACGTTTGGCCGGGTCCCCGCTACTTTGCTTTGCAAATTCCGTCGCTGCAGGGTTAAGGTTTTGTTTGGAATAGAATTAAGAATAGTGTTATAGGAGTGCAGGCTTTAAATGCAGCAAGCAGCTGTATAACGGTTGTATTATCATTTACTTTTCACGATAGCCAAAGTATAAGTTACAATTACATACAAAAAAGAACCCACCTCAAAAGATTGGGGAATTACATTTATCTGTCAAGTTTTATTGAAGCGGTTGACGGAAAGTGAGTGAAATCCAATAAATCAGATTCATCTCTTAATTAGAGCTGGAATATTTTGTTTAAATTTGAATGGGGTCACTACAGAGGTACCCTTTTCCAACAAAAAGGAATTATCGAAATCAGTTCACAAATGTCGTTGTAATGGCGTAACATAAAAAAAAAAACAGTCAAAAGGAAATTTTCTTCCTTTTTAAAGTCGGTTAATAAAAATAGAATACTTCTTATTTAAACAAACAAACCAACCCATCTTCTTAATTGAACTTGTGTTGCAATATTACAATTGCCCATGTTACTATTTATTACACGATCAATATTAATCTATTATAAATAGCGCCACCTATTAGTCACCAATATTACTATTTACTATACAACGCCATCTAGTGACGCAAATGAAGTATTTATTGGATAGAGTTACATTATATTATTGTTTATAATAGGCTGGGAAAAGTGGAAGGCTGTTATAGGTAGCAGTACATTGTGCCTTAAGCTCTGGCATATACGATGTTCTCATTCCCGATGCCCGCCTTCTTCGTGTTTTGCAGCGTAGAGCTTGTTTTTCAGAATGAATAGTATTCTTGTACGTAAATAAATAGTTAGACGAAGTAAATAACGCATTAGTAAACAAATGAACAAAACGTTTGTGAAGACATCTTTCGTTCAATATCCATCAATTTTGTGTAAAGAAATATAAAAAAGCGTAGGCGGTTCGACATAAAAAAGAGATTCAACGAGAATATAAAATAACTCTGACGCCACCGTATAAAAACGTCTGAGCCAATTTCTAAAAGCTTTCTTATATTGAAGTGAAGGCGGTTTCATTATTTTCTCTATTCGTAACATCTTTTAATCTAACTGTAGTGGTTTACTTAGGTGCCACTTCGGTTTTTATATATCATTTTTACGATAAATTGTCGTGTGCCGGAACACGTGAACTACCGCAGCGATCTGCGGTAGAGCGGTATCAAAGCGATCTATCTCATCAGTATACATATATACATATATTAACCTCACTCGTTACATTATAATAAGACAAGTAACAACCTTATCTATTTCTGCCGCCAAGCAGTAATGTGAGCAATCAGTGCTTGTGAAATTGCAAGCACATGGGACTTGTCGAGTTCTTAGGTTTTCGCGATTGTTACACGTAGGAAATGAAACTTCTTTACCAGATTTAAATCGCGTATATTTACTTTTTCAAACAAACCAACGTTTCGTGCCCTTTACAGGTCCTATGGTCACGGTTGACTGGGTCAACGTACGTTTGTTTGAAAAAACAAATACACGCGATTTATATCCGGAAAAATAGTTTCGTTTCCTACACATGAGACTTGTCATGTTTCAGGGTGACAGGCGCAGCGGCGGTGTCTCTAAAATCTTTGAGTTTTGTAACTCTGCAACTGTTATGGATAGGCGTGTCGTTTTCTACCAAGCGTACGACTTGTTCGTCCCGTCACGTAGTGTTATTAAAAAAGCTCTTTGTATAGAGTGTAGGCATTTACACGCTTGTAAGCGAAGCAGTGCGGTTAATACTGTGCATGCATTGACTTACAAATAAATGGACGACGGGTCTAATATATTACAAAAACCACGAAAAAAATGTCCCAAGTCAACCTATTTAAACGTAGTGACATATAAAGGAATATGAAAAAGCTAAAACGTTGAATTTAAATTGTAATGTCATCGCAGTACTGTCTAATTTTGCTTGCTTCGCTGTCAGTCGAACAAACGAAGACTAAAGCGAGAATGACGCTCTGTATACGATTTTAACGCCCTATAAGTTCGGACACTTTTTAGCGCGGACCCGACGTCCATATAATTGTAAGTCAATGTGTGCATGATTGCCGTGCGCCGTATACGGACGCACACATTCGCAAAATCTCGCGGTGCACTCGCTTTACATAGCAAGGGTCCTCTCACGCACCATTAAATTATAGAATTGAAGCGGTTGTTCGGTGACTAAAAATGACTACAAATAGTAGAGGTGTTTATTTTTGTTTGTGGCAATTTGAGCAAAAGAGCCTCAAATACATAATTGTTCAGCATTTCATTTCTATTTAATATCATACTTCATAACGAAGATACCAAGCCTGCTGGTATAAAAATATCAATACGTAATTAACTACTGCAGTTAACAAACGTTATTATACCACGAGACTACTGTGATAAATTATAAATTATAACCTGTAGTTACTACTAAAATAATAATGTGGCAACACTACGCTTCGTGCGAACTGTAGGCGTTTACACGCCGAACAGGCGGGAGTTGCCCTACTTGGTCTCATTATATTATGCTCGTTGTTGCGATGTTTATATAACCTAGTTGGATACAAAATATATAAATAAGACGAAAATTAAGAACAATGAGCTCCGATGTAGGTACTTTCTCTTGGGTTCAATTTCTTGTAGGACAAATTTAGAAACGAAATTTTCTAAATATGTTGAACTTAGTTCCGTTAAAGTTAGTTAGTTAAAAATTATGACGAATTGTTACAAGACATACGGCTTTATTATTCCATGATGGCGGCATTATAGTGTTTTAGACCTTTACTGCTGTTTGCTGTATATTGTTGCCAGGTTTTTCTTTTATAACAACAAGTGACGGAACGAACAAGTCATAAGCCTGATGGTCAGCTACACGCCTGTCTATAACAGTTGCAGTGCCACTCAGAGCTTTAAATCACAAAGCTCTGAGACATAAGTCGACAAGCTTCATGTGCCTGTGATTTCACCAGCACCCTTACCCTTCAAAACCGGAACACAGTAATGCTAACATTACTGCTTGGCGTCAGAAATAGGTAAGGTGGCAGTACTTCCCTCACAAGGTACTCATTCACAAGAAGCTCTACTACTACTTAAAAGGTTGATGGACTTATAATAGTTTCGTATTCCTATCTTTTAGAAGATTATGTCACTTGTGATCGACTTGATCAGACTACTCTAATAAAGAAAGCGTCCGGGTAATTGTAACCGGTATTTTATCTTTTTACATGATGATGTCCAATTAAGGAACTGCAATAGCTGGATTTTCTTTCATTAAAACACCTTCATGTTACAAATTGCTGTCAAAGACATTGACTTACAAATAAATGGACGACGGGTCTAATACAAAAACCACGAAAAAAATGTCCCAAGTCAACCTATTCGAAATTTAAATTGTAATGTCATCGCAGTATCGCGCTGTCCGTAGAAGAAATGAAGACTAAAGCGGAGTGTCGCGCTCTGTATACGATTTTAGCGCCTTACAAGTGCGGACACTTTTTAGCGCGGACCCGACGTCCATATAATTGTAAGTCAATGGTCAAAGAGCACTTATTTATATTTATATACTGTGTTTTGGAAAGCGATAACATTATTGTCGAGTTTTATTGCAAAATGTATATTCATAGCCATTTGTTATGGAAGGTTGAAAAGTTGTTGTTTGAAGCGAGTTCTTGTATTGAAACCTGAGCAAGCGAAGGACACAATTTTTCACCTCACTATAGCGAGGAGGAAAATGGTAGATGAAAGAAAAACAGTTGAACTATAACAAATCAGCTTTATTAAACAAAATTAGTTATAGAATTATTAATACAAAGATCGAACACTCAGAAAAAATTGAATTGAAACACAAGTTATAAAGGACATATACAAAGATGAGCTTATCTCTAGAAGAGATCTCTTCCAAACAACCCTAGCCTAGGTGAAAAATGAAGTCTGCGGGACTAATTATTGTACAATAACATTAAAGTTGAAAGACCAAGTACAAAGACACGACGCAAGCACATAGAAAAATTCATGAGGTCTGTTGGTTCGTTCCGTGGCTTAGTTGATATAGCGTCTGGCACAATATGCAAGAAGACATCGGTTCGAATCCGACCGGTTCGAAGGAATTTTTTCTGAGTGTTCGATCTTTGTGTTAATAATTATAACAAACTAGTGGAGTAATTTCACAAAAAATTATTGAATATCAATTCAATAAAAATTTAATTAAAATTAGTTATAGTTATCAATTTAATGTCAACAATAATGAGAATAAATCAATAATGTACGTCATCGTGAAGTTGAACGTGTCATTATGTTTTTTTTTCATGGAAAGAAAAATTTTGGTGCACTTGAGTCCATCGTCAAGTTCAAATTTCAAAAACCAAAAACGTTTTTGCGCGCACATTTCTAATGAGAAATGATTTCCGAGCTAGTGAGGTGAATAAGTTTTTTTGTTGGACTACATTAGCATATGGCCGCCAGTTTAAATGTAGAAAGCGGTTTTATTCGCATTTGTTCGTTCCCTCACTTGATATGATATCATAAAAAAAAACTTTGTACAAAATTGATGAAATTATTGTTCTTTGTTTTTTTTGCACACATTATAGAACCTTTTCCATTACGCTATTACACATTGTCGTGTTCAATGCCTATTTTGTAGAGGTATGGCCCAAGACAACAAAAAAATGTGTGACTGAGGCTGGTGTTAAAATGGTAAGAATTTGTTTAAATTCAACAATAATGTTATCGTTTTCCAAAAGAGTACATCCAACGAAAAATATTCGACTAACAAGCGAAAAGAAATACAACTTTTAGAGTCACTTAATTGGACGTCATCACGTGAAAAGATAATCACTCTCTGTTTTACTTATCCGGCAGCTTATTTGTTTGTTTATAAGTTTAACTGCTGACGCTCATATATTCGCATAAACATTAACCTCAAGCCGACGTGTTCGCTGACGGCTCATTTGCCACGCCGATCAGAATGTCGTTAGCAGTGCATCGACATGACGCGAGTTGTGAGCCGCGATTCCTGCGGTTCGGTATTAACTGCCTAAGTAGCTAGTTACATTCTAGAGGTATTGAGTTACAGGTAGCAATTTGCGTCGCTCAGTTTATATAACACCTATCTATTACCATACGTATAGAGTTCTTAGGTTTTCGCGATTGTCATACATTGAAAAATGAACCATTTTCTCGGGTCTGAATCGCGTAAGTTTGTTTTTTTTAAACAAACCAACGTTGCGGCTCTTTCCATAGTCACGGCTTGCTGAGATGGTACAGTCATCTACGAGTTATGTCTAGTAAGGTGGTTTGCATTAATATTAGACATAATTTCTTAGTAACATAGAGCTCCTTTTGAAACAATCCGTTCAGGGAAGTACTGCCACCTTAACTATTTCTGCCGTAATGTGAGCATTACTGCGTTCCGGTTTTGGTGGGTAAGGATGCTGACGAAATTACAGGTGCATAGGATTTGTCAACTTATGTCTCAGGGTGACGGGCGCAGTGGCAGTGCCCCACAGATCTTTGCGATTAAAGCACTGAGTGGCACTACAACTGTTATGGACAGGCGTAGGCGTGTAGTTCACTATCAGCCACACGACTTGTTCGTTCCGTCACTTGATATTATCCGCTCACGCGATGCGCTCCTCCTACCGCAAAATGGCGGCTATTTGGTTTCGTAAATTAGAAAAGGATTCAGTTTAAATACAAGTTTTTATAAATAAAAATTATTATTCTGCATTGCTAAATAAATACCCTCCGTACTACAACAAAAACATCTCAAATAAAATGCAGTAAAACACCGCAAATCCTGCACTTAAAAAGCACTAATTTAATTTTTGGTGTACTTGGGTAAATATGATAATATTCCGTTTGAGTGGTTCTAACGTTTACCATGAAATTACTCCTTAAAGTATAGTTTATAAACATTTATATTCAGGGTAAACTTAAAAAATGCTACTTACGGTATGTTTTCAATAAATAAACACTGAAATCACCAGCCCAAACAATAACACACAGTATTTTTGAAGTTGTTTATTTTTTTTAAATGACAGACCCAGGCATTAAAAACTTTATGGTTTGCTAGAGTAGTTACCGAAATAGCAATTAGTATTAGTTCTTTTACCTGTTTTAACTTCGATATCCGATAAATCGGTATAAAATCATCACCGGCACCTCTAGGTGTGGTATGCGTCTACGGCTGCATGTATCGCGTGAGCGGTTAGGTAAAAAAAAAGTCGTATAAATTATTGTACCAAGAGTGCGTCAAATTTATCATCATTGCATTTCTAAATCTTACAACGAAAGTTTTTTTGTTTTTGTTTGTGTTTACATCAGTCTTCATGATGGTGAAACTGGTAACAAACGTTGATTAAGTCCTCAACGAGCGTTATTCAAAGTTGATGGCTTGTTAAATTTTTGACCCTTGTTAATCTGTAGGGTGCTTACACAAACAAGCTTCGTAATCCGCGACTCTGAAGCTATGCCAACCCTCTTGATAAGCGGCTGCACCGTATTTTAAAGTCAAATTAGTAATGGTAGGACAGGGCCGCTGAAAGAGCCCTAGAAACACTTTTTAGGGCCTCATAAAAAGGGACGTCATAAACCTCAATATTGGAAGTTATTGATCGATTTTCTATAATCCACTTTAATATCGTATCACAACAAGCTATCACATTTCAGTACTGGATAAAGATGTTTATAAAAACGGCTATGAAGGAAATATAGACAGGGAATCTCATTAAGCCCGTCAGAAACGGCATATATTTAAATGATAATTTTAAATTTGCAAAAGCAGCAGGCAAACGGTCACATGTTTAACTGACTTCAAAAAAGGGGAGGTTCTCAATTCGACTGAATTTTTTTGTATGTATGTTATGCGATAACTCCGGCCGATTTGTGAACAGATTGTGATGATTCTTTTTTTTTATAGTAAAGAAGATACCTCAGTAGTGGTCCCATTTAAATTTAAAGAAAATATTCTATCTCTAAGTGAGGCAAACTAGGGGGTGGATGACTTTAGAGGTCGGTTTCTTTATTACTCTGTACTATTAATGTTTATTTATAGGTATATCATTGACTTACAATTATATGGACGTCGGATCCGCGCTAAAAAGTGTCCGAACTTATAGGGCGTTAAAATCGTATACAGAGCGTCATTCACGCTTTAGTCTTCGTTTGTTCGACTGACAGCGAAGCAAGCAAAATTAGACAGTACTGCGATGACATTACTATTTCAATTCAACGTTTTAGCTTTTTCATATTACTTTACATGTCACTACGTTTAAATAGGTTGACTTAGGACATTTTTTTCGTGGTTTTTGTATTAGACCCGTCGTCCATTTATTTGTAAGTCAATGAGGTATATATATATTTTAATCTATTTTGAGTTAAATTTACTAAACTAAGTCTCTAAACTAAGACGAATGAGGATTAAAAAACCTGAAACTATGTTCGGAAACGCAAGCAAATTCGATTCTGGCACTCGCCGGCCGCTGCCGTTGCACAATCGCTTCGCCTCGTGCTGCTTTTTCATATTAACCTTTTATTTTTCATATTAACCTAACCTATTTAATGAAGGGCGCAACCAACATTTGATCTATACGAAAGAAGAGGATCAAAGATTATTTTTGATAATCAAATATTAATTTAGTATCCTTAAACATAATGATAGTATTACCTTGAATGCAGTTCGTTTATAATTTATCCATAAATCAAATAATATAGACGGAACAATTAATATTATATATGTCGCATTATCGTTGCAGCAGCCACCTGGCGGATGATTGTGGAACTACGATTGCCTATTAATTAATTACAATGCCACCTATCGTCTAGTCTAGTGAAACATCAAGCAGTATGCTTGGATGTGGTCAATACGGAGCTGGCGCCGGGTGTGACGGTTGTCAGTTGTAATGTTGCTAGCGTCACCGGATAGGACGGTTGTCAGTTGTGAGGTTGGTAGACGGAGTCAAACCGGTGGTGGGTTAGTGAATCGAGTGCGCTTATGTGGTAAAAACGGCAGTGTGAGCCGCCATTTTTCTTGTTGTTGAGACCGAACGAATCGGAGGTGCGCCAGCCCAGTATTGAACTCATCGTGTTTCACATTTTTAATCCATTTCTATCCGCGTGATCCTAAGAGTTATTGTGTATTGATAATTGAAATAAGTAAACTAGTACCGGTGCTAATGATCTGTCACAATATTTCGAATTGAAGAAGAATTGTTTGAATACACGCATGTAACCATAGTGTGAGACTCTAATTCAAGATTTCCGCCATCTTGGACGCTATGATAATGCGAATTCCAGACAACGTGTCGTCATATATATATATGAAACATAAAAAACACCGTTTATTTAAAAAAGTGCACATTTACAATAGATAAATCATATCTTTGTGGATTAAATAATACTATCCCGTCAGAAATAGCTTTATGTCCATGTAATAAGAGCAAAAACGAATTTTGAAACTTCGCTTTTCGCTTCGAAAGGCCCAACGTCTTTTACGTTCTTATTACGTTGACACAAAGCTTTTTGTAATCGGCTTAATGCGATTCCGTGTCGATAAGTGTGTTGACTCCTTAAGTACCATTTAACTCTTCGAAATATAATAATAACGCACGTACTCATAGCCCCGTACTAGAGAAACCCTGTGTCGCAAGTACCGTGGATACAGCCATAGACAAGCTACACCAAAACTCACTTTTTTTTAATTTATTTATTTTTACAAATAATACAATATGCCATTTACAAATTTCCACCAACATGAAACCCAAATAGAGATTTCAAGAGTAAAAACAAAGAATACATTTACATAAAAAAAAAACCATTAATAACAGACAAGCGTGTAATCCTCGCCAGTCAACTGATGTGTCAAACTGACGTTTGGTCATTTCTCGCCTGACTATGTCTATGCTTGTACAAAACGAATCAAATTTACAAGTGATTTACTGTCGCCTTGTTAAAAAGTTTCAATGCATGCACCATGTACACATTTTGCCTATTTTTTTTTATTTTTTTTTTTAAATAATAATAATCAGTGCTCGCAAACGGCACTTGCAAAGGTGGTCGGTGGTCACGAAAGAAATAAATGCAGGCCATAAAAATATTTCTTTCGACCCGGGAATCGAACCCATGACCAAAATGGTATGATGATATGACCAATATGACGTGGCAAATCAGCATGGTAACCGTTCAGCCACGCTGGCAGTTCATATGAAAACCACAAGGCGTGTCAGTGTGATGGACTACTACCTAAACCATCACCTCAGGGGGAACCCGTGCACAGCAGTGTAAAAACGTAAGCAAATTATAAAAGTATCTAACTGGGTGATAAAACTTTCATAGATTTCTGTTAGATGGCGCTACGACTAAAAAGTCGTTGAAAAACCAAATACAAAGACGCGACAACAAGGTCATAGAAAAATTCGTGAGGTCCGCTGGTTCGTTCCGTGGCTTAGTTGGTATAGCGTCTGGCACGGTATGCTAGAAAACGTCGGTTCGAATCCGGCCGGATCAAAGGAAATTTTTCTGAGTGTTCGATTTTTATATTAATAATTATAACAAACTAGTGGAGCAATTTCACAAAAAATAATTGAATATCATTTCAATAAAAATGTACAAATTATAAAAGTTAAAATAAAAAAGGCGCTATTGAATGAAATTCTGATTTGAGAACTTGCATTTCTTATACATATTGTAATTGTTATTGTTGTCTTATTAACCGACTTCAAAAAAGGAGGAGGTTCTCAATTCGACTGTATGTTCTTTTTTTCCTTTTTTTTTGTATGTATGTTACGCGATAACTCCGGTATTCGTGAACCGATTTTCATGATTCTTTTTTTGTCGGAAAGGGGGTACTTCTATAGTGATCCCATTTCATTTTGAAGAAAGTCATCCACCTAAAAGGGTGGCTGTTCACGCATGAAGATTCATTTCTATAAATAGCGCCTAACTTTAATTTAGGAGCAATTACTTTAATGGTTGATTTTGCTATTTCGTCAATTCAAGGCGTTTTTCTCTCAATATACCTTGAGTAGTGAGAACCGATTTTTATTATCTCCAGTGTCAAGTCCTGTATAGTGGCAAACTAGGCGATATTTCAATAAAATTTTGCAAATAGACGTAATTCCACGTACTTTTGAGGTCGGTTTTTTTAGTACTCTGTACCGAGATTATTAAATAAGTAAGCTTGACCTACATGAGAAGTACCTTCTCACTGCTAGGTACTTATTTAATCATTAAGTATAACTTTAATTTGTGTGTAAGAGCGTGCTCTCCAACAAACTGTTTCCAGTTTGGCGGGAGATAGACTTTAAAATTGTATACTTTTTGAAAATAAATAAATAAAAAAAAACTACTCCGGCTCATCTCCGTGATGTATCACTCAGTCACTTTTAACTATGCGAATATAAATGGAGTAATCAAATTCGAAACTGCCAACCAGTACAGCAGACACGGCTCTGATGGCAAAATATTCAAAGCTATGCTTGACTGCATCGACTTGCAAATCAGTGTGATCTGACGATCATGGAAATTTACATACATACGTATAAATTGTCTATGTGCATCTCGTACATATGTGATAAGCAGAGAACGGAATAGACAAAATAAATTTACCTAAACATCAGTGATATACATAGAGTGAACCATACCACCCTCTGAAATTGTCGAATTAAGAAAAATGAAACACAAAAATCAAAATACATACATGGACATATTTTGAGGAACCCTAAGAATAGGTTCAATTATTATAACCACGTTCATATAGAGAGAAATTTATTTCAATACAAGTTAATCTAATACTATAAAAGTAAAACAAATGTAAAAAGGTATTATAGTATTGAAATAAGCATTAAGAAGGGAACCTAAATTACACAATCTTCATAGTAAAGCTATACATTTTTCTTTATATAACAGATTTTCTATATTTAACAATAAAGTAATTAGTCGTTATAAATGAATGGTTACCTATGTAAAAATAACTAAGAAACAACATCCAGCAAGCCCGCTATTTTATTGTAAGTTTTACTCTAGGCTCAACTCACACTGGCGCAGAGCCGAAGCGTCGCGACGCGTCATGTTTTTCTCCTATAGTATATTCATCTCTATTTTCCCATCATTAAGGCACAAATTTGTGTTATGCAAATATGGAAACGGGCGTCGACGCAGTGAGGCGTCAGACGCCGACCACACTGTGATCCGGGCGCACTAATGCGAGTGTCGTCAAGCGTTGTAGTTGAAAAACAAGACGCGCCGCTACGATTATGTGCCAGTGTGAGTTGAGCCTTAAGCCAGAATAAAAATCACATACATTACCGTAGTAAAGTAAAATAAAATTCTGGGATTTCAGACACAGGTATTATCTACGTTATGACAATAATAATAATTACCTTGAAAGGGTTGTAACCCTAACTAGCCGTGAAGATGTTCACGGCAATGAAATAGGAAACTTCCGGTCCACAAAATTTATTAAAGAATTGTAAAGAAAGGAGTAAGACTGTAACAATAAAAAGGTATATATAGAATAACAGGTACAACAATATAAAACACTCTCTAACATAATGAGTACACTTATCCCAAAAGGGCCGAGAAACTGAATTACAGAAATAGAAACAGAAATAGATACATGAAGGCTGTAGACTTATAAAATGTTAAACATGATTAGCTTATTAACGCTCCGACTCTTGTCGCGGTCGAGCTGGGAGTGACCGTGGTACGAAAACAAAATGAGAAAGAGAAAGAGAAGGCAGATGGAACAATTCAAATTTAAATACATGTAAAATAAAAAATGATAGGATACAAGCGGAGAGAGGCGATACAAAGAGGTGAGATGACGGTGAAAGGAGGTCACTCCGTCACAACCTTGCAAAAATCTGTAATTTTAAATACAGCTAGGATAGCTAGATCTGAACGCATACATTATTATAATTTAGCCGATGGGTGAAAGGTGAACGTATCTAAACGCGGGATTGAGAGGGAAGGAGTGTGCAAGAGAAAGGGATGATTCGAAATTTAAGAAGAGAAGACGAGCGCGATGGGGTTTTGTTTTATGGACGACACACGCCAGAAAGGAATTGAATTGAATAGAATACGCGTAATTACGCGTATTCCGTTCAATCAATCAATTTAGAGCGGAAGGAGGTTTCCCATCACTAAATAGTTCTCATGACGTCATAGAGGGTACAAAAACTGTGGCACGCTTGGTTTTCATACAAATTGCTGTACTTGCGGTCTATCTAGATATATGCTTAGAATAATAACGCATAGAATGATAGTTTCATATCAAACGAACTGTCACAAGTGAGGCAAAAATCAAATTCATGTAGGCTAGTTTTAGTAGTAGGTTAATTTTCGGTTTTAGTGAATATTTATATAAAAATACAAGTTGAAACGCGTTACTTCCTTGTGGAATGTGATGTTAGTATCTATTTTATGTTTGTCTGACGTATTTTTACACTCATTTACCGCACATTTCGTCATTTTTAGCTAAAATTCTTGAGCTGTTCAAGGTGCAAGTTGACCTTAAACACTGAAAGCCCGCCCGCTCGTGTAGGCCCTTTGGGAGCGCTTCAATTTGCCTCACTTAGCGTGTGCGGACTAGGTTTCTATGCGTTATTGTTCTAAGGATATATGGCTCTGAGTGACACTGAAACTGTTATGGACAGGCGTGTCGCTTAACACCAGGTGCACGACTTGTTCGTTCCTTCACTTGGTATCATAATACAAAAACAATGTTATTGTACTTGTTTGTGTTGCTAGATACTCAAGTGATGCAGTTGCCCTGCTGTGAAATGAAAAAAATTTGCGATAGACAGCTTTATATACATACGTTTAAAATCTACAATGTGAAATTCGTACATTTATTAGACGTGTAAACATGGTAGGCTATTTATAACTCTTTTTATTAAAAAATATGCTATAACCATAAAATTCTTTTGCTCCAAAGATCATTGCCTAAATGTTACAAAGAAGTAAATGTTATATACTTGAGTGGAAATCAATTTATTGGATAAGATTTTTACAGTGTACACGAATTTATTTCTAAGAAATTGTAATTTTATTTCTGTATTCGATATCGTTGAGTTTTGACGAAGTATTTTATGTACATTCTTTTTATTTTGTAACTTATATTGTTAATATTATTGATACAAAAATTGAACGTAAAAAAAATGACTTCGTTTTGACTGGAGTCGAACAAGTATCTGTTGCCATGTCGGGGCCACCGCTCTTAAACGACTGGGGGCCTACCACAACCTCTTAAAACAATATTACTTTAACCTTACATTGACTTTTCGTACCATGACGCGCTTAAAGTAAGCCTATTATAATGTTACAATTATGATGTTTTATTGGCAGCTTTGTGACTTTTCATTCACTCAGTTCGTACTATGACGCGATTTTAACATTAAAGTAATATTGTTCTTATGTCAAATTTAGCAATCTTAAATTAGTTACACGGATGCAATGGAAACAATATTATTTTCAGTTTTATTGTCTTAATATTGATTTGTATCACTACGAAGAGTTAATTTGAACTTATTTATTTACATATATCTCTTCAATATTTTGTTTGATTTTTTTTATTTAACAGTACATAGGAAATAATTTCTCGTTATATAAAAATACGCGATGTTGATTTCGTAAAATTATGACAGCGATATCTATATGCTCCTTGGTGACACTAACAGTTGACACTAGACTATAATTCCGAATTCACAACGTGACAATCAAGACTCAGCTTGTTTTATTTATTTTTCTTCATGAAAATGCGGAAAAATAATTGAAAACAACGTAATTTTAATAGATTTCAATATTACATACTTTTCTTTTTTTGGCAGTAAATATTCTCTGAATGTAAATAATATTAATTACTTTATATTATACGACGATAGGACGATTCGGAACATCAAAA
>NW_020653608.1:400719-415827 GCF_003589595.1 Hyposmocoma kahamanoa | reverse complement strand
CAATTTGCCTCACTTAGCGTGTGCGGACTAGGTTTCTATGCGTTATTGTTCTAAGGATATATGGCTCTGAGTGACACTGAAACTGTTATGGACAGGCGTGTCGCTTAACACCAGGTGCACGACTTGTTCGTTCCTTCACTTGGTATCATAATACAAAAACAATGTTATTGTACTTGTTTGTGTTGCTAGATACTCAAGTGATGCAGTTGCCCTGCTGTGAAATGAAAAAAATTTGCGATAGACAGCTTTATATACATACGTTTAAAATCTACAATGTGAAATTCGTACATTTATTATACGTGTAAACATGGTAGGCTATTTATAACTCTTTTTTATTAAAAAATATGCTATAACCATAAAATTCTTTTGCTCCAAAGATCATTGCCTAAATGTTACAAAGAAGTAAATGTTATATACTTGAGTGGAATTCAATTTATTGGATAAGATTTTTACAGTGTACAGGAATTTATTTCTAAGAAATTGTAATTTTATTTCTGTATTCGATATCGTTGAGTTTTGACGAAGTATTTTATGTACATTCTTTTTATTTTGTAACTTATATTGTTAATATTATTGATACAAAAATTGAACGTAAAAAAAATGACTTCGTTTTGACTGGAGTCAAACAAGTATCTGCTGCCATGTCGGGGCCACCGCTCTTAAACAAGTGGGGGCCTACCACAACCTCTTACAACAATATTACTTTAACCTTACATTGACTTTTCGTACCATGACGCGCTTAAAGTAAGCTTATTATAATGTTACAATTATGATGTTTTATTGGCAGCTTTGTGACTTTTCATTCACTCAGTTCGTACTATGACGCGACTTTAACATGAAAGTAATATTGTTCCTATGTCAAATTTAGCAATCTTAAATTAGTTACACGGATGCAATGGAAACAATATTATTTTCAGTTTTATTGTCTTAATATTGATTTGTATCACTACGAAGAGTTAATTTGAACTTATTTATTTACATATATCTCTTCAATATTTTGTTTGATTTTTTTTATTTAACAGTACATAGGAAATAATTTCTCGTTATATAAAAATACACGATGTTGATTTCGTAAAATTATGACAGCGATATCTATATGCTCCTTGGTGACACTAATAGTTGACACTAGACTATGGTTCCGAATTCACAACGTGACAATCAAGACTCAGCTTGTTTTATTTATTTTTCTTCATGATAATGCGGAAAAATAATTGAAAACAACGTAATTTTCAATAAATTTCATTATTCCATACTTTTTTTTTTGGCAGTAAATATTCTCTGAATGTAAATAATATTAAGTACTTTATATTATACGACGATAGGACGATTCGGAACATCAAAAAAGAAAGAGATGGCATTATACAGTTCATATAGCGCTATTTCTTTCCTATTTTTAGTAAGGAATAGGACAATATTGGGAAATGGTTCGTTCTTCCCATTGACTTACAAATAAATAAACGACGGGTCTAATACAAAAACCACGAAAAAATGTCCCAAGTCAACCTATTCGAAATTTAAATTGTAATGTCATCGCAGTATCGCGCTGTCAGTCGAACAAATGAACTAAAGCGGAGTTTGGTGCTCTGTATACGATTTTAGCGCCTTACAAGTGCAGACACTTTTTAGCGCGGACCCGACGTCCATATAATTGTAAGTCAATGGTTCTTCCAGTCACTTTAGCAATAATACATTACTTGGTTGATAGGTTTGTCATGGTACGAATAATAGTAATATTATAATAATTGTAAATTGAAATAAATTGTTTTTTGAAAGGTCATGGTAGGCTCCCTGACCCCAGCATGGCATGTTAGCAAACCTTACAAATTTTATCTTTGTATTGAATTTAGACAGTTTTTATAGCCGTCAGCGAGCGTGTGAGAAACTTATGAAGTTACTCACAGATGCGCTGATGACTATGAGAATAAAATGAATTAATATTGATTTATGAGAATTTTTTTGCGAAACAACTAGTTTTGTTATGATTATTAAATAGAAAGATCGAACACAGAAAAATTTCTTTGACCCGATGGGATTTGAACTCATGACCACGTTGTACTGTAGCGCTGCTGTAACCAACTGAGCTATAGGTGAAGTTATCGAGTTGTGTTTGTTATAGATCTTTGTACTGGATTTTTCGGCATTCAGCGCCACTGGTGACGAGAGATTTTAGAACTTTCTCACCGCAACCGGTACTTTTACAGGTGCCTCATGCTAACGTTGATGTTGCTTTTTGATCAAATGTATTATATAGATGTTTGTACTGGGGCTGAATGCCAAAAAAGCTAGTACAAAGATATATAACAAAAAAACACACAGGAGAAATTCTACAACTCGACAACTTGACCCGGAGCCCAGTTGTTTAGAGCAGTTTCACGATGCAGCGTGGTCAGGAGTTCAAATCCTTTAAAGTCTGTGTTAATAATCTTAACATTTATTTATTGACATGCTGATGTGCATTTGTTTATATTTAAGTATTCAAATATGAAGATTAAGGCAACGTCAAATACATATACCTACCATACTGGATCGTCAAACCCGAAAATACTGGCAGTGTTCCCTCTTTAAGGGCTAATGTTCGGATCGATGTTCAGCAGATCTTACGAAGTCATTTACGTGGTATTGGGAGTAAACGGTTTTTTTTAGTCCTGTGTTTACGCCGTTATCTAAGGTCACGGGGCATGTCAGATCACCTAAGGATGTAATCCCCTTTCAATCTCCGGGCGTTTACAAGATTGATTGCATTTGTGGGAGTTCCTATATTGGGCAGACAAAACGCACCATAGCTTAAAGTGTTATAGAACACATCGCGGTTGTTAAGAACCGTCAGCTCAATAGATCTGCAATAGCCGGGCATTTGCTGGAATCAGGACCAAACCACTGGATTGAGCTTCATAATCCCAAGATCCTTTCTACAGAACGTCATCACTATAGTTAAATCGTACGTGAAGCTATTGAAATTAAAAACACCGTAATTTCAACCGAGAAGATGGTTTTAAGCTTTCATCGTCATTGGATCCAGTTATCAGCAAGTGTAAACGACATCAAGTATCGCCCGATAAGTCGCCGGATGTCGTGAGTGTTGTGTGTCGGTCTAGTGAGAACCTTAGTGCACAAATAAATAATAAAGATCAAGTGCGGGTAGTTAGAAGAACTCGTGCGGCTAGAAGATGCTAACACCCGCCTCTTCAGTCCCTTCGAGACCATGGACGTTGCAATATGTCCGAAACGTCGAGGCAAATAAAATAAAATATGTTTTATACGTGCTTAAGTCTCGAATTAAAAATCAAATAATGTGGAAAAATCGTCATGTGCCTGTAATTTCACCAGCACCCCATAATAATGCTCACATTACTGCTTGGCGGTAGAAATAGGTAATGTGGACTGCCACCTTACCACCTTACTTTGTCCAGGGAAGTCAGTATTTCCCTTTCACAAGGAGCTCTTCTGTTACTAAAATGCATGGTCACACATTAACGTACGCATAACGGAACACACATACGTGTGCATACTGTCCTTGCAATTATAGTTTGCTAGGTATGTTATAATCATTGTTTAACGTAACTTCATTTAGCTTCATTTATAAGAAATTTTATGTAACTTTAAATGAATTGTTTAAATGAAAAACTTTGTAAATGGCTAAGTAAGTTTGTGATTTAAGAATATAGGTAAATCGGATTTAAAATGCTGTAAATAAGTAGTTATTAAATAAAAACAAAGTACACTCGTGTAATTTAATTATACGTTGATGCAATGAACACTATTAATCCAATTCGTTACCAAATATTACAATTGAACTAATTGCATGCATAAACAATACAATTTCAATAAAATTCACTTTAGTTTCCATTGATACAAATTTGAATTCAATATAATAATAAATTTTCAGCGTCAGCCGCAATTACTACCTCTATATAGCATTTTCTGTAAATGTGTACTGATTTAAAAAAAAACTCGTAAGTAATATATTCATGGACATGAGACGTTTAATTTGAAAAAACAATGACTTCGTCTTTTTATTTCGATAAAATGTTCTAGTATGTGTGGTCAGTGCTTCAATTGAACGTTGTCCCATAATTCAATATTTTTTTAGTATACCTCTGAATATTTCTACGAGTATGTTTGGAGGTATTTAAAAAGGTACTATGACATTGTAAAAAACTTCATCTTAAATCTTGTCCAAGTTTGTATTCGTTGCATTTTATTGCTTTTCTATTATTTACAAAAAACTTCGCATTTGAGCTCCACCTCATATGATGTAAAATATGGTCACTTTTCATCATGAATTTGGACCTTTTCAAGACCATGAAAAAGTCCATTTTTTTAATGATATTAAAGGATGGGAAGAATAAGTCGTGTGCTCGGTAAACGATACGCCTGAATACGCCATAAATGTTCCGTATGTCTAACAGTTGAAGTGATGCTCTGAGCTTTAAGTCGCAAAGATCTCAAGAGCATTGTCACTGCGCCCATCACTTTGAGGCATAAGTGGAAGAGTCCCATGTACCTGTAATATCAGTAATGCTCAAATAGGTAAGGTGGCAATACTTACCTAGATGAATTCTTTCACGTAGCTCTACTGCGATGACAACATGTACTATTGTTTCGTTTCTTGCCTTAATAGTTGCCGTATTTGATAATTGTGTCTTAATTGGAATAAGATGTACAATTGTACACAGCACTCAATACAAATCTTCTTATTGGTACGTTTTTATACATTAATATTATATACACTTAGAATAATAACGCATAGAATGATAGTTTCATATCAAACGAACTGTCACAAGTGAGGCAAAAATCAAATTGATGTAGGCTAGTTTTAGTAGAAGGTTAATTTTCGGTTTTAGTGAATATTTGTATAAAAATACAAGTTGAAACTCGTTACTTCCTTGTGGAATGTGATGTTAGTATCTATTTTATGTTTGTCTGGCGTATTTTTACACTCATTTACCGCACATTTCGTAATTTTTAGCTAAAATTCTTGAGCTATTCGCGGTGCAAGTTGACCTTGAGCACTTAAGGCTCGCCCGCTCGTGTAGGCCCATTGGGAGCGCTTCAATTTGCCTCTTTTAACGTGAGCGGACTAGGTTTCTATGCGTTATTATTCTAAGTATATACCTAATTAATTGAAGGAACGAGTTTAACAGATTAAAATTTTGAATCCAAGGAAATAGTAGCAATTAATATGTTTTAATTTATTCTAATTACATACCATTAATAATCAATAATAAAATTTAATTAATAATTTATATTTTTAAAATAAAATAATTTATAAAACATATTTATAACGTAACTTGGAATGTTCTAATATGAAGTTAATTGGTTATCTCCTGGATCTACTATCATGATATTCAATTATTTTTTTATGAAATTACTCCACTACTTTGGTATTCAATCCGGTTGGATTCATACCACCGTCTTCAGCATACCAGGACGACGGTATCCCAACTAAGCTACGGAACAAACCAGCAGACCCAATGAATTTCTCTATGTGCTTGTCTCTATGTGACCTTCGTTTTTGGTTTTTTAACAACTTTCTTTGGAAAGTTCATAATCAAAAAATAAGGCATTTTATTAATAACTTTTCTAACTATAGTGAGAAAATAGGGTGGTTTGCATTAGTATTAGACATAACTGATTGATGACTTTACCATCTCAGTCACCCGTGACCATGGGACCAGTAAAGGGCCCGAAACATTGTTTTTTTTGAAAACACAAATTTATGCGATTTAGACCCGACCCGAAAAAGTTTCATTTTCTATGTATATCGGTTCTGGTTTGACCCAGACAAAGGGCATTAGCCTCAGTGTGATTTTCGTTGCTCTGGTGTTTGTGGTTTTCTGGCACTTTATTATTGTTATTGGTGGCTTTGGTTTGTGATGCGTACCTCCAGAGATTTCAGACAGGTATACCAAAAATTTTATTTTGCTCATTTTTCCGTAGCCACCTGGAATACGCATCGCAGAACTGGAGCCCCCAAAACCTTGCCTACATATCGCGAATTCAAATATGCAAAGAAGATTTAATAAGTTTTTATGTTTTCGAACTAGGGAGCGGTACGAGTCAAACCAGTATCTTGATGTATGTAAGGAACATCATCTTTTGCCACTAGAGGGACGTCAGATAGCAGACCTAGTATTTTTGCGGAAAATTGCTTCTGGTACCGTGGACTCTCCGGAACTAGTGTCTAAGATATCTCTTAGAGTCCCTTAGGTTTAAAGTCCCTTAAGTTTAATTCGCTTTTGTGCGTACCTCTGGCCTCTTCGAAATGTCGGTGAAATGCATATCTCTTGCAAATTCAAATTCAAAATTCAAATTCAAAATAATGATTATTTCATAAGGTAAGCATTATTACACTTGAAATCGTCGCATTGGTTAAACTCTACCGCTCATTCGTAAGACAGGTTCCCCTGAGAAGAATAAGCCAGAAACGCTACGGGTTGCCTTTGTAAATAACAACATTTACAATATATATATATATTTTTTGTTTTGAAACATCAGAGATTGAGACTACCTCCATGAGCTAAACGGGTTACTACCACGGATTTTTGTCATCCAAGTACGCAGAAGTTGTATAATAACCTTTAGTATAAAGTTTTTGTTTCACTATAGTTTAGACCTCGTGAAAGGCAAAGTTTGTATGTCAACCGGAATCTTGTTATAGAAGAGTATACATTGCCCCTTGAATGATTTTTTGACTTTGTGTAGACGACTATCAAGAACAGCTAGTTTATTTTTATTCCTCGTTTAATGTTATGTCTCAAAGATACTTTGGGGCCCAGATTGTAAATTGCCCTAACCGCACGTTTCTGCAGGACAAAGATACTATTGATATCGGCGGTATTACCCAAAGCAAAATGCCGTATGTCACGAGACTGTGAAAGTTGAAAGTAGAAAAAAGCAAGTTGATATCGACCTTCTTAACTCTAGTCTTGCGTCGGTGTGAAGCAACTTATTAGTAGTTTTTTGGCGAGTAGGTGATTATTACTAAGTGTAGCGTTAAATGCCATTACCTACATGATACAGTTACTGGTTATGTAGTTATAACTTAATGCTCATTAACTTAATGTGCGTCTGTCGGTGAGGACCTATAATTAGCTCTCCATTATTATTTCAGTTTTTACTCTGTAATATAGCCGTTGGTCTTCCAATATGTTAAAATAAAATAAAATTAATGCTAGTTACGACATATCCGCAGAGGAGAGAGGGTAGTGCAAAACATTTTGTGATTTAAAGTGCTACCTGTAAAGATTGAATTGCGTCGTATTTAATGTTTAAGAACAGGCACATAGGTGCTATTATCTGGCAAAATTACACATAAAGTAATTTCAATTCTGTGAGGGTGGAAGTCAGAACTAGAACAAGGGGCTATCACAAAAGTTGAATTACTGATCGTCATGATACTGGTATGCAAAAGTCCCGAAAAGTCTAACAATAATAACAAATAACTTTCACGATCATAGATAAGGGAAATTCAAATACAGGAGCGTAAATTTCAAATAATATTCTACAGTTACTCACACGTATACAGTAGGGAACAGTGTCAGGTTTCCTCTGGTAAGATTAGCCTTTGAAAATAAACACAATAGCTTGTTTAGTGGACAGCTGCATTTGCCGCGTCGCTTTGTAAGGACTCCCTTTAACTCATGTCAAACTGACATCTGGAAATAGGTTTGTTTTCGAAATCCTGCTCTAGCAAGCATTTACCTCTCGACTTTAAACTCAAAGGTATTATAAAGCCAGTCGCTTATCCGCGGTATATGCGTGCGGTATGTACTATACGTTGTTGCTGGCCACCAAACGTGGAAGCATCAGTATTTTACAAGTTCTTTGATTTAAAAAGAATAAATACTGCTCATTAAGACATAGACACTAACAGGTGTACAGAATGAGAGTTATAATTTTATTACTAAACAAAGATTTAAATTAAAAAAAGATTCGAGCCAACGTCTCCTAGCAAACCGTACTTGATGCTATGCCAACTAAGCCACGGAACGAACCAACGGACCTCACGAATTTTCCCAAGTGATTGTTGCAGATCATTAAAATTAAAATTAAAAATTAATTTATTTCTCAATTTGGTCCAACAATGTTAGATCAGGTTCTCCCTTTAAGCAAATGTACGCTTGTGTTGGGAAACTTGAGCTTGAGCATTGAGTAGAGTTCTAGAATACGACCCTAAGAATTCACCCACTGGCAATTTTCTTATTATCTATTAGGGCGAAGACACTTTTATCATGTGATCTTTTTGTTCGGTGTCACTGGCACTATTTAGTTTAATCATACACTAACACTACTCTGGTTCAAATGGTTTTGTCCGTTTTATAATGTCTGTGTGCTCAAGGAGCTGTATGCCCTCGACGTTCACGTGACGGTGAAGCCTGCATTGGTGGGGTTCGGCGTACTTCTGAGCTATCTTGTCTACGACATCTATTTCCAAGTCTCGCTGGAGGTCTTCGTTTCATACGTACCAAGGTGTATTTACAATCTTCCTAAGTAGTTTATTCTGAAAACGTTGGATGATATCCATATTGATCTTTGCGGTGCAGCCCCAGAGTTGTAAATCATAGATCCAGACTGGCATTAGGACCTGTCTATACAATACTTGTTTATTGCTTAAAGATAGCGTAGAATGTGTACCAAGTAGCCAATACAAATTTGATATATGAAAGAGAAGCCTGCTTGAAGCCGGGCCGTAGACGGTATATCTAACAATAACACGAAAATATGCCAAGAAAGGACTGGAAAGGACACTAGGCAATGAAACAATTATTTTCAAAAACAAAAGCACAAGCACGCAAGAAAATTACAAGTACAACAAGTACAACACGACCAATTATAGGACGTCACACTTGCTACTGAGATGAGATAATTTATCTTTCTGGTTTGCTTATTACTATAACTCAATCTTACTCTAGTCGATCTGCCGTACTAATTAATTCGTGTACGGAACATAATCGTATTGTTATGGAAAGGCGCCTTAGTAGGCGGCATTTGACTATAAGGGAACTAGGCGATGAGAGCTCGCTTCATCGGACAAAACAGTCAGGCGTTTTATATCGAGAAACAAAATAGTTTGTGTGATTGCAAAAAAAAATCAACATGTATGGCAAATACAAAATGCAGTGAAAATCGGTACGTCCAATGAACTTACTTGTTTACCGCCAAATTTAATTTTTGTACCTATTCTGTTTTTATTTTTTGTTTTGTTTTTTATTTTAGTTTTGACAAAATTCGTTTTTTGTTTGATTTTTAATTCGGGACTTAATCACTTACAAAACGTATTTTAAATACCTCGACGTTTCGGACGTATGGCAACGACCATGGTCTCGAATGGAAGATAATTAAAATATGTTTCATACGTGATTAAGTCCTGAATTAAAAATCAAATAATGTGTGAAAATCGTGAAAGTTTAAATCAAAGTATTAGTTTTTTTGTTTATTTTTTTAAATTTTGTTTTCCTTTTCTTTATTTTTTTTTTCACAAAATGGAGCAACATTAGTAAATAAATATGGCTGTTACATGGCTGAATACCAGAAAATGACCAAAAAATAAGTTGGCGTAGTGTTATGTAGATTAGTTTAAAATATTATAAGCCAATTTCCAAAGCAAGCATTTATAAATTAATGTCGCTTGAGGCTTCTAAACGTGAGAGAGAAATGAGGGCCTTGCGCAATACGTGTTCTGTAACTCTTAAAACAAAAAGTGCTGTAGTGTGAAAGATCAAGTTTTGAATAAAAAAGGAAATGCTTCGATAGTTTGTTCATATGTAAAATATAATATTTTTAGAATGATGTTGGGACTGTCTCGTTTCTAGTGCATCGGGGATGTTTGCAGAGTATGGGATGGATGGTTTTGGTGCCACCATCCGGAAATAGACAGCGTCCCTGATGCGCAGAGTGCGGGACCGCGTTAACAGCATCCTACAAACTGTGGCTGTTAGGATTCTCTCCCATGTGGCAACGCTTCATGGGGAAGGTGATTTGAAAAAGATAATGTAAAAAATATATCTACAAACACTAATTTATAAGTACTTTTCTTGTTCCAAAATAAAAGATTTATAATTTTTAATTTTAAAAGATCGGTGTTAGTAGAATAATGACCCAAATTTATGTATGAAAATATAGGAAAAGGTCAAAGGCACACCTCTCAACCGATATGAAGTCATTCTTATAAATGGCCATGTTACAAATCAACAAGTAAAGGATTGGCCAAAAGCCCGTGTTACTTCGAAAAAAAAAGAGAACTTTTTTCTTTAAAAATGTTAAATTGTCTATGGTCATTTCGAAAATAATATTTTAGCGCGTAACCTAAAAACAGGCGGGAAAGTTTTTTTAGAAATCAGGACTGGTGAATGGATAAGGTGTCATGTTTCATTACGATGATTTCAAACCACACACATCTTTATAAAGCCATCTAAAACCTCATCCACCGTATTCGCCTGACGTAACCCCTCCAGATTTTCATTTATTTCGGTCTTTACAAATCTCTTTGAATGGACACGACTTTGATAACGACGTCATCAAACGACATTTTAGAGCTGTGTTTTATAAGTAAAGACAGGATTTCTTATGAAAAAGGAATTCTAATTACTCGAAAGATAGCGAAAAATGTAAATTCAAAATGGCCAATACATAATTGATTAAAAGTTTGATATTATTTTTTTAGAGTCGGAACGAACATGTCGTCGCTAGTGGAGCGGCACGCCATAGCAGCTGCAGTGCCACTCAGAGCTTTAAAACGTGAAGAGCCGAAGGGCACTGCCACTGTGCCCGTTACCCTGAGACATAAGTAGTCAAGTCCCATGTGCCCGTAAGTTCATTAGCAACCTTACCCTTCAAAACCGAAATGCAATAATGATCACATTACCGCTTGGCGACAGAAATAGGTAAGATGGCAGTACGTCTCTGGATGAATTCTTTCACAATCTGTAGTGCTACGAATCTACTGTTTATTTAAGTGGCGATCATGCTATCTCTTGAAAAGTATTTTAAATCTCAAAATTGTGTCATTGATGTATAAAATACGCCGTTTTCTAAGTTACTTTGCCTATGCTCGATTTTGATTTACGTTAAAAGTTTGCCATAATGAATGTGTATTTTCGCCATTCTGACATTCGGTGTACTCATCCTAACTACCGTAGTCATTTCGGTGTTCTTATAAACGTTTGAACTTTCTAATTACCGCATCCATGGCTACGGTAATTAAATCTAATTACCGTTTTCGTAAAATATTTGTGTCTTAATAATTGGAAAACTACTTTGTCTATTTTAATGCCATTTCGACATATTAATAGTTTAGCTTAAAGTTCAATGTTATTGGGTATAATAAATAATAAGTAAGTAATTAGGCTGAGAACACCGAAATAACTACGGTAATTAGGGTGAGAACACTGAATGTGAGAATGGCCTATTTAAATTAAATAAATGCGTATTTAATAATTATGTAGGTGCCTATTTTGAGCATAGAACACACTACAACTTTTTTATTATTTTCATGTTTTACTTAAGCTACTGCTGAAATTTTAAGCGGCATAATAAATTACGTCCATCTGCTCGCTAAGCCATGTTGCTACAACTCTCCATTTTAAATTTTAATGTTCTGCATATAGGGCAGAAAATGCAAGTTTTGTTTCAGCTTGTTAATGTTTCGTGTTTTCTTTTCTGATGCTGCAACAAGGACAAACTGGCAGGCTACCTAATTCCTCAACCACTTGGTGTAGAACTATCATACTCAGGCTCATTAAAGCACACAGTTTCATTAAACGTAGATCGACCAAGTTTGGACTTAAAGTATTGGTTTTGACGCATAATTAGGTCGATAAATAGGTTGGTCAGGGTTTGATGATTTATTATGAAGTTGGTCTCCACGGGTAGATGCTTTATGGATGTTGAATTTTTGTATAAAGCAGGTTTTATAGCGAGGAATTTTTATACTTTAGATTTAAGTTTTATTATTATTGGATTGTCGTCACCAATCCATCATATGTGACACTGCTTGGAGAGGATTGAGTCCATAGTCCGCCATGTTAGCTTAATGCGGGTTGGTTTCACAGGTTTTCCTAAGAGCGCTGGCTCACGTTGCGACGCCTGAGCGGTGACACAGCGTTGTACTACGTTATAAATTAGAACTTCATGCCACATGGTGCGTTGAAACGGCGCGCGGCGACAAACGCGTGCGCATCGAACAAGGCACTAGGAGACGAAGTGGGGTGGCTGTGATGCGTAAGTAAACGTTATGGTGGTTTGAAATCTTAGCAAAAATTGTCTTCAACATGAAATTCTAAATGTAAACTTCAGTGTAGTATATAAGCTTCTTGCTTGCAACGCGATACAGACGAGCTTCGAATGCGCTTCTCGCGCCCGTCTGTATCCCGTTTTACGCGCGTTTGAATCGATATAAACGCAACAATCTGCTTTTAGAGCCTCCACGGCGCCGTAAACACGCGTTCGTGAAACGTGTGTCGTCGTCGCGTATAAAATACAATGCCGGGTGCATAGGGTGCTGGTGAAATTACAGGCACATGGGACTTGTCAACTTACCCGTTCACGCGATACATGCAGCCGTAGACGCATACCACACCTAGAGGTGCCGGTGATGATTTTATACCGATTTATCGGATATCGAAATTATAACAGGTAAAAGAACTAATATTAATTGCTATTTCGGTAACTATTCTAGCAAACCATAAAGTTTTTAATGCCTGGGTCTGACATTTAAAAAAATAAACAACTTCAAAAATATGTCACAACAATCGTGTGTGTTATTGTTTGGGCTGGTGATTTCGGTGTTTATTTATTGAAAACATACCGTAAGTAGCGTTTTTTAAGTTTACCCTGAATATAAATGTTTATAAACTATACTTTAAGGAGTAATTTCGTGGTAAACGTTAGAACCACTCAAACGGAAAATTATCATATTTATCCAAGTACACCAAAAATTTCATTCGTGCTTTTTAAGTGCAGGATTTGCGGTGTATTACTGCATTTTTTTGAGATGTTTTTGTTGGTAGTACGGAGGGTATTTATTTAGCAAGCAGAATAATAATTTTTATTTATAAAAACTTGTATTTAAACTGAATGCTTTTCTGATTTGCGAAACCAAATAGCCGCCATTTTGCGGTGGCAGGAGCGCATCGCGTGAGCGGATAAGTCTCAGGGTGACTGGCGCAGTGGCAGTACCCTTAAGATCTTTGCGATTTAAAGCTCTTAGTGGCACTGTAACTGTTATGGATAGTGTCGCTTATCACCATATGCACGACTTGTTCGTTCCGTCACTACTTTAGAAAAAAATTAAGTCTGAGGTACATGCCGCTACACCGGGATACTGATTGAAAAGCAATTGTTCTCCCACATTTCAAAGTGTTTTATCAACCGTTTGAACATTATCTTACTTATCTAAATATAAAAGTCGCATTACTATGTATTTTTATTCGAGATAAAGCCAAAAATAATATTCTTAAGTAATTTCTTATGTCGTTATGGTTTCGCTTCCGTTTGGTCCGACCATTGTTGGAGATATTCGAGGTTTCGCAGTTTCCTTAACGTATTTTCTTTGGTCAAAGCGAGCGAAATAATTCGGCTCAGACGAGATGACAGTCCCCTTATCTCTAGATAGAATAAAGAAAGATTATTATGTTATAAGGCGTCTGTAAAATGTTTATCGCTGCTTCAGCGTCACCCGTCAGTGGGAAAAAATATCGTGCAGCTGGACACTAGTCTCTTATTTTATCACCGCTACGTCCTTGTTACGTCTGAGCTACAACCAAAAAAAAACTGTAAGAAACATTGGGAATGTTCCTTTAAGTATTGTGATGTCACTATTTCAAATTTAGATAATATTTATCCATTTTAACAATGGTGGTATGGGAAAAACAGCAAAACATCAAACAAAGCAAACGGAATCGCATGTAATCGGCAATTAAATATGTAATTTTAAAATTTTCGTCCATTATAGCAATCATTTGTTTCGAATTCGGGCTGGCCAGGAGCGCAGTTGTCACCGTACTGATCTGGCATAATAGTTTTCAAACAAATTAAATAACATTTCGTCTTTAAGTAAGAAATTACAATTGAAATCATCACATTCATGAAACTCTATTGTTCATTCGTAAGGCAGATTCCCCTGAGAAGAATGAGCAGTAAACTCTAGAAATTTTTAGTAAATAAACATTTGTACAACATATTTTTCATTTACCACATTTATTCATCATTTTATTCAAATATCATGGATCGAGACAACCTGCAAGAGCTAAACGGGTCACTAGCATGAATTTTTGTCCTCTAAACACGCAGAAGCTTTTGTTTCACTATAGTTATAAACCTTTAAGCCATGTTATGAGTCCATGCTACGTCAGCTTGAATATAAATTTTCCCCGTACTATTACGATTCATTTTGCTTGAACGACAGGGACACTGGCTTGATTTCAGTATATATTTTTTTACGAACGAAATTAATGCTATTTGAAAAATGTATACTATACGTGTTCTACCTTCTGAATACAGCGGTTTTTTTCTATCGTGTTTTCACACCGCATAGTAATCAGTGTACATCTTCGATTTCACCACTCTCCAGTCTCCAATTTCAGACCAGCATAATACAGCGAACCGAACAACCAGCGACCTGAGTTCCCTTTTTAATATAATCTCCCTCTGTAATAAATTTGCAAGGCTTTCATGAAGGTTTGTATTGTAAGCTTACCATTAGCAAACTGGTACTTAGATACAATAGCGACCCATTACTTCTAAAAGACGGCAAAGAGATTATGAAAAAGAAATCTTCAACAACCCGTGCTTACAACACATGACGTTATGTAAAGTATGCATTACGCAATTGTGTACGAGCACACCCGGGATAGTACAGTTCACAACCAAAGTGTAATGATTCATAAATCTCGGTTATTGTTCGGATTTTGCCTCCGATCACCGCATTAGGCGTTGTTCATAAAAGTACCTATACAGTGATTGATGATGGCATTTGTATAGCTTTCGAAATTGAGTGAAATGGTCGCCATTTGTTTGTTCATAGACGATTCTGTTTATTGGCTTCATTGAATTATATGGACGTCGGGTCCGCGCTAAAAAGTGTCCGAACTTATAGGGCGTTAAAAT
>NW_020653608.1:370307-400319 GCF_003589595.1 Hyposmocoma kahamanoa | reverse complement strand
GGAAGTGACAACATTGTAGCTGTATGCGCAGCTCTGAAGTCATAAGTCCTCTACGTTACAACATTGTGACCTAGTCTGTTGCGTTAAGCCTCCTCTTCATACGCCATCCTTTGTCAAAAGCTTTTGATGAAATTATCCGAGCGCCGAGCACTGAAGCCATATAATTACACTAGTGTATTGCGGTTGTATAATAGCTTTTTATTAATTACTCATTGTATTACTGGGGCTGTGGGTAAGGTTAAAATCAGCTCACAGTGACTTACTTTTTAACTGACTTAAAAAATAGGAGGAGGTTTTCTATTTGACTCTTTTTTGTATGTATGTTAAGCGATTCATAAATAAAGTATATGAATCGATTTTGATGGTTCTTTTTTGTTGGAAATAGGGTACCTCAGTATTGGTTCTATTTAAATTTTGTAGAAAATATTCCATCTCTAAGGGTGGGAAACTAGGGGATGAATCCGGTTTCGCGCATTTTCCGTCTTACTTTCTCAGACGCGTGTCTTATAAAGAGTTTTTATTCAGGAGACGGCAAAAATTTCTATTTACCTTAAATTTCTTATCAAGGGTGTTAATTTGAATGCATTATTTTAAGAATAGGTAAAGACGAATGTGTGAATATGAACAAATTTGATGTAAAATCATCCAGCAAATATACGAAGCATTTTTTTTGCATTTCAGTTACCTTGTTTTTTAAGATTTGAAAAAGTAGTGTGACGATATGTCATAACAAGTTCTTGGGTTTTCGCGATTGTTACACATAGGAAATGAAACTGTTTTTCCGGATTTAAGTCAACCGTGACCATGGGACCTGTAAAGGGTCCGAAACGTTGGTTTGTATGAAAAAACAAATATACGCGATTTAAATCCGGAAAAATAGTTTCATTTTCTAAATATACGTCATTCCAAGAACTTTTCAGGTCAGTTTTTTTAGTACTCTGTACTGAGATTGTCTAAAGGTAATAAATGAAAATTATATTTTGCAATGTTGTTTTTAGTGTTTCTAAACCTGTAACCTTAACTTTTTTCTCAATATCAATAAAACTCATCAAAGTTGAAACTAGTTTAAAATTTTGGAATTTTAATAAAGTCTGTGACTGAATTTTGTTTGTGAACACAACAAATGGGACGAAGAAGTCGGTAACAAGGTGGTTAACGACACTCCTGTCCATAGCAGTTGTAGTGGTATCACTCAGAGCTGCAGCAAAGATCTGACGGACACTGCTATTGCATCCATCAAGCGTTACAATGTTGCCGACCGCGACCGGCGATAGCGACCCACTGTTTAGTATAAATTTGTCCTGACCGAAGCGCTAACCAACGCCAGTCATGCTTACTTGTTCCCGTAAACGCGGCGGTCGCAAGAAATTAGGCCCGTTCATTACGAAATATTCCTTCAGAATAATGCTAATCTTTAGACTATGGGAGGATTATAAGGCTATGAATTTTGACGAGCGCCGGAAGAAAAGGTCCCGGTATTAAAAGTCGAATTAAACGGTGAAATTTTTGTTAGAAGAGACATTTTTATTGATAATCCTTTTGGACGTTACGTAACAACGTAACGTCTTTATTTTAACGAAGTTTTATAATGACTGTAAGGTGCTTCAGTTAATTTGTAGCATAAGTACCATCTTTGGTACTTAAGACTTATAAAACGATGCTTACAGTTGTAGACTTAAAACTTGTTTCAAAGAAACTAATTTTGAACCGTCACTTCACCTTTAACAGTTATCATCTCTCAATTCGACTGTACTTTTTTGTGTGTAGTTTACGCGATTACTGCGATATTTTATTTTATTATATTTTTTTTGTTGGAAAGGGTGTATGTGCTTTAGTAGTGGTTCCATTCAAATTTTAAGAAAAAAATGGTTTTTTTTTTAGGTCACCCACTTTTCGAAAACCGATTTAAATAAAACTTCGACAGTGTACAGCATTTGGGCTCATATGATTTGTTTTCTCAAGGACTTTTATGTCCGTTTCAGTTATAGTGAAGGAGACCGCGGTAACGAACACTGAGAAAGATTTAAACGATAGTCATTACAATACACATTATATATATATATATATATATATATATATATATATATATCTGTCTCTCACACACACACATACTAAGACTAACATACATAATAATATAATAAAACACTAATGACTAATTATTATTTACACGTATAGACAATACGCGACGTGTGACGCAACGTGGGTGCCCGGAAACGTCGGTACAGGACACCCTTCGGCCAAAACTCATCATTCATGAAGGTCGACAGATGTTGAGTTAGTACTTTCACCATCAATGAATTAAAAATCACATTGTGGCGGGACTCCGACTACTCGATCCTCACGGTAGTATTTGTTTACACCCGGAAATATTCCACAAAAATTCTGGCTGATGCTTTGTGGTTCTAATTAGTTATTGGCTGTACTGTTTTAAGTTTTACTTTGTATATTTATGATTACTGTAAACGCTGTTAATTTCCAATAAAAACAAAATAAAATAAAAGATAGTACTGGTAATAAAATTTGTTACTTTAAAGGTAAGTAAAAATAGTATAACCACAAAATAACAAGCCTGAAGGCGTCTTGAAGTGGCTTCTTTTAAGGTCCACGTTTCGCAGCCGTACATGACGATAGGCCAGATGTAACATGAAAGTAACCTGACTCAAAGCTTTATGTTCAGTTTACGACAGCACAGAACTTTCCTCATGTTGTCCTTAGTAGTGGTTCCATTTGAATATTCTACTTCCAAGGGTGGCAAACTAGCGGATGAACGAATATCGTTTTTTTTAGTACTCTAAACTGTGATTAATATAGAGTTTTGGACCGTTTTGCTACAGTTGCTTTGCAATAACATTTACACTCCTGAATTCGCACAAAAGTGTGAAACCGAATCACCTAACTACATAACTCAATTTCACAAATACAATTGTACAGAAAACCGGTCTTATTTATTCATACGCAACGCATTATATCAAATGGTAGCACGGTTATTGCAATGTTCACGAGTAAAGTGCGTTATTTGTCTCCTAACACACGAATGATCGCGTGAGCTTAACAAATATGAATTTATATTAAACCCTTGACGCAAAGAGAGGGGAGTTATAAGTTTGAAGCTTTTATCGGCATATCTACCTATAGCACCTGAACGGATGAACAGATCTAATTAATCGTGGTGATGAGAAGGTGGGCGTGGGAGGGGCACATTACGAGAATGGACGAGAGGCGCTGGATATTTAGGTTTGCAATTCAAGTGGTGCTTTACTAGTTTTATTAAATAATAATATTACTTTAATTATTGTGTGTAAATTTAAACTATTTATTTACTGCATAGTACACTGCCAATGTAGTAAATTAATTAATTAACATATTTAACACATTATTTGTTTTCATAAAAAATATTTGTGTGATATTAATGGATACTTGCTTAAAATTAAAATTACATTAGAGTTTATGCAACTTACAACATCTCAAACAATTCCCACAAATACTGAATTTGATAGACACCGTACCGCGGCATGGGACCAACGGCACAGCTGTATTGTGACAGAATCTCAGCTGCGGGACGGGTCGGTCGCCTTTTGTAAAAACCGTGTAAGTTTTATTCTCCTACCAAAATTTATACGTGTTTGTAATAAGTTGAATTGCAATTTCTCTTTCATAAATTTATGAACTTAAAACCAGCAAAACACAAAACAAAAGAAAAAGAAAATCAGGAAGAAATTATTACTTTCAGTGTGCGTTCAAATTAGTCATTATTTTGTAGTAGTGATACAATGGTGCGTTTGAGTAAATTGTGAAGATAAAATCTAAACCAAATAAAGGAAAAGGCCGGTGCCGTGTCATATAAGGAGGTCAAGGAGCTGGCTTGTAGGAGAGAGGACTGGAAGAGGCTCCACCGACAAGAGTATAACTATTAAGTTTGATGATGATGATGTAATTTAAAAAAATAAAAATAAAAAATAATTTCACTTTTCAAAGCATACTGTAAATCATTCTAGTAGTACACCTGCATGGATCCACTTTGCAGCGAATGCATACAGTAACCTGCGGGTCCAATAAAACAACGCATTCAAGGTTCTGTTGGGGTTGTCTTGGCGTTGCAGCGCGTCGAGGATGTTTGCGGAGGCGCACACGGGATTTCTGCAGCCAAACAATAATGTAACATTACTGTCTTCCGCTTTTGACGGGTACGGGTGCTGGTGAAATTACAAGCACATGGGACTTGTCAATTTATGTCTTAGGGTGACGGGTGCAGTGGCAATGCACCTCAAACCTTCGCGATTGGCAATGGATAGACGTGTCGCTTACCAACAGGCGCTCGATTCGTCCCGTCACTTGGTATGATAAAAGAAGTGTATTTATTTCTTGTCCATTATAGATGAAGGTGGAATTGGAGATTTTACTAATAATGTTAACTGCAGTATGGGATAGCTCTTCAGCCGGTTATTCTATCGGAAAAGAAACTGGTGTGGAAAGATACACCCAGTACCATGCAAAATGTAACAATCAAGCTGACCTCTATAAAGTCTCAGACAGCTTCTAATTTTTTCTCGCTAATTTGGAATTCTTGCATATTAAAGTGGACCCCTTGGAATTGATATAGATTACTTTGGGAATCACCAGCGTAGACATACTAGTATCTACTTTGTAAGGTATGAATTTTGTCCAATAGGTCATAGCAATATTTTCCTAAAAAATATACCATCACGCCTATTTCCCATTGGGATAGGCAACTGTATCGAATAATCCATATAACATGATTTTTACCGGCTTGCCAAAACAAATTGGTTCACCAAGGTATCGTATACTCGACTAGATCAAAAACATTTTTACTTTATTTTTAACCGACTACAACAAGGAGGAGGTTCTCGACTCGACTGTATTTTTTAACCGACTTAAAGAAAAGGAGGAGGTTATACGTTCCGCTGTATGCATGTTTTCAAATATCTCCGTCAATTGCGGACCGATTTTTTTTGTTTGACAGGGTGCACTCTCGTGGTGGTCCCTTTGTCACCTAGTCAGAATCCCGTGAAAATCGAAGGAAATCATCAAATTTTATAGGCATGTCCGTGTATTCAATTTCTCCATCAATCGTGCACCGATTTTGAAAATTCTTCTTTTGTTTGAAAGGGTTAACTCTCGAGGTGCTGTTCCGGGTTCGTTTCGCGCAAATAAAAGTGGACTTTTCATTTGACAATACATGTAATCAACAAATCACAGTCACTATGACAACCAGAAAATAAAATATAAAATGCACAAAAGAGTCCGTAAACCAATTACACAACGACAACCCATCGCTGCGCACTGTTCCCGCCCAAGTTTCATTATGCGTTGGTTCGTGCACTGCTATGGATCGTCTGCACTATCGGACGAGTTTCCTTATAGTGCACGGGTGTGAGTTCGTGTGTGGTGTTCGATAAATGCACGGCGAAAGGCCTCTAAATTCAAAATTCAAATTCAAAATAATCTTTATTTCATAGGTAAGCTTATAACACTTGAAATCGTCACAATGGTTAAACTCTACCGCTCATTCGTAAGGCAGATTCCCCTGAGAAGAATGAGCAAGAACCTCTAGGGGTTGCTCTTTGTAAATAACATTTACAATATTTTTTTTTTATTTGAAACATCAGAGATCGAGACTACCTCCATGAGCTAAACGGGTTACTACCACGGATTTTTGTCATCCAAGTATGCAGAAGTTGTATAATAACCTTAGTATAAAGTTTTTGTTTCACTATAGTTTTAAACCTCGTGAAAGGCAAATTTTGTATATCAACCGGAATCTTGTTATAGAAGCGTATACATTGCCCCTTAAATGATTTTTTGACTTTGTGAAGACGACTATCAAGAAAAGCTAGTTTATTTTTATTCCTAGTATTAATGTTATGTCTGTCACTATTTTTCATAAAGAAATTACTATTCCTTTTAACATAAATTACATTTTCATAAATGTACTGTGAGGCTAGTGTAAGAATGTTCATTTCCTTAAACTTATCTCTCTTTCACGGGAATATGTCTTATGAACGAGTATGGTGTTTATCAATTTGACGGTTTCAAGTATAATCTGTTCAGCCATGAAATAAACATGTTTTCAATTTGTAAAGCATTCGGTCCCATTACATAAAACCCTGTAAATTATATTCGCATCAACATTGCAGCCCGATCGGAATCTACAAACAAAGATCCCTTCGGAAGAAGCGCATCTTAAACTTTATTTGCAATAAAAAACTACTGTAATGCTCTTGCCATTTCCCGTCGAGTTTTACGGCAAATGTATTTTTTCAATGAAACATAGTCGCTGTTACTTATTCTGCATTGTCTTACATTAAAAGATAGCGATTAAACTGAACGAATTTTTTAAGTTTAAGCATTGTAGTAGTGTTGCGGAGTAGGGTGGTCTTCTTTTGTGTTTTTTCTTTATTTGCTAGATAGTTTACTTTTGTAGTATTCTTTCGCTATTCAGTGGGAGCACGAAGCTTGACTCAACTTTCCTTTGTTATTATCACTTCAAGTTTATATTGTTTTAGGTTGTGCCGTATCTGTTATCTCAATATTTATACCTTTGCGTGAAGCCGACTTGTTTTCGTATACTTTGTTTAAGAGCATTTTTTTTAATTGAGAATGGGTTCTCTCTGTACAGTAGTTATCGATTAATAAGCATTCGTTTTTAGTCCATTGTAGTATCAATACGACGTAGACGAAGATCCTGTAGAGTTAATCTTTGTTTATTTCCGTCTTCTGTTTTACGCTAAGCTATATTTATTGAATATGTGTACAAGATTAAGTAATGATAGTAGTAAAGTAAAAAAACATTTTTAAAGGTAAAAAATGTTTTTAATTTAAATTTCTTTACAATGTTGCCAGCCTTCTGGGCACGATACCCCAGGGTGCGGCTCTCGAGGAAATTTTCTACTTATAAACTACTATCTAGTATTTAAATTTTTTTAATGAGTTTTGTCTAGTATTATGTATTTGATTAAGTGCCTTGTAAACACCTACTATTAAGGAAATAAATCTTTGCAATATTAATTAATAATTAACTATGCTGTATTTTTTTTCTAAAGCATAAGATAAAACGAAAAGGAACATTGATCCTATCTGTTTTCAATATCTATGCCTTTCTCAAACTCGTATTTAATAAATTATTCAGGCTCAACTCACACTGGCGCAGAGTCAAAGCTTCGCGACGCGTCATGTTTTTCGCCTATAGTATATTCATCTCTATTTTCCCATTATTAAGGTACAAATTTGTGTTATGCAAATACGGAGTCGCGCGGCGACGCTTGGTTGCAGTCGAGCGGCTTCGCGCGCCGGCGCGCGTCGCCAGGCGGTGTAGTTGAAGAAAAACAGCACGTGTGAATGGAGCTTAAGAATAAGTAAAAGCTAGTGTGTAATATGTAAGAAATGTGATTAGAAATCAACCTGCAAAATTTGTATATATAATCCATTTTTTGCGTTTCAATAATTTTGTGCTTTAAGATACGAGTTTGAGAGAGAAGGCGACGATTATTATATTATATTAGTTGGTCATGTTATGCACCGCCTGTTAATTATTCTGAACCCAGTTCTCCAGTTGACTGGTAGAAAATGCATAACGGCATTAAGTCCGCCATTTGTACTGTTTTCGGAGGGTTTAATATTTGATAAAACGTAGTAACATTTACACACACACACACACACACGCACACACCACATCACACTCACAACACTATACGGTTATTATTTTTATTTTTATTCTCCAATAAGTGCACCATCTTCACCAGATCTTTTAATATTCTTTATTTTATCCATTTTGCATGAACTCTTATAACGTCCAATAGAGTAAAAACCCTAATTATGGTATTTTTTTAAATAAAATCTACTGAAGATGCGATATGACGTCGTCAATAAGCATAAACACTACAGAATATCTATAAATGAAATATATCTAGAATAAACTTAAGAACACTACTTTTTAGATAATTAATAGACTTTACTGGATGAGATGAGAGTAAATCTTAAGAAAGATCACACTTAATTAAGTTGTTTGGTATTAAGGTTTTAAAATTTTGACTTGAGTGAAATAAGTCTTTAAGACCAATTTCTTTTTTCTAAAACCATTTATAGAGAACTATCTAAACCTATACTATAATAAGACTGTTTATAGATATAATGTATTTGAGCCGTATAAAGTGTGCTCCTTGGGAGTCTCTTACAAACGTAATGTTAATTTCTCTGACTGTGTATGTCATATTTTGTTTTTAATGTAAGTATTAAGTTTGTGTAGAAATAAAAAAAAAATGTTTTGTGTGGAATAAAGTTTAAATAAATAAATTAAAAAGTAATGGACTGGAATGGTAAACTGTGAATTTGGCCTGAAATAAGTAAAGAATGAATGACATGAATTTCTTATCTCACATGAAAATTACAATGACAACACTGAATATTAAGAATATATATTTAGACAGTAAATTCGAAAATAATATTGTTTCAACAGCGTCCGAGTAACTATTTTAAGATTGCAAAATTTGACATAAGACCAATATTACTTTAATGTTAAAGTCGTGTCATAGTACCAACTGAGAGAATGAATAGTCACAAAGCTGCCAATAAAACATCATAGTTTTAACATTACAATAAGCTTACTTTAAGTGCGCCATGGTACGAAAAGTCAATGTAAGGTTAAAGTAACATTGTTTGAAGAGGTTGTGGTAGGCCCACAGGTACAATTGCCAATACAGGGGAAAAAACTAAAAAAGGAAAAATATTGAACCCTATATAGCCCAACCAATTACACGCACATCTTTAAGACGGAAAACAAAATAATGAGAGATAGATAATTACGTAAAGTATTGCTTAGTAAACGTCCCGGGTTCGATTCCCGTGCCGGGAGAAATATTTGTATGGTACATATATTTATCTCGTGAGTTTGGGTGTAATTAGTGGTTGTCTACCTATGTGTTGTCCATCGCACTCGCAATACAGGGTTTCCCTAGTGCCTATGAGTATGTGCAAAAAAAAGACCGATTTAAACATATTGTGGCAAAAAATTTTCAGATTTCAGATTCTACTGACACTCTATTATGACTCAACTGCCATTGCAAGCAGATTTTAGCAGAGTAACAAATTTTATCATAAATGCAATACGATCTCAGAGGAAACAATGATCAGTGGATTCAAGAAAATTAATAGAAATAGGGCCCTGCACACGTGCATCACGTAGTGTGATGTGTTCGTGTGCCGTTAGCGCGCATGACATGTCATTACAGAGGCGCACTTAATTGCACGCGTGCATTGGTGTGTGCAGCGAGTTCATCAGATCTATACACACCTTTATAAATACTTCATTTTTTGCAATAAAACTTTGGACAAACCCGTATTGGGTTGATGTCTAGATAAACATTCTACTAAATTATGAGCTAACTGAGACCCAAGCGAAGGAAAATGATGTTTTGTAGAGAAATGCTATTAAACTATCTTTCGAATTCGGAACCACGGTCGTGCCTATTCGTAGTTCACATTAAAAGTTAAACAACGTAACTAATTAGTTTCTGGAATTTCAACTTTGTTACTGTAAAGTTTTTGGAGGAACCCTGGGGCAATAAAGATTCTGTAGTACACTCATTGTCGCTTTATTAAATTACATAAATGATGTAAGGTATTATTTTTAATAAAGAATTTTGACACATGGTTTTTTTTATTACACAACCGTATTCAGAGTAAGATTTGAAAGAGGATGACCATGAAAGAAGTTCTCAGATTAAATCAAGAATGTTCTTAAATAACCTGGAGGGCAAAGTGAGGAGGATGCATGAATAGCACCTTTATGCATATGATGTATTTATTTAAATAAATAATAGACAAATCGCAAAAAGAGCATCAATCGCATCTCAGTATTCGACAGAACTATCGCATGTTGCACGATATGTAACAATTATTATTGTCATAGTGTCGCCACGTGTCGCGTATTATGAGAGACGCCTGCGTGTGAAGATCTGGTACAAAATGACAAATCACAATTTAGCATTTATCTCTATACATTGTCTTTACTAATCGAGGTATATTTCCATCTATCTGCATCTAGAAAGTCATTACTCCGTTTTATGCGAGTAATCACAGCCGAATGGTCTATTCGAAATGGGCTATAAAACCATAAATCTGATAGTTTTCAGTCTATACGCGGAATACTATCAAAGTATAGTGAGTATAGATAAAATTTCGACATATTAGCGCGTAAAGCGTCTGCTTATTTTGTATGGGAGATCAAATTAATTCATCATTTTTATTTTATTTGCTCCTGATGATAAGCGACACGCCTGTCCCTAACTGTTGTGGTGCCGTTCAGAGCTTTAAATAGCAAGATCTGAGGGGCACTGCGACAGCACCCGTCACCAAGAGACATAAGTCGACAAGTCCCATTTGCCTGTAATTTCACCAGTACCCTTACCCTTCATGCTGCATTGCTTACATTACGGCTTGCAGGCAGAAATAGGTAAGGTGGCAGTACTTCCCTGGACGAACTCTTTCACGAGGAGCGCTACTGCTACTAAACTGGTCTATTGAGATATCATCCCCTTTATCACGAGTTATTTGCGAGTATATAAAGGTGTTGGTGAAACTGCAGGCACATAGGACTTGTCAACTGTATGTTTCTGAATATGCTATAGGCGATAAACATGACGCGTCGACTCAGCGCCAGTGTAAGTTGAGCCTTGGGTAGGCGTGATGCTTGTCACCAGATTTTTTATTTATTTTTACGTTATTTGATGATCATATGAAAGAAGATCGACTCGAAATAAATAATATAATTCTAAGTGTTTTGTTGCAAAAAAAAACTCGCCTCAAAAGTTTGTTTATCGGCTTTTTTCGATTTTTATTGGATCCCCTCACCAGATTCTGACTTCTTGGTGACAATGTGACTGTTACGGACTCATTTGTAAATTTTATACTTTTTTTCCGGTTGTCATGTGAAAAGGCGACGTTTATTTGCGGAAAATAATTTGTGATAGCCGAAATGAACCCGGAACAGCATCGTCGGCATCAGGAACCACCTCGAGAGTATACCATTTCAAACAAAAAAAAAGAATTATCATAATCGATCCACAATTGATAACTGCCTCCGTGGTCGAACGGTTACCATGCCGGACTGCCACGCAGAGGTCCCAGGTTCGATTCCCGGGCCGGGAGAAATATTTGTATGGCCTACATTTATTTCTCTCGTGAGTTTGGGTGTAATTTGTGGTTGTCTATGTGTGTCCATGGCATCCGCGACACAGGGTTTCCCTAGTGCGGGGCTATGTTGAGTGTGTACGTTATTATTATTATTATTATTGATAGAGAAATCAGGATGTACACTGACGTGAGACTGACACAGTTTGAGGATTTTCCTCGATTTCCACGGATTCCCCTCATCAGATTCTGACTTGGTGACAATGAAACCACCACGAAAGTGCACCATTTCAAACAAATAAAGAATATTCAAAATCAGTCTACAATTGACGGAGAAACCTGAAACATACATATAGCCGAACGTATAACCTCCTCTTTTTTGAAGTCGGTTAATAAATATATTATACTATATCATATGCGTTGCTCTGCTCCCAAAGTAAGTAATTGAAGCACTTGTGTTATGGAAATCGGAAACAATGACGGTACCACAAACACCCAGACAATAATGAAAACTTAATTCTACTTTGACCCGACCAGGGATCGAAACCCGAAACCTCAGAGATAGCGACACCATGAAACTCAGTGTGCAAGCTTCTCGACCACAGCGGTCTGCAGATTGTACTGAATTTGTGATTATCACTAATTACATATTTCTAACCATGGTATCACTGGTTTTTATTTTTCATGGTTCCGGGTTGACTGTAACTGGTGATAATCAATAAGTGACCAACCAAGCAAGTCTGAAAATATCTTAAAACGTCGTGGTGAAACCTTGGACAATGGGAGAAATCTCCAATTCACATTGTGCCAGCATGACCTGTGGCCAGCGTTCGATGAAGATGGTGACAACAAAGATTTATATATATAAATCAGGAACATAAGGGCGAAGATACGCATGTACAAACCTATACAATTCAATATTAAGATAGTAAAATATGTGTACCTACTTTTTCATTACAATGCAACTTAAAAGAGTTTTGGTGAGTGTTCATATTATGTACAAAGATAATGGTCCTTCTGTACTATTTCACTAGTTTGAACGTGTAATGATACGCCATAAGTTTATATCAGTGCTTCGTACAAATACTTCAATCTTATTTATTGCAATGGTCAAAAGTCGTGCAGCGAAAGGAACCAAAGGAACGTTTGTTGAAACGACAACGGCAGCGGTTGTAAATTTAGTTAAGCTTTAACTCGTTCCTTTTAAACATATTGCAGTATATTTTAGATGAAGGAAGTCCTCTTGTATCATCTAGTTTAAGAAAATACCATTATGTGAGTTCGGTATTTAAAAACGCCTTTATTAGATCTCTGTGGTATTCCCGTAAATGCAAATCTCTAACTTCATTTTCTTATGGTGGCACTTGACATATTTGGCAAACAATCACCATGTGTAGATGGCGCGTGACAATGTATTTGCCTATTCGCCAAATACAGCAAATACCAAACTCGCGTTACTGCACGCTGGTCGGTTTTTCGACGTACATCAGAGGAGTCAAATAGGCAAATGTGGAAGGAAACCGACCACGCTACGGTCATATTCATTAATTTAACTCCTTATTTGGCTCCATGTGTAGACGGTCATATTTGCCAGTGTCTGCATGTTTGTCTGTACGACAAATATTTTTCCAAGCACATCAATCACCCAATAACGAATACAAGTAGCCATGGGAAGTATCGCCATTATAACCTTTGAAATTGTTATATTTCGTCGTTGAAATATTATCATCACACTCATTTTTCATTTTTTTATGATTAACCTCCGGTGTCTGTGGTATCGTAGGTCCCAAACGGCTGGACTGGTCTTATAGCGGTTTTTATTTTATCTGAGGGCTAATTATGATGGTTCTCTGCCATGTTTTATGAACATCTGTTCAGCTGTTTATAGATAATCAGTTCTTTTCTCGGGTAGTGTTGGGATCTCAATCATAAAACATTTATTTTCCTTCCACTAGTCCGATAGATTTGAAATTTGGTATACTGTGTACATGCAATGACACTGCAATAATATGGTAACCATGATCTAATGCGGCAACCAGGATTGTCTGCAAATTACACAACTCCTCAACTACTCAAAGCAGAACTATCGTGTTGGGGCTCATTGAATTGGTCTCGACGAATATTTCGCTTACAGGTGGTGACTAGGGTCTGGTGATGGAGCAGGAAGGTGGATACTGGAACAAGCTTTTGTACAAGTAGACCTACCGAATTTGTACTCGTTGGATCGGTCTCAATGAGTAGTAAGTGGCTTTTGTTGACCTTTTTTTATAACACCAAGTGATGGGAAGAACAAGTGTAATTTTTACCAGCTATTTCCCTGGACGAACTCTTTTACAAGGAGATTTACTGCTACTGCGACTTTTTAGAGTTCGCTATTTTGTATCAGGAGCTTTTAATTTAATTTTTTTTGGCATTTAGTTTTCACATTATGAATTGACGAAAATCTCCCTACCGCGTTTATTCAATCCGATGTCTTCAAACGATGTATCTATTACCTGTTCTATGGTAATACGCATCAATACGCATCATAAACTGCCTCCGTGGCCGAACGGTTACCATGCTGGACTGCCACGCAGAGGTCCTAGGTTCGATTCCCGGGCCGGGAGAAATATTTGTATGGCCTACATTTATTTCTCTCGTGAGTTTGTGTGTAATTTGTGTTTGTCTATGTATGTGTCCATGGCACCCGCGACACAGGGTTTCCCTAATGCGGGGCTATGTTGAGTATGTGCGTTATTATAAAAAAAAAATATAAAAAAAGGTTTATTACAGACCCTAAAACATTAAATGTCAATTCATCGTCAATACAAGATAGCCTTACTAATACAACTAAAATGCATGAAATAGTAAATTTTTTTACATAGCAAGGTCAAGTCCAAAGTGTTATAATAGTCTTTAAAAGGTTTCATTGGATGCTGTTGGATTTTTAAAGTTTTCTTTACTCTGCTCTCTGTGTTGCTTTTGCAAGAGAGGTAATTAATATTCCTATCTACAGGCTTTGAACACACTGCAGTGAAATGAGTATATAATGCAATAACATCGTGCTAATAAAAAGAACTTGAGGATACAGGGTTACCTTGTTTTATTTGAATATTTAACAGCAGTAGAGCTTATGAAAAAATTCGTCCAGGGAAATGCTATTTCTGCCGCCAATCGGTAATGTGACCATTACTGCATTCTGCTTTTGAAAGCTAAGGGTGCTGGTGAAATTACAGGCAGACGTAACTTGTCTTACTGTCTTAGGGTGCCAGACGCGGTTTCAGTGCTCCTCAAATCTTTGCGATCTAAAGCTGAGTGGCACTGCAACTGCCATGGACACGCGTGTCGCTTACCACCAGGCGCGTGACTTGTTCGTCCCGTCACTTGTTATCATAAAAAAATGAATAGTATGATACAAAGTACTAATATACATTAATAACTAGAAAAACGTGGCCGGCATTCTCAACAAGCTCTTATCAAACCTATAGGCATCACTTTTCCTCCTTCTTAAAGCCTTTTTCCGTATATTGTGGAGATGTTTTCTCATATCATTAGAGTAATAGCATCTATTAGTGACAATCTTTTTTCTTTTTCTTCGGTACAACCTACATAATTATGGCCGCTGTTATAATAGAACAGTGGTAAGTTACATATGGAATTGTATGTTTTCTGTTTTTTACAAAATTTCTTCTAAATACATAATATTTGTTATAATTATTAATACAAAGATCGAACACTCAGAAAAAATTCCTTCGATCCGGTCGGATTCGAACCGACGTTTACTAACTGGGTGATAAATCTTTAATAGATGGCGCTACGACTAAAAAGTCGTCGAAAAACCAAATACAAAGACACGACGCAAGCACATAGAAGAATTCGTGAGGTCCGTTGGTTCGTTCCGTGGCTTAGTTGCTATAGCGTCTGGCACGGTATGCAAGAAGACGTCGGTTCGAAACCGACCGGATCGAAGGAATTTTTTCTGAGTGTTCTATCTTTGTATTAATAATTATAACAAATTAGTGGAGTAATTTCACAAAAAATAATTGAATATCAATTCAATAAAAATTTAATTAATACATAATATTTGTTAAAATAGTTAATTTTTACTTAACGAGTACTGATGTTTTCGAAATTATTACACATTGGAAATGGAAGAAGAAAGAAAAAAAATACACGCAATTAACTCGTCACGCGTTTTAAAGACACACGATGTCCGTAACGATTTTGGTAATTTTTTACATTTTCTTTTTATAAATTTTATGTATAATTTTTTACATTTTTTTGGAATATTTCTTAGTGGTGGACGCAAACACAACTGCGCGTTAAAGACATATAGCTCTAGGACGCTACAGTATCAAAATTGTTGTTGACAACGTGTGTTTCTAAATACGGACTGGTTAAAATCCGTATAATGATAATTTTTTTATCAAAAAAAAAATTGATCTTAAACGCTAGCTCAGCTTTCGCTGTGTTCGTTACCGTGGTCTCCCCGACGATAACTAAAACTTATATGGAAAACCTCGTTAAATAATGTAAGCCCAAGCATAAAGTAGCTGCTGTACACTGTTGAGGAGTTCCTTTCCGCTGTCTGCCATTTCCATCACCAGATTAGCTCTAGGTGCAAAAACATTTTAGTTCCTTTGGAATTACAGCTATGCGTCAAGTTTTATTATTTTTTTTTATATGATCTTAAGTGACGGGGCGAACAAGTCGTGCGCCTGGTGGTAAGCGCCACGCCTGTCCGTAACAGTTGCAGTGCCGCTTAAAGGGCATTGCCACTGCGCCCGTTACATTGAGACATAAGTTGAAAACTCTCATGTGCATGTAATTTCACCAGCACCCTTCAAATCCGAAACGCAGTAATGCTCGCGTTACCGCTTGGCGGCAGAAATAGGCAAGGTGGCAGTACTACGCTGGACGAATTCTTTCACAAGGCGTTGTATTGTTACGAGACTGCTTATTGAAATCGATTAACGGAAAGTGGGTAAAATTTAATAAACTCGATTCATCTTCTAATTTGGCACCCTTAGAGGTGGAGTATGTTATTCAAATTTGAATGGAACCGTTAATGAGGTGTCTCCTTTCTAACAAAAAAGAATCATCGAAGACTCATCGACAATGTCGGAGTAATCGTGGAACGTACACACAAAATACAATACAGTCGAATTGCAACACGTACTTTGAGCCACCTCGTACCTGTTATAGTTCATCGTTTCATATAATTAATTTTATTATTTAAAAAAATATTTTATTCTCAAACTGTGCAACTCGTAACTCTTGTTTTCAATTAATTATTATAGGTTTTGATTATTTCTTAGTAGGTACAATTTTATTGGCTGGCTTCTTACCAATGAAATTGCAGAACACCTGCCAATAAGGCGCTAGTTAGTAAAATAGGATTAATACTGGTAAAAGGAGATTTAAGGGGATTTTAGAGGCAAAGTGCAGTTGCTCTGTAGTCGTTGAGTGAAGATAAAATCGGAACATCTCATTTTAAAAATTGCTAAAATAATTCATTTATATGAAGTTGCGGAGTTTTATTCGAATATAAAATAGAGAATTCAGCTATTTTAAATTATACTCCAGTATTCTTTGTTTTTGCATACGGTACCAGTTTCATACCAAATTTCAAGTCGGACAAGCGGAAGTAAAACAAATATATATATTTTTAATAATATCAAGTCGGGACGAACAAGTTATGTGTCTGATGGTAAGCTACACGCCAGTACATAATAGTTGAACTGCCACTCAAAGCTTCAAATCGCAAAGATTTCAATTAACTAATTAACTGTAATTGTGCATTTGCATTGAGACTCAAGTCTCGTGTGACTGTAATTTTACCTTCAAAACCGGGACGCAGTAATGCTCACAGTACTGCTTGGCGGCAGAAATAGGTAAGGTGACAGTACTTCCTCGGACGAACTGTTTTATAAGAAGCTCTACTGCTACTAAATTTAGTGACTACGATCATTGCGAAAACTGGGAAAAGGACAGACGCTTCTTAAACTGTTGAAATTTGTTCAATAAACATTGCTAAGAGATGCCTTAAAATATATATGGTTTTAGATCAGTTTGAAAGGGTTGTAACCCTAACTAGCCGTGAACAGGTTCACGGCAATGAAATGGGAAACTTCCGGTCCACAAAATTTATTAAAGAAGTAAAGTTTAAAGAAAGGCTGTAACAATATAAAGGTAAATGTAAAAAAAAACAGGTATAACAGTATAAAACACTCCCTACACTTTATTATTAAGGCACTTACCCCTAATTGGGCCGAGAAACTGAATTACAGAAATAGATACATGAAGGGTGTAGACTTATAAATTATTACACATGATTAGCTTATTAATTAGTCGAGCTGGGAGTGACCGTGGTACGAAAACAAAATGAGAAAGTGAATGAAGATGGAACAATTCAAATTTAAAATTTAAATACAAGTAAAATAAAAAAATGATAAGATACAAGAGGAGAGAGGCGATACAAAGAGATGAGATGACGGTGCAAGGAGGTCACACCGTCACAAGTTCAGCCGTGTGGGATACCATAAACAGATACACAGACATAGGCTTTAACTTTATAACTATTAGAGTTTGTATATGTAATTGTCTATAACGTAAGCTCGTGTCATGTTGATTTTAGGGCGCATTTGTTCGGTACGAATTTCATCGCGCTTAACCCGCGCGGTCGAAGAGCGGGGTTCGCGTTACCGCCGCGCAGCGACCGCGTGCGTCTGTCATGGCAAAATATGCTCTATTTCTTTAGCCTTTACGTTTTAACTTAAAGGAGCGTACCTAACCCAGACACGCGGGCGAGTCTAGGTTAGGTAGTTTCGCCTCGTGTAACTGGGCGCTTACAGTTTCGTCAGTTGCGTGTTTGTGTTCAGAGAAAGAGGTCGAAAAAATTAAATTTATGCATTTTCAGTTACGCATTGCTTCATTTTCTTCTCACAAACTTTTAGGACTTCCAAGAATAGCTTCCCCTTTTTTGTGTCGGGGATTAATAAAAATAAAATAAAGAATAATGTTTGATTCTGTATACAAAATTTCTAAAGTTAAGATTCGAATTCATTATTTCGCAGACATAAACAAAGTATAACAAAAAATATTTTTTAAAAATCTCTTGTGTACAACGTACTAAATTCCCAAGCAAAATATTATGATATTCCTAAACGAGACCTTTCCACAATCCATTTACATAAACAGGGTGTTAGCAAGGGCACTGCAGATCTTTAAGTACATTCTATGGCGTCACAAAGAGAAAAAAACTAGGTTACTAGGTAAACTAATTCAGGTTATGATTTAAAAATATTTAACAAATTCTGGACTGTTAACATAATGTAAATTTTACCCTGTTGACATATCGTTGCAGTAACAGAAAAATTATAATCTCAGTACAGAGTACTAAAAAAACCGACCTCAAAAGTACGTGGAATTACGTCTATTTGCTAAGTTTCATTGAAATATCCCCTAGTTCGCCACTATACAGGACTTGATACTGGAGATAATAAAAATAGGTTCTCACTACGACACTACTCAAAGTATATCGAGGGAAAAACGCCTTGAATTGATGAAATAGCAAAATCAACTAAATAAAAATTTATTAAAATAAAATAAAATAAGACAGAAAGATATGAACCAACAACGAATAATATTACAAGTGCGACTATAACGCAATAACGCACAAAGCGAAAATGGCGTAGTGAGCTTAACTATCGAACTGAGCATACTGTTGGCACACGTGCCATACAAACTAAGTACTTCTACTATATTTATTGTTCTGTGTCGGGCGCGCATACATACAAGCCTGGTTCATTACTTTAGGTTATTTTCTATTAAATTTTATTCTACTTGTAACACCAAACAACAACTTTAAACATTTGCATTCAACTAACAAACACACTGTATACTTGCAAAAGTAAACCTGGTAGACCACTACACATTTTGTGATCGGATTTTAGAGGCTGTGGTTTACGAGTTACGATTCGGTCGTGTACCCAATATCAATGAAGCCGTCAATACAAAAGGTCTTCAACACTTTTTATGTTCGGAGATAAACCTATATCTCTATTCTGTTGAGATCGTTCTTATATTATTGTTACAAAATGAATTCTTGGATCGAATCATTTTTTGTTGACGTGAGATTGGAAAAAGAAATATTTATGTAGTCATAAAAAAAATAAATAAAAAAGAAAACGAAGAGTTTATTTTCTCACTTTGTTGTCCTGTCCACCTATGTTGACAAGTACTTTGTTATTGGTCAATTTCAAATTCATTTTCTTTATTTGCTCGCCACAGAGTTTTACAAAAGACAATATTAGACTGTTCAGGTCTTGTATCCGCTGTTTAAATAATAATAATAATAATAATAAGCATTTATTTCGGACCTGAATCCATATATAATTAGTAACAGACTTATAAACTATGTTAGTAATTTACATTGTTTACTTTATTACATGACATTTACTTATGTACATATTTACGAGTACTTTCATTTTACAGCCCACTTAGAGGGCACTACATGCAACGAGTTGAGACGTTCATTGAAAGAACCATTAACTCAATTTGCTACTGTAGTAAGGAGGCTGTTGGTGCTGGCGCGCACCCGCTGCATTAGGGAGGCTTGTCGCTTTCTTAAAATGGATTGGAAGCCATCCGTAAAGGCTTCTGCGAACACTGCTGACGCGCTGCAGTAGCGCGGCAGCCCCAACAGCATCCTGAATGCATTATTATATTGGACACGTAGGGTGCTGTATGCCTTTTGAGTAAATTCCGTCCACAGATTGCAGGCATAAAATGATTGGCAGTAGGTTTTAAATAAGGTGACTTTCACTTCTACTGTACACCTTGCAAATCTACGGATCAACATATTACTTCTAACAGCCAGCGCCCTACGTTCCCTCTCTAAGTCCATATCATCTTTAAGCGACTCGGTGACCCAGTGCCCTAAGTATTTAAATTCCGACACTGTTTCAAGTGTAGTGCCCCCGAGAGTGACTGGCGGCACAGAACGATAGTGTTTAGCGCCTGCCTTGAACACTAGCATTACAATTTATTAAAATAGCGCGCGCCGAATAAATGCAGGCAAGCGAGTTCCTTTACGTCATATTATTTCTTAATACAATGATTTATTTGATATTATTGACATTTTATTTACCTGTTTCCAAATAAAAAAAAATATTGTTGAAATCTTAGCGTCCTTCGTTTGCTCAGGATTCAATACAAGCACTCGCGGCAAATAACAACTTTGTAGCTTTGCATAACAACTAACTATTGCATGTTTTTGTTTAAGGCTGAACAGGGTTAAGTTCTAATTAAATTTTACCATCAACGTTTCCAATGTGTCCTACCCTATTTAAAATTAATAAATGAATTTATACTTGAATTTTTAATAAATATGCTTTCTATTTATATTTGGCTGTTATCCTTTAACCTATGAGGAAATAATCTCCCTTTTTCGAACTCATGAAGGTATTAAAAGACCACCTCCATCCGGTAGGAATATATGGAGGTGACCACGGAATCACATACAGTTGTTGAGTTGATACACGGCTCTGTCAACTGACAACTGTCTGTAATACCAGGGCTCCGTCACTCGCTTAAGGTTACGCGATATGTGCCTGTCGCTGAGTGCGCTGACGTTGGCGCAAGCGCTCATACAAGTCTTTCATTTATGGGCATGCGGTTCCGCACGACTGCACACGGCGGGCAGTGTTATTTTCATCTCTCTGAGCGCGTGCTTAGGTTCATTAGTCAGATTCAGTAGGCTATTATAGCGTAGGTATTTTCGATTTTGTTTGAGTAATGTAGTAACTATTCAGTAATCTGTAGTAATACTAAATACCTTCAGTCAAGAATGAATGTGTTGTTAAATTTGTAGCGTAAATTTCACCTTGTTCACTATCTGCTACGCCCTCGGGATTATGACGTGTGGTATTTCGCAATCTCCAAACTCCGTAACTTGGGCTTACAAATTGAACTAAGCATTGAAGCATTTACAAGTTCTCACTTGCCCAGGAAATTAAATTCAAGGTCTGTTTTATGTTATCAAGGGACAGAACGAAATCGTGCGCCTGATGGTAAGGAACACGTCTATCCGTAAGGCTGCGATTCCATCGAAGGTGGTTGAGAACATTGAATTTGAGAATGGCCGGTAGCGAGGCGGTGTGCGAGGAAAAAATCCAACAACAGGATTACTTCATTTTGCTAGCCTCGTTTAGCGCAGCTTAGGTGGAAAAAAGCTAGCGGAGCTAAGTATTTGCACAAACAAGAAAGATAGATGTGTATGAGATGTACGCGAGCTTGGAATGTGAAACAACTGAAAATCGTCCGTTTTTCATTCTCGCACCGCCTTGCTGCACGCAGCTTTCACAGCTTTAGTGGACGCCGTCACACCGTTTCACAACGCCACTATACATCACACACCTGTTAGGTACTTCGCACAGCTTTGGTAGAATCGTAACCTTAAAGATGCTAAAGTTTCAAATCGCAATGATCTGACAGACACTGTCAGTGCACCCGTCCGGATGAGACAGAAAGTTGACAAGTCCCATGTGGCGATGGCTTCATCTGCATCCATCATAACTGGAACGCAGAAATGCACGCATTTATTAGAAATAGGTATGGATTTCGCAGCCTTAAATTTCTCTCTTCAGCCAGCTCTGTAGCGGCTTACAACCGCTCCAAGTTTAGATGCTTGAAATTTAGTGTTTTTAGATTAACTTTTTTTATGATACACATAAACGGACAGACGGTGGTTATATCCGCCAACGGACATTTACGATTTTTGAATGATTTTGATGATCTCATCGCGCCAAGTGCATTTGAGAAACAAACTTTTCTAGATTGGTTCTGGTCTGGGCGTTCTGGTTGTGCCTCAGAGTTAATTTCATTGCTCTGGTACTTATAGATGCAAGGAGTTCCCTAGTTTGAAACCAGGTTGTTGGTGTGGTTGTCTGGCATAATTATGAAACATTATTATAATTATTTTAGCATTCTTATTATAATAAATGCGTTACCGGTTGTAAGATACAGAATTTTAATATTCATTTTACTGAATACCATAATAATTTTTTTGTGAAAATGCTCCCCTAGTTTCTTAATATTTTTGATACAAAGATCCAACAAATACAAAGAAAATTCCTTCAATTCGACTAGAAACTCTAGGAGTGATTGTCCTAAATTGTCATTACAGTTGCAATCTTGACAGAACGAAGAATATTCCCTTTGAGTTCGATCTATGTATTTATAACTATTACAAACTAGTGGAGTAATTTTACAAAAAAGAAATGTATATCATGGTATTCAATAAAATCAATATTTGGGAAATTATTTTAGCTTAAATGACGCGTTTTAAGACTTAAGAGCAAAGTACGAAATGAGGTTATCCGACAGAGAACCAAGTCGTCGATATAGCTTGTAGAATAAGCATGCTGATCTGGCGAAGAACCGATAACCGATGGGGTAAATGAGTTCTTGAGTGGAGTGGAAACCATGGCTTGGCAAACGTAGTTTAGGACGTCCTCCGGCCAGATGGAGTGACGATCTGTCAAAGGTTGATGATGAGAGTTGCTTATTTTGCTACTCAAAAATAGCAAAATAAGGCATTTTTATACGATTTTTGAGGTTTTATCCCAGATTGACACGACCATATAGCGTACAAAGCGAAAATAACGTACTAAGCTTAAGTATGTGGAACTTCGCGTACCGTTGGCACGCGTACCACACAAACCATGCACTTCTACTATATTTATTATTCTGTGCTTTTAACTGTTGCGCATTCTATCTGATTTATTCTTAGTAATTGACCTTTTTTTAAATAAATCTTCAATCCCATGAGGTCTGCTTCTCCTCATATTTTCATCCACATTCACTTTATAAAATTGTGCCGTCAATCTACTAACATCCATTCTTACTTTTTTTTATGATACCACGCGACGAGACGAACAAGTCGTGCGCCTGGTGATCACGGTCAGTTGCAGTGCCACTCAGAGCTTCAAATCGCAAAGACCTGAGGAACGCTGCCATTGCGCATGTCACCCAGAATCGGGCGAAATGGCGCACAGTGGGAGAGGCTTAGAGGATATTTTCATTTTATAAAATGTCAGATGACAGTTTTATCCTTTAATACTGGCTATGGCTATTAAATCCGGATACAAGGTCTCGTTAACTGTAAACGCAACTCCGTATCGAATTAAAACTTTTTTATGTCAACAGAATCGAAATTTTTCTTCGTCGAGTGATTTTTTTCAGAAGTTTAAATGGATTTTAGACGAAATAGGCCATAAAGTTGGTGTAATGCCCGCATAATCGACTATAGCTGTCTTTTTACGTTCTTTTTTTTTATGGTCCACATTTCATTTTTTCTGGAAGATTCTTGCTGAATTTGAGCGATTTCTTATTGCAGTACGTGAACCTTGTGGTATAATAACATCACTAACGCGTGCGTGTCCGTGTTTATAATGATATGACCTCATTAATAGTACTTTGTGTTTGTGATTAAACCTATTGTAACATATAAGTCTCGCTACTGTGCTCCCCTCGGCTTAAGTCTGTCACGTGACGCCTGATGATAAGCGACATGCCTATCCATGACAGTTGCAGTGCTATTCAGAGAGTTACATAGATCCGAAAGACACTGCCACTGCGCCCGTCACCCTGATATGTAAATTGACTTGAATCCCAGGTGCCTGTCATTTCACCAGCACCCTTCAAACTGTAAGGCAGTAATGCTCACATTACCGCTTGGCAGCAGAAATAGGTAAGATTTTTTTACGCACACACTCATAGCCTTGCACTAGGGAAACCCTGTATCGCAGGTGCCATGAGCATACACGTAGACTACCACAATTTACACCTAAATTCATGAGAGAAATAACTGTAGACCGTACAAATATTTCTCGCAACTCGGGACCTCTGCGTGGCAGTTTGGCCACGGAGGCAGTTATTACCTGGACGAAATCTTTTTTTTTATAATACCTATTGACGGCACGAACAAGTCATGAGCCTGGTGGTAAGCGACACGCCTATCTATAACAGTTGCAGTGCCACGCAGAGCTTCAAATCGCAAAGATTTTACGGGTATTGCCACTGCGTCCGTCACCTTGAGACATAAGTTTACAAGTCTCATATGACTGTAATTTCACCACCACCCTTACATTCCACACATTCCTGCTTGGTGGCAGAAATAGGTAAGATGGCAGTACTTCCCTGGACAAACACTTCCACAAGGAGCTCTACTGCTTCTGCTACTATAGTTGATTAGTTTAATGTACCGTTGGTAATAAATCTACCTGTACTGATAAATTTTTAAAAGTATCTGTCTGAGTGAATAAAAACTTTCATAGATTTCTCACAGATGGCGCCATCGGCAAAAAAGTCGTGCAAACTAAAAAGAAAATTTAAAACAAGGGAAATTCTTAAGGTCGGCTGACCTCGTTCCGTGTATCTGTATTATGATGATGGCATTAGCCAGCATTACTGTGTTCTTGTTTTAATAACGTGTAATGTTATTGTAATGGGCCGAAAATCACATTTTGTTAAAAAAATGTGTTACGACCATACGACCATCTGCGTTGGAGGTATCGATTTCTGTCGCCAAGCAATATTGTGACTGCGTTCCGGTTTTGAAGGGAAATATGCTGGTGAAATTACAGGCACGTGGAACTTGTCAACTTACGTCTCAGGGTGACGGGCGCAGTCATAGTACCCCTCAGGTCTTTGCGACATAAAGCTCTGCAGTGGCACTTTTATGGACAGGCGGCCATCAGGCGCGCTACTTGCCCGTCCTGTCACTTGTATTGTAAAAAAAGGAACATCATTAATATTTTAATAAAACCCTATTTACAATTTGAACTCAACGTTAAAACTCTTGTTATATATTGTCTTCGGAAAGCATTGTGAATAGAACATGAGTAGAACAGTGCAGTACAACGGTAACAAAAATGAACGGTAACAAACAGGTCACAACATACCTGAGACGAAATCTATTGTGTAAGAGTTTCAATCAAGCGCCGAGTCTTAAATCTTCCGCGTAGAATTTAATAAGAAAGAAAGAACGACACATTTATCACACACTCACCAAGACAGAACACGACACGAATTCAGATATTTAGGACTGGAACACAATAACACCTTTACAACAACGAAATAGAAATCTGTTTAAAAAAACAACACCAACGCGATGTCTATTTATCACACTCTCAATGATAAATTGACATAATTTGAAAAATAGCATTTTAAATAAATTGGAAACGGAATGTATTTTATTGCCTACGTCTGTGTTTCCGAGCACATACCGTTTTTAAGGTGTGAATAGGCATTTTCTGGAAAAGTCCGTTCCATCGTAGACCCCATCTTTGCTATGTTGGCGAATTGCGAGCGACTTCAAGGCGAGACGAAAGCGAAGCGGGGTCACCGCTAGTTCGCAGCGAACAAGCCGCGAGCGTGCAGCGAACATACCACGATCGCGCAGTGAGCTCGCTGCGAATTGCGCCGTGAGCTCGCTGCGAATTGCGCCGTGGACGCCATGTTGTACATTTTCGAGCAACTGCTATAGCTAAAACCCCATAACATTGATTGTTATTTTTTCGTGTTGTCATTATAATTTACTCCTTTTTTCACAATTACCCGTGAATAAAGAAGTGTTTATTATTATCCGTTGTGTTATTTAAAATTCTTCAAATGTACTTAAGGTTAACCTATTATATGTGTAACTAGTAAAAAACTAAAAGTTTATCTTGTAAACTCGAACTGTCACATCGGGAAAGCAAAATCATAGTATTTCGTAATATAACTATTATTAATCTTAATGTACGGACAACGGCACATCAGACTACACATTTTTGTTCGAAAATCGCCTCCAGTACAACGGAACAAGATACGTCAATATGTAGCTTGATGTGCTGGCGTGTGTACATAAGTGTTATGTTTAACTTAAATAAAGCATCTGAAAGCACCATTTGAAACCTGCTTTAGTTGTGTGTAATGCGCCCTTCTTCCTACTTGATTATAATTGTTACACGCATCGGGTCAAACTAGAACTCACGCTCCATACGTCATAAGCTCAGCTAATCCGACTGGAGCTGACATTACAACACTGTCAATTTTAAGTATATGTTTTACTTTGTGTGTAGCTCTGACACATCCTGTCGCGGTGAAAACGCGTTATCATCTGAACAAGGTAAACGGTACAAGGGCTCCGTCACTCGCTCGAGGTAACGCGTTACACAATGGGGTAGGCACATGCCTACCCCTGAGTGTATCGCCGGCAGTGCAAGCGCTCAGAGGGTGTTTGTTGCACGTACGTCTGAATGGTCACACGACACGTTACGTAAGAAAGATCGTCACAATGTCGCTATCGCGTAATTGTTTGTAATTGCCTCTTTATTAAAATTATTTACGCGATTCCGAATATTTGCTACTGTAAAATACAACAATAGGGAATTTAGAGAAGGGAAAATATATATCTGTATATAATTTTATTATAATTATCTAATACTAAATAAATAATTGTAATTTCAAAGTCTCGGACAAGTCTTTCATTTACATTACAATCCTAGCGCATTCGGTTCCGCACGACCGCACACGGCGGGCAACATTATTTTCACCTCTCTAAAGCGCGTCCTTAGGTTCCTTTTTCCTCGTAGTGAGTGCCTAGCGTCATTAGTCAGATTGAGTAGGCTATTAAGGGTATTTTCGGTTTTATATGAGAGTGATGTATCTGTTACGCAGTAACTATGTAATCTGTGATCGTACTACGCGTTTTGAAGTATATCGTCTAAACGCGGCAGTACAGAACGTTAACGCCCGATACTGTACGTACATTATTGACGAATGTTATGGTATAGCCTTGAAGCAATTAGTAGGGTGACTTCTTAATTCCCAACACACATAGGGCCAAATTGGCAAAATACGGTTAAACCGGGACTAAATCCTCTAGTTAGATGAAATTCATAGCTTAGAGTGAGACATTTCAAGGTTATTGATGAATAGGCGCTTTCGTGTACCAAAGTAAAATGGACCTTTTTTGTAACACCCTTTTAGTGAATACTTGAATATCATTCTTTTTTTTTAGTTTGAAGGAAAGAACCTGACTTCGTAAATTTTTATAGAAAGCATAGAAATGCGTAGAAGTTCCACTCAATTTACAACAAACTACCTAGTAATTAAAAAAATATGACAATAACAATTAACTCTTTTATAAAAAAAAAAACGAGATCAAAGTTAGTGGAATAACATCTATTTGCCAAGTTTCATTGGTATCGGTTAAGGGAGAGTAGTTCCTTTGAACCGAATTCATCTTTCATTTGCCACTCTTAGAGGTGACATATTTTCTTCAAATGTAAATAGGACCGCTACTGAGATACCCCCTTTCCAACAGACTAACCGTCCTTTATTTTGTAAAAAGTATTCATTCACTACTACAACTCCTAAAGTTTATTGCTCATTTTTCTCAGAGGAATTTGCCTTACGAATGAGCAGTAGAGTGTTATCAAAATGACGATTTCAAGTAGAATTAGCTTATCTATGAAATTTTTTAACTTTGACGTTGACTAAACTATAGTTATTTCTTATATAATCTCAGTAAGAGTACTAAAAAACCGACCTCAAAAGTAATTCATCCCTTAGTTTTCCACCCTTAGAGGTGGAATACCTTCTTCGAATTGTAAATGGGATCACATCTTAGGTACCCTCTTTCTAACAAAAAAGAATTATCAAAATCGGTTTACAAATCCCGCGTTATCGCGTAACATACACACAAAAAAAACATACAATCGAATTGAGAACCTCCTCCTTTTTAAAAGTCGGTTAAAATAGCACAATATTATATCAGTCTTAGGGTCGTATTCCAGAACTCTACTCAATGCTCAAGTCAGGATTTGAGCAGACTTGAGTATGATTTCAAGCACAGGAAATACGACCCTAATGGACTTGAGTATGATTTCTAGTGCTTGAAATCATACTCAAGTCCTGGCTTGAGCATTGAGTAGGGTTCTGGAATACGGCCCTTAGAATTCACGCGGATAGTGATCTCTAGCAGTATGATATCTACATTATGTTTGTATTTAGTACCTAGATCACACAAAAATGGTTTAAAACTTATAAGATTTGTATGGCGGAAATTATATAAGTGCAATGTGCTTCAATTTGTCAGGGTCCACGTTATTCTATTATTTTCTATTAATAACTGTACATTTGTAATTTATTGATTTATTTAATTATTTGTTATTCATGATTGTACCATGGTTGTAATAAACAATATTCTTTTTTATTAACCGATTTCAAAAAAGGAGGTTCTCTATTCGTCTATAACTTTTTTTGTATGTTATGCGATTACTCCGACATTTGTGACCTGATTTCGACAATTCTTTTTTGTTGGAAAGGGGGTACAAATTAGGGGATGAATCCGGATTATTGAATTAAACCCACTTTCCACTAACCGATTTCAATAAAACATGGCACATATATTAAATTACCGTTGAAAATAAAACGCAAAGAAAGAGTTATAATTATTCTATTCTCAGGCTTGATTAATAACTGCAGGACAAAAAGGTCAAAATTTCCTTGAAGTCTGGTCTATGGATTTGTGGCAGCCCTGTCAAGCTTTGACGCCTATTTCTCAAGCATCGTACAAGGTCTAAATACGTACAAGATAGATTAAAAGATAATCAATGTAAGGGTTTGCACAATTAACAAGTCTAAACGTTAGGGATCGTCGGGATTAAGTATAGGCCGAAATGAATATTCGTGAGACTCTAAGATGCTTTCGAAGCGAATTCGTTAATTAGGGCGGACTAGGAGATAATTGGGTAATTAAAATTACGGTCATTTGCTTTAGGGACAATTACGTGTTAAACATTAGGTAATTGCTAGGTAAATGTGCACATTCATACGAAATTGCCATATTTCTACCTTTGAAAAACGCCATTTATATTCAGCATTTTTAAATATTAGCTGCGCGTCATTAGGCACGACATTGTGTGCTCGTAATACGTTGTAGTGTATTATGAGCTACTGCCATGACAGGTTTAAACTCAGCCTCTGTACCTTGTTTAAATTCTTCTTCCTCTTCTTCTTGTTTCAATGATTTTACTCCATCAAACAATGTGCGTAGTATACTGAAACGTTTGGAAGATTCTCTTATGTATTCGCTTCTATAATAAGATTTCATTTACGAGGTTTAAAACTATAGTGAAACAAAAACCTTATATCTGTGGCGTTCACGTCGCAATCTTTTTCGCGTATTATGTCTCCCCCACAGAATGGCAGTTACATAGATCTGCGCAAGAGCTATCGCTAGCATTATTCCATAGCCGCGTGACATGTACAATAGCGCGTCGGCGCCGGAGGTCCCGTCTGCTCGGGCGAAGCGTCTCCCGTAACGCGGCAGTCCGTTGTCAACCGACTACCTGACGCCCGTCACGCTTTGTGCTTGCTCTCTTGCCATTCGTAATTGTGCTGCAATTTGTAATTTGCTTAATTGCCAATATAGTTTATTTCTTACACCACGTATTGGAGTACTCATTTCCGACGTTACCTACCAGTAGAAGACATCCTTATATAATGGTTGTTTCGCATCTTCTGCGAACTTGGATGACAAAAATCCGCTGTAGTGACCCGTTTAGTTCTTGCAGATAGTCTCGATCTAAGATGTTTAAAATAAATACTGTAATGATAAATATATTCAAATATATATTTACAAAGAGCTACCCCTAGAGTTTCCTGCTCATTCTCCTCAGGCGAATCTGCCTAACGAATGAGCAGTAGAGTTTAATCAGTATGACGATTTGAAGTGTAATAGGTAAAGAAATAAAGATTTTTTGACTTTGACTTTCTTATCTTCTGATTCAACACTTGATCAATTGCTAATTTTAAGTTATTTGAGTCCCAGAG
>NW_020653608.1:345774-370297 GCF_003589595.1 Hyposmocoma kahamanoa | reverse complement strand
AAGAAGATGACCTATGCTATTGTTGACTAAATTAGAATAATTAATAAATATAAATAATTGTAACTTTTTCATTGAACAAAAAACCGATCTCAAAAATTTTTGCTTATCGGTTTTTTTTTATTTCCATGGGATCCCCTCATCAGATTCTGCTTTCTTGGAGACAATGGGACAGTCACGGACTCCTTTGTACATTTTATGCTTTTTTTCCGATTGTTGACGAACCCGAAACAGCTTCGTCGGCACCTGGGAACACCTTGAGAGTATATCCTTTCAAAATAAAAAAAAAGAATTTTCAAAATCGGTCCACAATTGACGGAGAAATCGGAAAATATACATAAAACGTAAGTATGTAAATATAGCCTAACGTATAACCTTTTTCTTTTTTAAAGTCGGTTAAAAACGTTTTTGGTCATTCAATAAATATAAATGTATAATGAACTGCCTCCGTGGCCGAACGGTTACCATGCTGGTCTGCCACTTCGAGGTCTCAGGTTTGATTTCCGGGCCAGGAAAACTCTTCGTGTAGCTTACATTCATTTTGTGTTTGAGTTTGTGTAATTTGTGGTTGGCTACGTGTATGTGTATGGCAACCGCGACACAGGGTTTTCTCTAGTGCGATTGCATGAGTCTGCACGTTATTTATTTATTTATATTCGTATTTTTTTAACGTTATTATTCTCAAAAAAACCAAAACCAATACTTTACTATATCACTACTTTAGTTAGCAATAACATAGGTTTTATTTTAAAAGCTATTATGAAAGAGCAGTGACGTAAACCGAATCGAAACACCATTTTTATTGTTTGATATATTGTTCCAACTATGCGAGCGACACAATAAAACCCAAACAAATTTGTAAAACAAAACCTGTCTGAAAGTCAATATATTTGAGCTATTGTAACATGGTGGTAACATACTCGTATAACGTTATGCAACTGCTCTATTTTGATAATCGCTTGCTGTATATCAAAACAATTACTTTAAAAAATATTGTTCGAAATTTGAAAGATATCGCCTTAACACGTGCCGATTCCATCCATTCAGGTTTTGTAAGTAAATTTTCTGGTGCAAACAATACAAGAGAAATTAACATGGGCACATTCGACACAGAACTGTACATGCTAATCTCTGTACAGAATTCGATCGAAATTTAGTGAGTCAATTAAATCGAGTATATAACCGGAAATAGACACGAAATAACATCCATCCATCCCTGGCAACTCATCAGGTAAATAAGACTTATATCACTTTTAAATATCAACTCTCGTTTGCGCTGAAATTACAAATTACAAAACTGAAATAGTACAGCGCCAACAGCTGACCTGTGTGTACATCTCCGAAAAATTATGTATATATTGTAATAAAGATAATAGCTCTAACAATGGGGGCTGTTCGATGTGTGTGGGAAAAACAGCAAAAAATTTCATTACAAAACAAACGGAATCACATTTCATCGGTAATTAAATATTAAATATGTAATTTTGCAAATTTCGTCCATTATAGCAAAGCTCAAGTTAAACTGGTCAATTTGAAGTGAAACAATTGACGACACCTGCCAATTGTTTTTAATTCGGGCTGGCCAATCGGAGAGCAGTTGTCACTGTAATGATTTGGCAGAGTAGTTTTGAAACAAATTAAATAACATTTCATCTCTATTTCTGGTTATATACTTGATGGTCACTTAGCAAGAGAGGTTTATTAGCTGAAGTAAATAAATAATAAAATAGAAAGCGTTTATTGTTTGACATACATACTATGTCATCACGCCCGTCTCCTACCGGGGTTACGCAAAAAAAAATACATTCACATTTATTCTTGGTGTTTTAACCCGAATTTCTTTAAGGACTACAGATCAGTCCTTAAAGAAAGCCGGGTTAAAACATTGAGATATGTACGCCAAGGTCTACCTCTTTATCTTTTTTACTGTACGTTTTATAATAGGTTAAAGTTAATCGGAACATCTATCTGATTGACAGGCCGGAATCTGCACAAGATCGTAAACAAAAACCTCGGCTGAGAGAAAGTATTGCGAAGTAAGAAAATATAAAATTCACCTCAAGGCTTCAAATCAGCACAACCTTTTAGATGCACATCGGTTCGGTTGATAAAATATCATATTGTCCGATTCCTAGAAAGTTCCTAGTTAGTTTAAATTTATTTCAACTGAGCTTAATTAAATAAATAAATCATGCACACCCTGTGTCGTTGTGATGAACATATACATAGACAACCACAAATCACATCCAAACTCACGAGAGAAATAAATATAGGCCATACAAAATAATCCTCTCGGTCCGGGAATCAAAGCCGGGACCTCTGCGTGGCAAACCAGCATGGTAACAGTTTGGCCACTGAGGTAGTTTATATATATACTTTAATTTAAGAGAATTTTTTTTTTATAAAAAAAAACTATCTCAATAGTTTACAAGTTTTTCCAATTGTATGTGCGTCTAATTTGAAATTTACGATGAGCTTTTCAAAATAACATCGTGAAGAAACCTATACACATCTGCAAAGCATGATGTGTGTGAAGTTTCCAATCCACATCTGTCTGTGACTAGCAGTGGGATTATATATTTAAATATTTTTTAAGGTTTTCTGACAAAAAGAATAGTTAAAATACACATTTTTTTTTTAATTTTAGGTAAGTACTTTATTTATAAATACATATCAATTGTTTATACAGAAACTTTAAATGTATTTTAATCAGCTGTTTTTAAAAATATCTTAATATATCTCTTTTAACTTAGTTAAAAATATTGTAACTGCATAAATAAAGGGCATAACTAATTTAAATGTAACTTTTAATACTTGACTCATGAAAAGAACTAAAGGGCACAATTGTGTTCAGTTGTGCCTTTTTTGTGTTATTATATTGTAATTGAACTATATAAAAAGAGACAGCTCCGTACGTTACTCAGTAAATATCCGATAACAGTGTTTTTAACGTAATAAAAGTCAAGTAATTCCTTTACATTAAAAAATCTGATAACTGTAATCAGTTTATTTAATTTTAATTATTCAGGTATATTTCCACAAAAAATGGTTAGATTGGCCTTTATTTCCTGATGACGAATATGGATATATATCAATTTTGATAAAAATATAAGTTGTGCTCTTTGTCGTGTCTATGGCAGTGTTATTATTACACATAATAAATTCACATTGCAATTCTTTATCTCAAAGCTTAAGTAATAAACGAAAGGAAGAAAAGAAAAAATAATATAAATTTTCTACTAATTTTCTTTTTTAGTTTAAGGTAGAAAATGTCATAGAGGGTGCGCCCTGGAAAATATAATTGTGGAAAGCAAAGGAAAAAAGTAAAGGTCTTGACAAATATAATTGTGTAAAGTAAAAAAATAACGAATATTTAATGGCTTTGGAATACGGCGAAGGAAGACATTGCCTTAGTAATATACAGTAAAAATGTAAAGAATTACCTTATTAGTGGTTTCTTTTTCTCATCTATTTTAATACTACGCTCTTGTCGGTGGAGTAATCGTCAACAATCTCTATTTAGCAACCTATTCTTTTTTTATAATATAAAATAATGGGACGAATAAGTTGAGCACCTGATCGTAAGCGACACGCCTGCCCAGAACAGTCGAGCTCTTATTTTTTCATATATCTATGATTGTAGGATTCTAGTGAAACTCAGAGATATAAATTGTGAACATCTGATGGGTGTTATAAATATAAGACTTCCGGTTTGTGGTCTCCATTCGAAAACGTTCCTGCCCTAACGACTGTCAGTTCAACTTGCTAATTCTTTGAGCAATTGTGGTGTCTTTCGTTCTTTTTTTTTATAAAAAAAAATAAGTGAGCTAAAATAAGTGAGGTCAAATGACCTCCGTCTCACCTGACGGAAAGTGACGATGAAGTCGGCGATGGAGCATGCACACCTGAATAATGCTTATTCACTCTCGCCTTCACCAGGCACAAGTTATACCATTCAGGGAACGGTATAACTTGGGCCTTTGGAAGTCTGCAGGCAGGGAAGTCCACTCCATAGCCGTTCGCCAGATAAAAAAAACGAAATGTTTCATGCAAATACTCTAAATATAGGGAAGGAACCCCAGCCTGCGTCTCGTCCCTCGATGATGGAAAGCGGAAGGCGGAATTAAATCGTGCAATTCCCTACTCTCCGTGACATATCCTGTACAATAAATTTAACTAAACTTTCGCTTAAGAGGAGACCCGTATCCAGCAGTGGGACAACTGGGTTTGCAGATGTGTACAAGTTTCACGATATTTTCGTTCACCGGAATAAATAAAATTAAAAAATAAACTTCAAAAACTCAGAGAACCCACAACCCTCTGCTTGGGAGGAGGTAAGTCAAACCACTAGGGTAAAATAAATATTATGAACTGTAACATCGTTTTATTATCTCACAACCCTGAGTATAAAACCTTTTAAACCTTAGAAATAATAGTGTTATAATAATAGGGATATTATGCATGTATCCCTGTCTGAGAGAAATTAAACAATGTTAGGCGAGACAAAGCGAGTGGAGTGCCGGCCCTCAGTCGTGAGCCTCCCTTTGTTCAGACCCAATGTGATGTTTCTTTATTTGCTGGTCCAAGGTAGAAGATAATCATATATTTATTTATTTAACATTTGTAACTTAACAGACAAAAGTACAAATCGCTACAAACACAGAAACAACAAAAAATAAATTATTGACTTAACTTAATCTAGGTTACACATATCATTGCTGGTGAACTTCTTTAAAAAAAAATACATTTCACAGAACTGAACTTACAGGTATCATTTATTCAAATACTTTCCTACATTCACTCATCAGACATCCAATCGTGCTATCAAATAAATCAGTTTGTGGTGCTGCCTCGAGAACGGAGCTGAGAAGTGTCACGCGCGCATGTACTAATTAGGCACAGATAGCCTTAGGAAACGCTGCGGTAAATAAATAAGAGGACTAAATTTTACTGCGAATAATAATTACAAAAAATTTGGCCAGCGCGAGAAACCTACGCATCAGTAAAGAGTCGAAGCCAAGATGTCATTGCAAAACAAAGCGTGTAATACATACATGTGTAATAACAATAGCGCATTTTGTATAAATGGCGGAGAAACTCTTTGTGCACCTGCAACATATATATTGATTCTCACAAATTCAATTACTTTTACACTAAGACACAACGACATAATTTTTAAGGCAGTACATTTTGTTTCTTTCAGGTTTTTGTTGCAGCTTCATTGGCGCATTGTTTACCCAGCTGTAATGTAACGTGCAATTTGTAGCACGTATTGTGTAGCGTGTAGGTTTCCCTCAATGTGATACATTTGAAAAATGTTTTATTAAAACAACTTTTTTGTTATTTATATTACTTATCATTTCGGCTTAATACTGTAAAATCACTTTTAGTTGATTGTATATTAGTTCACCATCATTGAAGCTGTTAGTCATAGGGTAGTTTTCTCGCTACATCTTGAAACTTGCAACTGTCGTCTTTTCCGTAACAGGAAGTAGTGTCTCTTTAAAACAACCACACAAGATCGCTTTTGTGTGTAACAATGTTCCCCCGGCCTCTCTTGTACCTACTGTCCCTAGAATTTCGCACTTTATAACGCAAAAGCTTTTGATAAGTTGCCCGGACTAGAAGCTAGAATTAGCTGTTACACGGACGTTTCTATATATTTCATTATAATTCAACTTTATATGATGGAAATGCATAATATTGTAGCATTGAGTGAAGCAAAAAGTTCGATAATTTAGCAATAGGTAGAGTAACGTGTAACGTGTAACTTGTAGCGCATAGTGTGTAGCATGTAGCGTGTAGCGTGTAACACGTAGCGTGTAGCGTGTAGCGTGTAACACGTAGCGTGTAGCGTGTAGCGTGCAGTGCTTACTGTGTTAGTAAGTGTCTGCTTCAAATAATAGTACGACCTGGTAGCATTTAGATTTTATCAGCATCCCGACTGACTGGATAAACGTAACCTACTTATTTCATATTAACAATTACTTTTATTAATTAATATAACTAACTGTCTTACTTGTGTAAAATTCCACCTGATGTAAAATGGAATCCAAACAGAAGAAACCTGGTGCAGTGTTGATACAATCACTGCCCTAGCCACCTCCACCCTGCATGCCTACAAGACACCTATTCACGTCTCGTTTAAAGGACCTCATATCGTAAGACGGAGAGAATACGTGCCGACCTACAAGTTACATTTTTCAACTGTGCGACAGATGAAGGTGCCACCAAACCTTTTAGTTTGCGATGGAATACGGCTAGTTGAAAACGGTCACGTGCTTTGGAACAGGAAAGAGGAGGGCGGGTTATGGTTGAACAGTTCTTCAGAGCACTCGCCATAGTACATGCTATAAAAGGCGCTAAGTAATGCGTCACTATGCAGTTGTAGAGGTTCAAGGTGTGATGATACCTCTTCATCGCCAATGACTCGTGAGGCAATAAAAAATGAAATGAGGAATTAACAACAATAATAATAATAATAATGCACATACTCATAGCCGCGAACTAGGAAAACCCTGTATCGCGGATGCTGTGCACACACATAAACAACCATAAGTTACATTCAAATTTGCGGGAGAAATAAATTTAAGCCATATAAATAATTCTCCCTGCCCGGGAATCGAACTCGGGACCTCTGGGTGGCAGACCAGAAGGGTAACCGTTTGGCCACGTAGGCAGTTAAACATGTTTTGTTATTATTTTACAAATTATCTTCACATTGTAAAAGAAATGATTTTGTGGATTGTCACTAGCCCCCGGGAGCTAAAAGACGGACAGTTTTCGGCAAAGAATACGTTCCAGCCTATGTATGTCTTTGTATATGTGCTTTAGCATTGAACAGTAGTGTAGTGTATTACAATAAGCTTGTGTAATGTGGATACATTGCTGAGTAACAATTTCTTCCTGGCAATCTCCGTTAAACATAGCCTGTTGTTGTTAAAACGACATGAGTTTTCATTTAATACAAGGTTCCTGGACAGATTTATCGCACGAGTTAAAATATGAAGAAAAGTGTATCCTCGTAACCGTGTTCCTATGTATATCGAAATATATAATTCTTCACTAAATTACGAAAATAAGTAGAAAATGTTACGTAGAAGACAATCAGCACACATGAATATCAGACATCACATTCTTTTTTATAATATTAAGTGGCGGGACGAACTAGTCGTGCGCCTGGTGCTAAGCGACGCACCTATCCTTAACAGTTGCACTGCCTCTCAGAGCTTAGAATTGCAAAGATCTTACGGATACTGCCCCTGCGCCCGTCACTCTGAGACATAAGTTGACAAGTCTCGTGTGCCTGTAATTTCACCAGCACCCTTACACTTCCAAACCGCAGTAATGTTTACAAATGTAAACATTAATAAACAACACAGTAATGTTTAAAGGCTTGATTCATATCGCCGAGACGCAACGCAACGCGACGCGGCGCTGCGTTGAAACGAGTAATGCAACTTTAACTTTATCCTCTACAAAATAAGGCAATATTTCATTAAGAGGGAGCAGAGGAAAAATTCCTAACCTTCTTTTTGATTTTAGAGGGGTATATCCACTTTAAAGTTAAAAATAAAATATTGTATGAGTAACTACACGATATATTCAAGCATAGACATTAATCAGAAACATAAAACATTAAAGTTTCCTCGATGGATAAAAATCACGAAATGACCTCTAATTGTCACATTTTTTCGATTTATCCTCGAAATGCTACAGGTTATGAGGACAAAAATTTGATAATTAATTATATTTATGCGTGATCGACAACTGTCACTACGGATTTTTTTTAATCCCTTTAGTTTTAGAGTTATTCCGCTAAAACGAATTTGGTACTTTTAATGCGCAAAATTCAACATCTCCTGTCGCATGTCACGCGAACTTCAGGCATATATTTGTTTCACAAATTTGGGCAGAGCCAACGTCAAAACTTTTTTGGCATGCTCCCTCTTAAACAAACTGCTGCAGAGAGCTGCCGTAGGCGCACTTTATAAAATGTCATATACTATAGAACATATTATCCACTAAATAAAGTATACATTTCTTCAAACAACAAAAAAACAAAAGAATAAAGCCGCGCTGCGTCGCCTACGGTAGGTAACGGTTAGCGATCGAGGCGCGCGCTGTGCGTCAAAAATGTGACGTCACGGTGCTCGCCATATTCGCTATAGTGAAAAATAAAAATAGCAGCCTTATCAATTTAATTTGACAGATAAATGTGGCTATAATAGGTTTATTGCGGCGTCATGCTACGGGCACTGGTGGTTGTCTGACAACAGATCAGGAAAAAGATCATTCACTTTTTTTTAAATTTAGTTCATCAAGTTAACCCAGACCACCTAGGCCAAAACCACTTTAGAAAAGTTCATTTCCCAAATTGGTTCTACCGGGAATCGAACCCGGAACCAAGAGCTACGGAATTCACTTCGCGGCACTACCCAGAACACCTATGTAGGCCAAAACCATTTTAGCAAAGTTCATTTTCGAAATTGGTTCTACCGGTTTAGAAACCCGGGACCTTCTCATCCACGCAATATTATTTGCATGCATGACTCTACATATTGCTTAAACACGACCACAGTGGAGGCGGCAGCAAGCGGCCGCGGGACACGTCGAACTGCGCCAGGCGCACTTTATAATGTGCATTATAATATAGAACATATTATGTACCGAATAAAGTATATATTGCTTCTATCAAAAGAGAAAAGCCGCGCTGCGTCGGCGACGGTAGGCACGACGCAGCGTTGCTTTTTGCTTGCTTTCAAAAAAATATCGACTTTGTTCAGTAAATATGAAATTCTATACCACATTGCATCTACCAGGTAATATGCCTTTCAAAGAAATAAACCTTTTTGTTGAGAAGCTAAGTTACACATTGCATTGCTGAAGGCGGAACAAGTCGCCGACGGTTAGCGACGTCGCCAACCGTAACCTACCGTAGGCGACGCAGCGAGGCTTTTCTCTTTTGTTTGAAGAAATGTATATTTTATTTAGTGGAGAACATGTTCTATAGTATATTTTATTTTATAAAGTGCACTTTTTTTTTTTGTTAATCCGGGGGAATCTGCTTACAGATACCCCGGCCCCGCGGGGGCAGAGCCTGGGTTATGTGGAACTGGGCTAAACCCTGAAGGGGAGCAGCCCGACTGCACTAAAACTCCGGAGTGTTCCTCCTCTCCGCTGTAGGTGGGGGTACGGGTACGCTGTTGCACTCGTCCGCGCCCCCACCAGCGGCTGGCTACGCCCTGCGCAGCCCCTCCCCGAGAGGGAGACACATCGGTCCCCCGACTCCGAATGTGAGGCTCGCCGAACACCAGACGAGCCTTCCATCCCGGGCTCCTTTATGCGGGGCAACGAACTCCCCCGAGTCCGCTACCCAGGGGCCATGGGGGGCCAGGACAGCATTCACTCAACTGTGAAGTTCAGTGGCTGCTCCCCCATCCCCCGCGGCGGATCTGATGGAAGGCTCCGCCGCAACACCTAACGCGCTTCCGCGCGGACTCTCCGAAGAGAGTCCCTTGGAGCGCCCACCACGAGCCAACCGCCCACGTTCGGCCGCTGAGGATAGGACGAGCGGCAACGACACACCGACACGTCTCTTCCCCCGCGGCCCCGCCGCCACTGCATCATTGAAAGCGGTGCAGCCCCGCCAGGGTCGCGGAGGACAGGACGAGCGGCAACGATACACCGACACGTCTCTCACCCCGCGACCCTCCTCCTCGCGCATCCGCGCGGTCCCGCTGGCCAAACGAGCCCCGTGCGGAACGCCCTCCTCCTCGGGCCAGCCTACCACCATCGGCCGGCCCCGTGGGTTCCTCTTAGCTTCACCGTGGGATGAAATCGACCACGGCTACTAGAGCCCCCCCGCCACGACAAGGCGGGAACCTCTTCGGGGGGGTTATAAAGTGCACCTACCGCAACTCTCTGCAGCCCGCCGTGGCTTACTGCATCTTCGTTTTCATTTGTTTGTTTAATGAAATGTTGCCTTATTTTGTTGAGGATAAAGTTTATCTTGCATTACTCGCTTGAATGTAGCCCGCGGCAGGAATCATGCCTAAGGTGGCAGTACTGCCCTGGACGAACTTTTTCACAAGATCTACTGCTACTGCGTTGCTCTCACCCCAATGTAAATAGCTAAAGCACTTGTGTTACGGAAATCGGAAATAACCTTGTTTGAGACCTATTTAGTTCTTGCAGGTTGTGTCGATATCATAATATTTGAAATACATATTGTAGATTTATTGTAAATTGTTGTTAGAGAAATTTGCCTTGCGAATATGTAGCAGATAAGGCATTACCCAAAAAAGAGACCAATTTAGAAAATTTAATTTCCTAAATTGGTCTCATTCGGAATCGCACCTACTCATACAGCGCCCTCAGTGCAAACCTTTGGCCACCGAGATCGTCGAGATATTTATTCGTAATTGTTGTATCGTTGTAATATTGTGAGACGTGAGACGATGGATGTTAAGGAAACGAGTGGTTTAGTAAATACAGACTGTTATTATTATTGTCATATGGTATCAAGTGTTGGGACGAACAAGCCATGCGCCTGGTGGAAAGCGACAGTGGTGGAAACGACTGTCTATAATAACTGCAGTGCCACCCTGAGCTTTAAATTGCAAAGATCTTTGCAAAGATCATTGCCACTACACCCTGAGACATATAATGACAAGTCCCATGTTTCTGTAATTTCACCAGCCCGCTTACACTTCAAAACCGGAATGCTGTAATAAGGTAAATTTCTAGGTAAAATTCGTTTAATGCTAATATAATGTTCTTGGTAGAGAACTACTGATTCTAAAATTAGTACGACTAAATGGAACATTGAACAACTGATAATTACGAAATTCCCTAACTGGAATTTTGAGTACAATATTACTGAAGAGCTCTGGGCAATTAATTAATTCTAGTCTGTGCAAAGCTTAGCAAAACTTCATAAGACCCAGCTACCTACAATGAGAAAAGCGCTAAACATTCTGATGTACTGAATATGCTTGAAGCATAGGCCAGAAGCATGTAATTACATGCTTCAGGCCCAGGCAAATAGTACCAGCAATTTTCAACCTTTTGACGCTGTTCATTTATGGGATATCTGCCCTTTAACAAGTAAATCCGGTTTCTGTTTTCCTTCACTTTGTATCTACTACTTGATCTCTCAGTTCCATTCACCTGCGATATCGCATCACAGATGCCTCCAAAAATTCATTTGTTAGAAAAAATACTTTATATGTATATACATGAATAATGACGTTAGCAGTGACTGATATGATATTTATTGCGGTCTCGTATACGTGTTCTAATACCGGCACGCTCGTATACGTATTAAAGTACCGGCACGCTCGTATACGTGTTATAGTACCGGCACGCTCGTGTACGTGTTATAGTACCGCACGCTTTGATGGCCGTTTTGACAGATTACAATAGTGATCTCACTATATAAATCTCAATTCATTATCGAAAAAAATATAATGAAATGCGAGTCGCATTTATAAATTTTTATATTTATAACTAGTGTAGGAACTATTGGAGCCACCCCAGCTGACTAAAAAGTTTTAATAAAACTGCTTACTTAATATATCGTCAATTTGAAACTGCTTTGTTTTGCATTGAGCTTTAATGCGAGTTTGCCGGAGGCAGAAGTTATGCTGGCCAGCGATCCCATAAGTGACGATCGTATTACATTTCATTTTTTTAAATTTCGAATTTCGAAAAACAAATGACGAGTTGTGTCGTAAAATTAAACATTCTATAATTTTTTTTTTGAAAATTCGTTTTGTAGAGGCTAGAAGGAAGCAGATTGTTGCGTTTGTATAGATTCCAAGGCTGTAGGTACAAACGTGCGTGAGAAGCGCGTTCGAAACTTGTTTGTGTCGTATTTCAACAAGAACAAGATTGTGTTGCAAAGCTGAGGTAAGGGGCAAGAGCATGCTCACGCCATTGCGCGGTGGTCGTATGTAGCGCAGATGACGCGCGTATCAAACGAATGATTGCGGAGCCACTGAATTTGTGAACGCGTGTAAAGGTTTACTGACTGCGACAGAATCGCGCTGAGTATTTCTGCGCATAAAAAATATGCTGTGTGCATAGGTTCTAAGCGCTTCTGATAATATATAATAATATTAAAAAAAATGGGGTGGTTCAGGTAAGGGCTATAGTCAAAACACGTGTATCTCAAATGAAAGTTCTTTTTTTAATATCAAGTGACGGGGCTAACAAGCCATGCGCTGCGCCCGGTGGTAAGCTACAAGCCTGTTTATAACAGTCACAGTGCCACTCAGAGCTTTAAATCGCAAATATCTGAGGGGTACCACCACTGCGCCCGTCACCCTGAGACATGAGTTGACAAGTCCTATGTGCCTGTAATCTCACCAGTACCCTCACTCTTCAAAATCGGAACGCAGTATATGCTGATATTACTGCTTGGCGGCACAAATAGGTGAGGTGGCAGTACTTCCCTGGACGAACTCTTTCACAAGGAGCTCTACTGCTACTAAATGTCAACAGTTCGACTCTCTGTGGCGGCATGTTTCTAAAACTTTAATTTCTAAGTTACGTACGTTTGTGAATGTTTAGCGATCTCGCTATTGGAAGAAAAACACCGTAATCGAGAAGCAGGTTACGTAAATAAAACTGGGTTGGATGAAATACGCAATACCAGATGAAAGGGAATAACATTTAACATGAAACGAACAGCAAAACTGGAGTCTTGAAAAAACTATAGCCCCGCTGAGAGTGGCGAAGTACCGTCACAGCTGTTACCCGGTTGTAATAACCGGTTATAAAAACTGAGCGAATGTGATCCTGGATTTTATGAAACGATTTCAAAACGTAATAAAAATGTCTGTTACGCTTTGAAATACTACATAATGACTATACAAGTGATATCTAGATATTAATATCTCATGCATATTATTATTACAGGGTAATAACATTATGAAAACACAAGTATGGTAACTCCAAACAAACGTAGCAGCGCGACTTGTGTGTGTGCACGCCCGCCTTGCGCCGTGTACGGACACACACGCATATCTCGCGGTGCACTCGCGTTGCATAGCAAGGGCTGTCACACGCGCCATTAAATATATAAAACATTCGTTCATCGTTTAATAATGTACCACAGACTTCGTTTATTCACCACGTCTAGGGTTGGCTGGAAGAGATCTCTTCTACAGATAAAGTCACCTTTGTGTATGTCCTTTGTAACTTGTAATTTTTAACGTCATTCATTTGTGCGATAAAGAATATAATAATTTCTTGCTTAAACTTAGGCAAGGTTCGTTTTGTAAATACGAAATAATAATTTATACTATTTTGTTTAAAAAAACCAACTTCAAAAGTTAGCTTACCGGCTTTTTTATTGGAATTACGTCTATTTGCCAAGTTTCATTGCAATCGGTTAACGGAAATTGCACGAAACTGGATTTATCCCCTAGTTTGCCCCCCCTTATAGGTGGAATATTTTCTTCAGATTGAAATGGATAATATGCATAACTGTGAAAAATGACAAATAAGGAAAACGGCTGCGCTACGTCAGAGAATTGATATTCCGTCTAGTAAATTACAGATTATACGGTTTAAAATACAAAGGTCAATTGGTTTACTGGTTGGTGACCTTTGATTTTGACTAAAAAAAAAATTACACGCTAATCAAGTTTTAACCGAACCAAAAAAGGAGAAGTTCTCTATTCGACTGTATTATTTTTTGTGTGTTTGTTACGCGACTACTCCGACATTTGTGAACCAGTTTCGATTATTCCTTTTTTATTGGAAAGAGGGTACCTCAATAATGGTCCCATTTAAATTTAAAAAAATATTCCACCTCTAAGGGTGGCAAACTAGGGGATGAATTCGGTTTCGCGCACTTTCTGGTAACGGATTTCAGTAAAACTTGGCAAATATATGTAATTCCACGCACTTTTGAGGTCGGTTTTTTATTACTACCGTGTGACAACCCTACGCTCCGAGCGATGTGTAGGCATTGACACGTGGAACAGGGGGAATTACTTATCTTGTAACACTATGACGTTGATTACACCACAACTGGGGATATTAATAACATAATAAGATAAAATAAAAATGTTAAGAAAGCGAGACACCACAGCCCCTGCCTGAGTGTGTGGTACGTGCAATTCATACAAACGCTTATAAATAATAACACTCGGTGCTTATTGCAATCTGCTTTATCTAGAAAGTATTCAGAAGAATATTAAGTTACTTATTTTTTTTTATAATATCAAGTGACGGGACGTACAAATCTTGCGCCTGATGCTAAGCAACATGCCTGTCCAAAACGGTTGCAGTGCCACTCAGAACTATAAATCGCAAAGATCTGAGAGGCACTACCACTGCGCCCGTCACCCTGAGACATAAGTTGATAAGTCTCAAGTGCCTGTAATTTCACCAACACATTTAATCTTCAAAACGTGAACAGAGTAATGGTCACATTACTCCTTGGCAACCGAATTAGGTAAGGTGGTAGTACGTCGCTGGACGAACTCTTTCTCAAGGAGCTCTACTGCTGTTAAAATAAATATTTATATATGATAAACCATTTTTATTGGTTCTTTTTGTCCCAGTAAAAAGACACTTAAAAGAAGAGTACTGTAAATTACTGTTGATGGGTGTTGCTATGATGTTCTTGCGTAGTTGTAAAACAAATCTAATTGAGAAAAATTGTTTAAGTTTAAGTGAATGACTCAAGGTACAATTTTAGAACAAAGAATTATTTGACAGACATCTCAAGTAGCGACCCATACCGTAGCTATAAAATCGAAATAGTGAAATTAATGTCGAGCACGCCAACCTCGTATCTGTCAAATAATTTGCAAGCAAAGTACTTAATAGCCGTTTCCGTCTGATGGCACCCTTAGAAAGCTTCCATCCATTGATTAAACCAAACCACTCGTAATTTAATAATACGGATGTCATCACGGGATGGCGGATATGGGGTCGTAATTTGCTGTATGATGGGTAATAGAGGCCAATAAACCTGGCGACGAGCCATCCATACAACACTATTGACTTTAAAAACGTAATAACTTTTATAACACAATATGCTATATACCTTAAATTTCAGTACATTAAAGAATAATTTGGATTTATTAATTTTTAAAGATTTATTTTATTATATTATTTCTTTGCATCTCGGTACATATTGAGTAATGTGGATACCTGTTATTGGATTACACCATCGAGTATATAACCAGTAATAGAGACGAAATGTCATATAATTTGTTTGAAAACTATTCTGCCATATCATTACTGTGACAACTGCACTCCGATTGGCTAGCCCGAGTTCGAAACAATTGACGAGTGTCGTCAATGGGTGTCGTCAACTGTTTCACTTCAAATTGACCGGTTAATTTGAGCTTTGCTATAATGGACGAAAATTGCAAAATTACATATTTAATATTAATTACAGGTGAAATGTGATTCCGTTTGTTTTGTAATTAGATGTTTTGCTGTTTTTCCCACACCACCGAATAGAACAGTACGGCATTGTCAGAGATATTAAGTTTATTACAATAAATACATCATTACTGTGACAACTGCGCTCCGATTGGCTAGCCCGAGTTCGAAACAATTGACGAGTGTCGTCAATGGGCGTCGTCAACTGTTTCACTTCAAATTGACCAGTTAATTTGAGCTTTGCTATAATGGACGAAAATTGCAAAATTACATATTTAATATTAATTACAGGTGAAATGTGATTCCGTTTGTTTTGTAATTAGATGTTTTGCTGTTTTTCCCATACCACCGAATAGAACAGTACGGCATTTAACTGCCTCCGTGGCCGAACGGTTACCATACTGCCACGCAGAGGTCCTAGGTTCGATTCCCGGGTCGGGAGAAGTATTTGTATGGCCTACATTTATTTCTCTCGTGAGTTTGGGTGTAATTTGTGGTTGTCTATGTGTGTGTCCATGGCACCCGCGACACAGGGTTTCCCTAGTGCGGGGCTATGTTGCGTGTGTGCATTATTATTATTATTATTATTATTATTATTGTCAGAGATATTAAGTTTATTACAATAAATACAGTATATTTTTTGTAATATACGGAGACGTACACACAGTTCAGTAGTTGGCTGTATTTCAGTGCAAACGAGAGTTGATATTTATAAGAGCTGTATCGCTAATGTGTTACCAGGAATACATGGCCCTTATTTCGTCTCTATTTCTGGTTATATACTCGATGGCTTACACTAAAGAACTGTGCGTTGCCAAAAGTTGTCTTTTATCTAATTTTTTATGTATAATCTGTTGGTGTTCCCAATAAATAAATAAAAATAAAGAAATACTACTGAAAATATGATACTTACTACTTTTTATTATACAGTACGGCTTGATTGGCAAGCGTACTGTCGACCAAACGAATACTGACGATTGAATTGAATGATTTTTGGGATTTGATGCTCATTTGGTTCGGACACTATTAAACGCGGTCCCGGCGTTCATTTTTCAGCGTGTTCCCATTATGTCGTGACGTAAAATAGTTGTGTAGTTTAAAGTGTCGTGGCTTGTATATCTAAATGAAGTTGTTCACACACAGAACAGCACGATTAACTGTCGTTCATGACTTTTTTGACGTTACGACGACAGACTGTCGTGACAATGGGAAGAGATAAAACGACAGTCGTCAGATGATAAATAACACGTCGCGATTGTATCGTGCAAACGACAAGGCGGCTGCCTTGAACCGACAAATTGTCGTCACGAGCTAGTGGGAACAGCTAGACACGACCGTCGTTCAACGACAAAATCTTAGACAATCCCTTGATGGTATATAACATACAATAAAGTACATAAAGAATCATTCATTACTGAATTTTTAATAAACGGTTGACTATTTCATTTGACGATATAAATTGCACTTCGCCGAGTTCTTTTGCCATACTAAAGTAGTGTCTAGAGGGTAACTGTCTCTACCGCATCCACAATTTATCAGGTTCCGCATTGTTTTAATTACGTGAATTTATATTGTAGATGAAGTTCAATCATCAAGTTATATGAGAACGTTTAACTCTGCACAGATACTTGTAAGTCAAATACAAAGTCAAATAATAATTTATTGTATAGGTGAACATTTTTACACATGAAAACGTAATTTTTTAAGCTACTGCTCGTTCACTACGCTGACCTTCATGTGATTGCTCTTTTCAAATAAACTTAAATGCTATAGAAAACATTTTTAATCATATTTGTGTGGAATCTAGACTCATGTTGTCTCTCCATACATCTTTATCTAACACGTAATCTATAATTTTGTAATATTACTTTTCAATTAAAATACTTTTAATGTAAGTTTTAAACTTAGGAAACGGTAATCTTAAATATGCTCCGGAATCTTATTGTAAAAACGTATACAGTTCCCATGAAAGAATCGTTTACCGTAATTAAACGAAATCGTGGTACCATGAGTTTAAACTTAGTTCTAAGGCAATATTATGTCTTCTTTCTTAACGAAATTATGTATATTTTTACGGGCATACAAAATATTTGAGTAAATATACTGTGATATCACAGTCATGATACCAGTCTCCTTAAACTTTTCTCTGAGAGAAATCCGAGAATCTGAACGGTATACAGAACGAATCCCTCGTTTTTGGAACACAAATATGGTTTGTATATCTGCCGCTTTACCCCACACGAGAACCTCGTAGGACATTATACTATGAAAGTAATTAAAGTAAACTAGTCTTGCTGTAGCAACATCGGTAAGCTAACGTATTCTACGGACTGCGTATGCAGCAGAGCTTAATCTGCTGGCCAAGGAAGATATAATGTGGAAACCGTTGAAGTTTACTATCTAAGGTCACACTCAAAAATACAGCTTTATTGGAGAAAGAAAGGACGTTTGACTTGTTGCGTTAGAAAAGAGTGTCATCATCATCAATCTATTACGTGTCTCTGCTGGGTACAGGTATTTTTTAATGTAATGTGTGAATGAGTGTGTACGTTATTGGTATTGTTTTCTAATAACACTGCTGTTGCGACAATAGATTGTCTAACTAAGTTATATTGTAATCGCACGATATTAAACGACGTTTATTTGTATAATAGTGTCAAGGTTCTTGTTTTTACTGGATATCAAAAATTGGATATAGTAGCCAGAGGCGACGACTGGCAAAAGTAAAAAGAGATGGAGACTTACACCATTGTTTATAACTAATGGCTAAATACAAATTAAGTGGACGAAAACTCTCCAAAAATAATATGTTATTTTTCTCACTAGATCGGAAAGACTTTTATTTCTCTCTAAAATAAGAAATCTGCGCGCAAAAGCGTTTTTTGCACGCTAGCATGGAAAAGGTTTTTGAAATTCGAACTTGACGAAAAAAAAGGTGTTTTTAATACAGTTGCTCAAAACGTGGCATTTTTCGCACTACAAATCGTGCGGAAATTTAGATTTCTCGCACTAGTGCTTTTTACTTTTCCAGTTTTTTTTAGCTTCCTGTTGTTTTAAGTCTTAAACATAGAACTAAAGAAGTTGTATATTTATTTAATATTTATGTGCTTTGTGACGTACATAAGTCATTCGTCATTAAAACTTATATACTATATAATGAACGTATCGAGTGGAGGTCCACAGTCTCTGCCTACCCCTGAATGGGTGACAGGCGAGATTTTTATGTATATATTTATTTGTTCTATGTATTATAGATAAATTGTATCTCACTACCGTGCACGGGTTTCTAAAGAAGATTAAACAAAAGTACCAGGACTTCATAATAAGAAAAGTGGTTACAGACCGATATTACAGAAAATAAACAAAAACAGCACGTTAGAACTAGATTTCCATAGACTTTTAACTAATGGTTGCAGTGGTTGTATTTCATTATTTTAATTTACTAGCAGAAAATGAGTTTTTAATACAGTGGCTCAAAACGTGGTATTTTTCGCACTACAAATCGTGCGGAAAGTTGGATTTCTCGCACTAGTGCTTTTTACTTTTCCAGTTTTTTTTAAATTTACTGTTGTTTTAAGTCTTAAACATAGAACTAAAGAGATTGTATATTTATTTCATATTTATGTGCTTTGTGACGTAAGTCATTCGTCATTACTATACTATGTCTATGGAGAGACCGCATTTTTACACCTATGAAGTAAATGCTCCTTAGTACCGATTATGTAGAAAATAAAGTAATATAAAATAGTAATTTTAATGTGGCTGAATACTGGCAACAGTTGCTATATTGAAAAAAGTCAGCCAAAAAAAGTACTAATTTTTTTCATCGTTTACATTCCCGCCTTTTTCATTAACTTTTTTAAGATTTGATTTTGTTATTGACAAAGGAATAAAATGAGGTTTTTTTTAAATACTGTTTTATTTTACTTTCAATGTAGGTTTTTCGCAAATATATTAAAAAACGTTGTTTGATACACATGCGGATTTGTCATTTTCACTTGTCTCGAGTCTTGACCCTCGCCTCTGGCTCTGGCCAAGATGCCTCGAGACTCGTGAATAATGACTAACTTTCCGCACTTATATCAAAAATAACTATACCACGTTCAGTTAAGCGATTTATCGTACATTACTTATTTATCTAACATAAATCCGTTGGTATATTTTATTCTTATTATTGTTGACATTAAATTGACAATGATAACTAATTGTGTTTATTAAATTATTTTAATTCGTCGAAGACCGAAAATAATACCACAATTTCCGTGTTCCATATATATGTAGATCCAATTAACTTAAACAATCTCAATAATCTCTTACTCAAACAAAATAAAAGTGTAAGCAAAAATAAAAATCGATGACGTGTAAATTCAGAACGCATCCGAAGATAAACTTTTTCTTTTCATTAAAAAGGTTTTATAGTTCAACTGTTTTTCTTTCATTTACCATTTCCCTCGATATAGTGAGGTGAAAAGTTGTGTGTTTCGCTCGGCAGCAAAGTTGTTTTGCGTCTCGTGCCTTGAAACCCTCGCTACGCTCAGGAATGTATCTTTGAATTAATCTTAGCTTCCTTCACTTGCTCAGGTTTGAATCTAAGTACTCGCGGCAAACAACAACTTTGCAGCCTTGTTTAACAAACAACTATTGTAGGGTTGCCAATTTTCGTGACATTTAAAAAAGTCATGCACTTTTTGTCGGCAGTTTTATCGATAGATTGTGAAAGGAGATATTTTTTTGCAGAAACGCATTAATAGTAAATGTTATGACGTCTTCATGATTAACTTTTGCATTATCGCTTCCTTTCTTTTTATTTTGACAGTTGGCCCACTGGCATTGAAATTTAGTGCTGAAAATTTGTAAACATATCTACACGACACCTACGAGACGAACAAGTCTGATGCTAAGCGACACGCCTGTCCATAGCTCAGTTGCAGCGCCACACAGAGTTTTAAAACGCAAATACTTCAATGAACACTACGCCAACTTTATTGGTCATTTTCTGTTATTTTTCTGTTGTTTTAAAAAAAGAATTTTGTGAGAAAAGGAATAAAAACAGAACAAGTACAAAAATGAAGTTGGCGTTGTGTTCATTGGAGGTATTGTTCTGAAGGGCACTGCCACTGTGCTCGTCAACCTGAGACGTAAGTTGATAAGTCCCATGAGCCCGTAAATTCACCAGCACCCTTAAAACTAGAACATAATATAGGTAACTTTACTGATTGGTAGCAGAAATAGTTATGGTGGCAGCACTTCCTTCGATAAACTCTTAAACAACGAGCTCTGCTGTCACTATAATGATCAATGACCGGAATAGGTCATTAGGTTTTTTTTAATCTAAACCTAAACACAAACGTCAAATAAACGTCACCCGATATTGTATAAAAATAAGTACTACACATAGAGTGGATAATACTGCCTTTGTAATACCGGTAATAGCTTTTATTCCGGTATTTAGCTGTCTATCCTAAAATTAATTTTTAATGTGCTTGAGAGATTTCCCGAATCCAGGACCTAAAAAATATTGTCGTATCCTCCACTTTCTGATTCTGTTCCTCGAGAAAACTCTATCTATTCCGATCACTGATAATGATGCAAATGTGCTCTAGTGTGACTCAGAAATGACATCAAAGGTGCATGTCGCGATACGCCCAATCTTCCTATTGAGAAGCAACCATTCTTTGGCTTATCATCGTCATGACCAAAATTATCATTAAAATGGTTTTCGATGACCTCCGGCTAAGCTCTGATACCGACCCTCTTCCCTACGCGCCTTTATTTTTTTGACAGTTCGCCGCTTACGCCTGACTAGAAGAGATAGATTTTCACATGCACGAGTTCCTGGTTTATTTATTACTTTCTGTGAAAATTTATGTGGCTATTCTCAACCTTACAATAAATACCCATAGTAATCTTATAACTAACTTTATTTTAATAGCCTGACTCAAATTTGTTATTGATGAAGTAGCGTGTAGTCGATAAAAAGATACTATCAAAATAATTGTATGTTTTTACACAAAATCGACCTTATAGAAGCCACAAATCTTAAGTTTGTGGAGTATATAGCGTATAAATAGATGTATCTACTCGCCAATTTTTATTGAAATCGGTTAACGGAAAGTGGGTTAAATAAATTTCACATTGGTTACATACACAAATTCCGAAAAGTCAGAGTTGCGAGGCCGAACTCAAATCTACGGCCTGTGCTTGATATAAAAGAGCCAATTTAGAAAAATTCATTTACCAAATTGGTTCTACCGAAAATCAAACCCGGGACTTTCTCATCCAGCGCCCATTACGCAAACTATTGGATTACCGAGATCTTCAAAAGAAATGTTGTTAAAAATGAAAATTATATTACTTAAAACCTATTACAACATTAATACGAATTACAATAATTAACATTAACTTTGTGAATAAATTTCTTATTTTTCTTACCTTATGAATTTTGCTACATAATTAAAGTAATTTGCAATTAATTTTATAAAATCGGTGATCTGCACATGATTTACACAGTGAGCGTTGGATAAGGAGATCTCGGGTTCGATTCCTGGTAAGAACAATTTGGGAAACTATTTTTTTTAAATTGGTTCTAGTCTGGGTGTTCTGGGAAGTGCCCCGTAGTGAATTCCATTGCTCTGGTACCGCATAGTACAGGGAATTCCTTAGTTAATTGTGGTTACCTGGCACATTATTATTATATTCGATATTTATTTTAGCCTAGCCTCTCCCATGGCCTAGCAATGGCACAGTCGGCCGGGATCAGGGGCTTAGGTTCAAGAACCGGCGAACAATATGAGCCGTATCGAGTAGGACCGCTTTTTGCGTTTCTGCTGCAAGCGACACGCAACAGAAGTCCAACCAACTCAACTTGAGCGTGGCTGACTGTAAGTAACTCGATTACGGACAAAACAATTGGGATTATTTCAGTAGAGGTCACAACTACATAACGGTGATCTTCCCAGAGGAAGAATAAAGAATGAAAATAAGAAAAAATGAAAGAAAGAAATATACATTTATTCATTTATTCGGCTATTACAAATAAAATAAATAAAGAAACTAAATTAAATTTAAAACTAAAAAAAAATACTAAATACACAACAATAGTTGAAAAAGCTAGCCAGCAGAGCCACAGCGCTGATTTTCAGATGAAGAAACTCCTATTAGTAAACTTTTTAAATTGGGCTTGTAGAAATAAACAAAAACCTTTTTCTCACTAGACCGGAAAAATACCACTTTCTGAACAATTCATTTCTATAGAAAATACTACTTATCGACCAATTGTATTGGAAAAACATTTCTCGCACGCAATTTTGCTTTTTCCCCTCCTTACATTATTGACGCGCTCAGAATTCTATGTAAGTTAAACACATACGTCATCGATTCTATGAAGATAAATAAATAACACTTAATTATGGTTATTAGAGTAAGCCATAATTAAGTATAATTTATCTATTATACGGAAACAAATATATTTGTAATTCTGTCATAATGCGGAATGAATTTTATGAATGTTCTAGGCCGTCGATTTTTGTTTGTTCTGAATAAATATTGTTTCTCATTGTTTTGTTTAGGATTAACCCGGATAGAACAACAACCAGAGACGGCATGATCCTTGTTCTAATTATAAATTTTGTAATTGTTTGTATATATTTGTAATTCGAATTTATTAATTAAATTTTATGAAAATGTACAATATTCATTATTAACGTAGAACATGAAATTGTGTATCGAACTGTGTGAATAATTGTTTTCTTTCAATATTTTAAGTGACCGTGACTCTTGATGAAGACGATTGGTCTGACGTTGTTTATTTGTCTGATTGACAGCAGTAATGTGAGCATTACTGCGTTCCGGTTTTGAAGAGCTGGTGAAATTATTGGCAAATGGGATTTGTCACCTCTTAGTAGAACTGCAACTGTTATATACAGGCGTGTCGCTTACCACCTGGCGACTTCATCCCATTACGACTTGGTATCATAAAAAAAACATCTTCAAACTTGCATTATTTATTATCAATATTACAGTTAGTATCTGTCCCAGCCTGTTCACTGGTTTTAACTACATTTATGGACTAAAATCCAGTATATGTAGTATGGTGTGTATTTATGTTGAGGGTGTGTTATTTTTATTTTGTTTGTTTATTTTACATACATAAGGTAGCAACTATCATTCCAGGACTAACCTAATGCAATAGTGTAGCCAAAATTATCACTTTTTCAATATTATTTGCAAACATTAAAATTATATTATACCATATTAAATTACAAACTGATATTATATTCCATAACATATTGCAATTAAAGCTATTTCAATGAACTCACACAGAGAACAGGCAAATAAGTCAATTTTCCCATTAGTGACGTACGAAGTCCTCATCGTTCGTGTCAGTGGTGTTGTCCAGCAGGTTGGTTCTCTCACGAGGAATCGCCAACAGCTGAGGCCGGCGCCGGCACCCCACGTACCCATCAGGAACGCAAAGACCCACACGACTTAAAACCCACCCATTGCATGTCTTGTCTCTTAGCAATTGAAATCGAAGTTATTTATTTATACATAGCTTATAATATTTTAGTAGCTGTAGAGCTCCTTGTGAAAGAGTTCGTCCTACTTCCACTTGGACCTATTTCTGCCGCCAAGCAGTAATATTAACATTACTGTGTTTCGGTTTTGAAGGGTAAGCGTGCCGGTGAAGTTATAGGCACATGGGACCTATCAACTTGTTTCAGGTTGACGGGCGCAGTGGCAGTGACCCTCTGATCTTTGCGATTTAAAGCTCTGAGTGGCACTGCAATTGTTATGGACAAGCGTGTAGCTTACCATCAGGAGCACGACTTGTTCGTCCTGTCACTTGATATTATTAAAAAAAAAAGTAAAAATACATAAAACGATGTCGCATAAACCTATCAAACATTTTTCTATACACTGCTGCATATCATATTGCCAATAATAAACACAAGAATAGGGTAAGAAGATATTCCGCTCCCTTCGATCCGTCTGTGAAATGAATCTTCATTCTTTGTGGAAGTGTGATGAAATCATTCTTTCTGTCGTAAATGTTATACGGTATGTTTAATATTTCAAAATTGTAAATTAGTCTGTTTATAAGTAATTAGTTAGT
>NW_020653608.1:319680-335774 GCF_003589595.1 Hyposmocoma kahamanoa | reverse complement strand
AAAAAAAACAATTGAAAGTCGATATTCAAATGTTTCAAATTAAAAAAAAAAAAATCACAGAAACCATTTGAAAAAAGTTTCATTCGAAAACCTCAAACCATGAAGATTCTATGAAAATTCAAAGAACCTATTGCAATAAAACGGCAATTTCATACTTTAACCCCTAATAATATACCTATTACCTATTGCGTATATCGTACCGACCGTGACTACGAGCGCCGCGGACTGTCCCTAGGAGGCGGTACACTGGTAGCGGTGCGTCGTGCGGCGGGCCTCGCGGTGGATGCGCGCTCGCTGTCACTGCCAGCGTCCGCGCCGCATACCATGACCGATGCAGAGGTCACATACGTTTGTTTGTCTCAACCCAACATTAGCGGATCGCACTTTAATAATAAAATAGGTTTATTTTGCTGTTACTTTCCGCAATCGCGGGAACAGTCATCGACACAAATGTTATTTTTTGATTATTTATCTGAATTAGCTACGGACAACGCGGACATGGATTTTGTAATTCTTGGTGATTTTAACATTAGGGGAGCCGAATGGGTCGCTGATAACAACAAATACATATTGCATAATCCAGCATATAATAATTTAACTACCCAATTACATTTGTTTTTGAATTACACTGACTGGTGTCAATTTAATAGTGTGGTGAATGTTAATAATAGATGTTTAGATCTAGTTATTTCCAGTTTGTCATGTACTGTGACGAGGACTGATCCTATGGCTGTACCTGAGGATGGGCATCATCCGGCGTTACATATAGAACTAATGACTCCTCAACCAATTCAATATTTGAAACCTCAACTCCGTCCTGTGCGTCAATTTTACAAAGCTAATTACATTCGTATCAATACTGAATTGTCTAGAGTTGACTGGCAATCGTGTCTGTTAGGACTAGATATGGATGCAGCAGTCGCCAACTTTTACACGATCCTAAATGACTTCATTGACAGATTGGTTCCATCTAAAAATGTTAAAAATAATACAAAATTTCCTATTTGGTATACTAAACCTGTAATAGGTTTATTGAGGAAAAAATTCAAATGGCATAAAAAATGGAAAACTTTTGGCAATTATAGTGATTACGAAGTATATTCCAATATTCGTAAACGATTCAAGTTAATGGAATCCTCCTGTTATAAAATTTACATGTCTAGGACAGAGGATAATATTCGAAAGAATTCTAAGCAGTTTTGGTCATACATAAAATCTAAAGTTAATAATAGCGGAATCCCTGACAGTATGTACTTGGACCATGTAATGGGCTCTGATGCTCAAACAATTTCATGTTTGTTTAACACATTCTTCCAATCAGTTTTTGTGCAAGATTATGCTGCGCCTTTACCTATGGATGATGAACCACATGACGTGTTAATTAATAATGTAGAAATTACACCATCTATCGTCAAAAAATATCTATCTCGTTTAGATATCACGAAAGGTAGCGGTCCTGATGGATTACATCCTATCTTTCTACGTAATTGTTCTGATACCCTGTGCGTTCCGATCAGCTATCTCTTCAACCTATCCTTGTTATCAAGCACAATGCCCAAGGTATGGAAGCGATCTTTAGTTGTTCCCATTTTTAAGAAAGGAGACAAACATGATATCCGGAATTATCGAGGCATTTCAAAATTATCTATCATACCCAAATTATTTGAAAAAGTTATTTACGATAATCTGTACCCAGTTGTTAGACCTCATCTGATAGCTGAACAGCATGGATTTATTAACAAACGCTCAACTGAGTCGAATCTTTGTGAATTTCTTGACATTGCTCTGTGTAGTATTAACGATGGTTATCAATTGGACGCAGTGTATACTGATTATTCCAAAGCTTTTGATAAAATTTCTCATAATTTATTAATAAAAAAAATAGAACACATCGGTATACACGGTAATCTACTTCGGTGGCTTGAATCGTATCTCCGCGACAGGAGCCAAGCAGTTGCGATTAAAGGGTTTACTTCTAGTTTCATCCCTGTTAGTTCTGATGTTCCCCAGGGATCTCACTTAGGACCTCTCCTTTTCAATATTTTTATAAATGACGTTAAAAATGTATTTTCAAATTCTAAATTACTCCTATTTGCAGATGATACTAAAATTTTCAATGTTATTAATTCGAACCAGGATTGTTTAAACTTACAGAAGGATTTGGATAGCTTAAGCGATTACTGTATTAAAAATAAATTATATCTAAATATTGATAAATGCTGTACAATTTCATTTACTAAGAAATCTAACCCAATCTTTTATAATTACCATCTTAATAATCAGAAACTACAAAGAGTATCTAAGGTGAGAGATCTGGGGGTGTATTTGGATAGTCAGTTAACTTTTACATCTCACTATGAAAAAATTACCAGCAAGGCTTTTAGATTACTAGGTTTTGTATTTAGACAATGTAGCGATTTTAGGAATCCTGACACTCTTATACTGTTATATAATGCGTTTATAAGACCTAATCTAGAGTACGCGTCCACTGCTTGGAACCCCAACTACAATAAGTATGTCGATATGATCGAAAGAGTGCAAAATAAATTTGTTAAAAGATTGAAGTATAAATACTGGAAATTTAAATCCTCAAAAATGATATCATTGCAAAAACGGAGAGAGATTCGGGACCAAATTTTTCTTTTCAAAATTATTAATAATCACATTGATTCTACTTATTTACTAAGCCAAATTTCATTTAAATGTCCAAGACCCAACCTACGTCCGCGAGGCCCATTTGCAATACCTCATTGTCGCACTAATTATTCTAAGAATAGGTTCCTTGTAAGGGCTTGTACCCAATTTAATAATGTATATAATGAAATTAATATATTTGACAATAAGCCATTCCGGTTCAAATCTGCCATTACGAAGATCTTATTAACGTAATTATCCAATCGAGGCAATTTTTCTTAGTGTTCGGTCTTTGTATTCTTTATTATAGCGAACTGGTGGAGAGTTTTCTGATAAAGTGGTTGAATGTCATGGTAATTCACATCATGATATTCATTAAACTTAAAATTATAATTAAAAATTACCTACAATTTGTTGCTTGGTGGTAATTATTTTGTTGGTTGCTACCTTATTTTACGTATGTTCAGTGTCTATCTAACGTAACTTAGTTTAAACAGTAGTGGAAACTGTTTTGGCCAGTGTTTGTTTTATATGTGTTATTAATGAAATGTATAATATGACGCTGTATGTTTCCCAAATAAATAAAATAAAATAAAATAAAATAAAATAAGGTATAAGGAAACTGTCTTAGGAACCATTAAGTCTTTTTTTGTGAAAACAATTTTGGTTTAGTCAGTTTTTTGGTCAAATGTGAGTTGTCTATAAAAATGATCTTGAATAAAATTGATTAAAATTTTTTAGTGCTGATCGACTCAGTTTTATGAAGGGATCATTTCATTGTATGGGACGTAAAATTAGGGACAGCACAAGTTGAATGAATGAGACGGATAAAATTGACATTTTTTTTAATGATAATAGACTCAGTTTCTTATAAAAATGACTTCATTGTATCGGAAGAAAAAATTGAGAGAGAAGTTGGTCAAATTTAACAAAAAAAAAATTCGTACAGATATTTTCCTTTTTGTTTCTTTATTTTAATTTTCACAAAATTTGGGGAGCATAATATTAGTAAATAAATGTAGCTGTTTACAAAAATAACAGAAAATGATCAAAAAATAAAGTGTACGTAGTCCTCATTGGAGGTATCGAAAGTAGGGATATTCGACTATTGGGCCGCCGGGGTCATCAAAACTCTGTCTTACAACTGACCTACCTATAGTTAATGCACGACATAATCTAGGTTAATTTGAAACCCCTAACTATTGTTATGCTTGGACCTAGATAATATTATAATCCAAACTAATAATATACATGCGAAATTAACTCGAACTGTTACATTTTCACGTCTACAGCGCTGAATTAATACTGATGAATTTTAGTATAAATATAGATGGAACCTAGGAGAAGGACATAACCTATTTTTGTCACAAAAATAAATCTTAAAGGGGTGCAACAAGGAATGAAAGTAGAACCAATAAAATTAAGAAAATTAGTATCATACAGAGGCTACTCGAAAGCCACTAGCTAGTTTAAGATTAGCGTGACTTATATACATTCATCAATACACGGGTCATAAAACTTTTATTCGATAAAAAAACATAATTGAACTGATTTTATTGAGTACGCAGGCTTAGTTTTCTTCCAAAAAACACCAAATAAACACCATTAAAGGCATCACGATTCAACGGGGAATTGGACAGTTTTTAAGCGTTTGGGCCTCTGTACTTACTCAGTAAGATTTAACGGCGTTTCCACAACATTAGCCCCCATATGTTAATTGGAAAGAGCATGCAAACAGATGACTCGCGCAGAGTAATTAACTTAAGGGGATACTCTATGCTGTTTTAGTATTGTTGAGTAACTGTATTATTCGAGGATGTTCTTCTATTATAAAAGCGTTCTCCAAGGCGGAGTCATGGGACCCTGGCTTTTTACTGTGGCTAGGTTAGTGAGTTCATACTTACTTCGCTGGCTCCGAGATCCGAAGTGGATATTGGCCTCTGAGACCATTGCATTGCGCCATTTCTTACGGTCTTGTGCCGGTTCCAACCATTCGAGCACATTCATCTCCCTCAGATCTTTGGCGACTCCATCCTTCCAGCGATATCTCAGATGACGCACTGGACGATGCCCCACATGTCGCCCCAAATACTCTATTTTGGCAGCTCGATCCTCTCACGCTCTTTCTATATTCCCCATCCAGCCAACAAGTCGGATTTTATTTCCCCGATTATGTTCGTCTAAGATACTAGCTCTTTGATCTCTGTATTGAATCTGGATCTCCAGTTCCCAAATTCTCCTTTGATTGGTCCCAGAATCTTTCAAAATATCTTTCGTTCTGTCGCTGATAATTTATGTTCTTCCTTCAGCGTTAGTTAGTTAGTCCGTGTTTCACACTCATACATTAAGATTGGCCTAATTAAGTTAAGTGAGTTGATATGTTATTAAATTTCTAAAGTTTAATTGAGTTAACGCAAGCGATCGAATATGCAGTAATTAATATAGTTTATTGTTATTGTATGATGAATAGAAAAGATTTTGAATTGAGGTCACTGAAGGAGTACTACAAGAATTTTACATTAGGTGAAACTGATTGTAACCTGAGAGTAATCGACATAGCCCAAAGAATTGCAAAACTTAAGTGATTGTGGGCGGGGCACATTGCTCGCAGAACAGATAGCCAATGGGGGCAAAGGTTTTCGAGTGGCAACTGCGTACCGGAAGAGGCAGCGTGGGCAGACCACCCATACGGTGGACTGATGACCTGGTGAAGGTTGCGGCAATCTGCTGGAGGCAAGCAGCACAGGACAGGTCGTTGTGGCATTCTTGGGGGAGCCTATATTCAGCAGTGGACTTCTTTTGGCGGAAATAATGGTGCTGATGATGACCCTGTTTAAATGCAATTGAAACATTTGGTGTAACAAGGGCGTATCACGTAAAACTGAGATTGGAAAAAATTTAAAATAAAATTTTAATGTCTTATATCTTTTTAATATTTATAATCTGACTCATACAGGCTTGATTATCTATTTGTCCTATGATTTAGCTAAAAGATTCAGGTATTATTATTATTTTAGAACGATTAGAAACATTTGAAAAGCTTTTTCTTCTTGTGTTATCCGCCCTAGTTGCACTAAACCGGTAAATTAATGGGGCGTTCGTTTTATTATAGGTTTTTAAGGAAATAAATTATGAATGAGTCTAATTTGTAAGTTACATTGAAAAAAATTTAAACGTATTTTTAATCATTCATTAAATTCGCTGGATTAAATGAAACGACAGTATCACTTTCAGCAGGTCTCAATGGCCTCCTAGATAGTTCATGTTGAGGATGAACTTGCTCGTTTCAGACATTTTTTTACATTTTACAAACAGCAGGTGGTAACGGGTCCGAAATTCAAACGCACATTTATAATCTATGCTACAACGGCGAAGCGCCACCTTCTAAATGAATGAAAATTACGCCATCTAGAAGCGAGATCGAAATGAGTTTTTGTTGAGTTTGATGCAATAACATCAAGACGGGCTTTGGTTGCCGAACGACCTTGTTGTTTCCAATGCTTCAATTGAGAGAACTACATTTTCTAAATTAACTTCGAGAATGTCTTCGTGGTGACTTTATTCTGTTTTATACGGTATAGTCAAATTGAGTGATCGAAAATGTCACAGCACTAAAAAATCAACACTGTCAAGATTTTCACAGCTAGCAGTGTCTCTACCATGATATTGTAATATTGCATGGCATCCCTATTATTATTATGATTATTAGAGTGACTTAATTCGTGGCATATGTAGCCCCTTATCACTGCGACCATCAGTTGATCTATTGTGATCACCACTAATTACAGTTCGGAACCAAGGCCGACAGCATTGAAGAACTGAAAGACTTTCCTGGCTCCGACAGATTTAATGTCCTCCGGTTATGGCATGTGCCTTCCCTGTATGGACCTTCGTACGCCCATCAGGGGGTAACATTAGGTGAGAAGATGAGCAGAAGTTTTATCTACCTCGTGGCAGAATCTACACTCTCTATTCTCTCTCTGCCCAATATTTGACATGTTTTGACTTGTTCAAGCCACAATGTCCTGTTAAGATTCTAGTGAGTATTTTGATGCCATTCCTGTCTAATGACAGAGCTTCTCTGCAGTGTTTGGCACTGTAGGCAGCTATCAGGGCTTTTGAATACTCAAGACCCTTACTCTGTAGCTACACTTCTCGGGAGACGTGTGTGCTCTCGTTCAGCAGAGTGAGATTTGCCAGGCTGTATGCTATCCCTATAAAGGTTTCGGGTCCAATAAAGGTTTCCCTAGCACCAGCCTTTGCCAGTTCGTCTGCTGCCTCATTTCCTTCGACGTCAGAGTGACCTGGAACCCAGCGCAGGACCACTTTATTCCTTTCCCCGCGAGCATTCAGTATAGTCACACAGTTCTCTACAATCCTCGATGTTTGGGTGACAAAAGTTAGTGCATGTAGAGCTTGACTATCTGAGTTTATGTAAATATACTTGTTAACGTAGCCTCTCTTCAGGTTCAAATCCGCACAAGCAATTATGGCGTACATTTCGTCCTGAAAGATAGAGGAGTGTCGTCACAAATTCACCTTATAGTTGAGTCTGGGTCTCACGCCTTGTATATCACAGCCTATGTTGGGTTCCATCTTAGACCCATCGGTATACCAAAGAAGGCTACCGTCCTTCCATGTAAGACTGTTGGTTTTCCAGTCTTCCCTAGTTGGAAATTCTGTCTGGTAGAGTTTTTCAAAGTTTTACTTGGAAAGCATGACATCAGAAGTCATTCCCAGAACAGAATGTTCCAGAATTGAGTCCTGGGTTAATCTCAACGTCTGGGAGAGCCATCTGGTCCTTAACTTGGTGGTGAGCCTGTATATGCTGATACCGGTCTCCTTCTGTATGAATATATGCAGGGGAGTCAGATTCAGCAATGCATTTATGGCTATGAGTTTGTGCGTTGAAAAAAATACCATCTGTAAGCTAACAACTCGTCTAGCAATTTAATGAACCCAAACACGATAGTTCCACTGTAAGTAGTTGAGAGTTGGGTAGTTTGCAGATTGTCCTGTTTGCAGCATTAGATCAAGGTTACCACATAGATTTCCATAATATAATAAATTTCAAGTCGATGAGACAAGTGGAAGTAAAATAACTATTCATTTTATGACTAAGATCCCAACACCAAGTGGGAAAAGAGCTGATGTTCTTTAAACAACTGAACAGATGTTCATCAAAGATAGCTGAGGACCATTCACATTAAAATGGCTTTAAAGAACCACTTTGGGATATGTAATTTCGTTTTGGAGCTGTGATTCCATAAACAACATACTCACAGACGAAGGTTTCAAACTTATAACACGTTAGCATGTTCAGACCGGGAACAAAATTGCCATTATTTGAAGCCCGGCAGGAAAGTTTCTCACATGGCCACCGGTGGTACATCATCGCGCCATCAACCACAAAATGTTTTGGGGACGGGGTACGCTAACGGTGGACACGTCGAAATTATGTTTTATGTTTTTACTATTTTTTTGCCAGTTCTGATTTTCTTAAGTAAGACAGTTTACACAATAATAAACTTCTGGGCTACTCTATGAAAATTTGACTGTTAGAGCGTTTGCGCAGTATGTCCGATTCTTATCAGTTCGGAATCCGAGAAATCACAGTCCAAAATGTCACATAGATCATTTTATGTCTGTGTGTAGAAGCGTATACGCATTTTCTCGGATTCGAAACGGATTTAGTGCACAAGCGACATCCGAAGTTGGTCCGAGTTTTCTAGATTTGTGTAGTCTCGGAAGTCGTGTGACCACCGGTGGTACACGTCGGTCTGAACGTGTTCATTATTTGTTATACGCACATAAAGCATCATTACTAGCAGTAGCTCAAAAAATCTTGTATAATATTGAAATTACTGAGGTGGTGTTGTCTGCTAAGCGACCATAATAATATATCCCATCGCTTGACACGTCTACGATCTTAACATAGCTACATATTTACGTCACACTGCTCCACGCTAATTGATCCATCTTCAAACTTCATAATTCACTACCTGAGATCGAAATAAGCAGAGTAAATTTGCCTAAACTCAAGTGACACACGTAGAGTGGATTTGAATTCCCAGTTGCTGCCTGTAACACATTAATTTATTATTTTTTTGGACTTAAATTAATGATCGGTGTCAACGCATTTCATCGGTTCAATGATCGGTGTCAATGAGGAGATCCGTGGAAGAACGATAGCTAACCGTCTCCAGCTACTTGGAATGGACTTGTCGTCCAATTTGAACTTCGACAGATACATGAAATCCATGGCCAAAAATGCAGCTAGGAAGCTTAACATCCTTTCCAAGGTGAGACATTGCTTTACACCGGATGCTTCAGCTATACCAAGCACAAGTTCGGTCGTGTATGGAGTACTGCAGCCACTTATGGGATGAGTCTGCTAAATACCAACTGGCCACCTTGGATTCAATAGACAACCGTGACAAGAGGCTTATAGATGATTGGATTTACTAGAGTCAAAGCTACAGAGCCTTAAACTCCGTCGTAAAGGTGTCTGCTTATCGGTATTCTACAGGATATATCATCGAAAGTGTGCGATGGAATTGAATAATTTGATTCCACCTTCCCCTGTCCCCGAACGGGGGACTAGACGTGGGCTACGGTTCCGCTCCTATGTTGTAGATATTCCCAGGATTCGCACGAAGTGTTTATACATCCACACTTATATGGCCAGCGGCTAGGTAGTGGAATCCCCTGCTAGCAGACTTGTTCCGTGAACGTTATAACTTGGATTTTTTCAAGGCGAGAGTGCATAGGCATTATTTAGGTGTGCATGCTCATCGCCAACCTCATCGTCACTTTCCATCAGGTGAGAAGGAGGTCAAATGCTCACTTGTTTTTTGTATTATAAAAAAGAACGAAAGACACCGCTCAAAGAATTAGCAAGACGTTGAAGTGGCAGTAGGCAGGGCACATAGCTTGCAGAACTGACGGCCGTTAGGGCAGGAAGGTTCTCGAATGGAGACCACAAAGTGGAAGGCGTTCAGTGGGACGGCCTCTACTAGATGGACGGATGACTTGGTAAGGGCGGCAGAAAACCGATGGATGCACGTTGCATCCGGCCGGCTAGTCTAGCAATCTTAGGGGGAGACCTATGTTCAGCAGTGGACGGCGTCCGTCTGATATGATGATAATGATGAAAAATGATCGGCGTTGAGACTGCAATTTTATTAGCAATAAACAATATTTCATTCTTTCAGTCATATATCCATCCACTCATTCATTAACTGCCTCGGTGGCTGAACGGTTGCCTTGCTGGTTTGCCACGCAGAGGTAAATTAATAATAATAATAACTGAAAAAGTTTACCACGTTTTGATGGAATGTGTTCGGACTGAGATACTCCGGAGACAGTTGGGCAGTGTGGCCAACACACGGCAAACTGGGTCGTGTAACAGTATACTGGCCGTTCCTTTGTCGAACGAAGCCAAGATACTGTACAAAATATATTTAGATAGTCTTAATATATATATATATATATATATATATATATATATACACTATCTAATATAGTCACGGTAAAGCTCCTTAACTTTAGATTTAAAATAATATTAATATTTATTTATTTTCACTCACAAAAGCAGCTTATGAGCTAATTTAATTTGTGACAATACAATTTTGTGATATCAAACTAATTAAGTGAGTGACTGGCGCCCGTGATAGGTTAGAAAAGCCTGTGTCGTCAGACTCTGACCCCTATATAATATTTGTATGGCCTACATTTATTTCCCTCGTGAGTTTGGGTGTAATTTGTGGTTATCTATATGTGTGTCCATGGCACTCGCGTCTCAGGGCTTCCCTAATACGGGGCTATGAGTGTGTGCTATGAGTATGAATGTGTGATTCATTAATTAAATGATTTATCCGCTCACGCGATACATGCAGCCGTAGACGCATACCACACCTAGAGGTGCCGGTAATGATTTTATACCGATTTATCGGATATCGAAGTAATAACGGGTAAAAAAACTAATATTAATTGCAATTTCGGTAACTACTCTAGCAAACCATAAAGTTTTTAATGCCTGGGTCTGTCATTTAAAAAAAATAAGCAACTTCAAAAATACGTCACGACAATCGTGTGTGTTATTGTTTGGGCTGGTGATTTCGGTGTTTGTTTATTGAAAACATACCGTAAGTAGCGTTTTTTAAGTTCACCCTGAATATAAATGTTTATAAACTATACTTTAAGGAGTAATTTCATGGTAAGCGTTAAACCACTCAAACGGAATATTATCATATTTATCGAAGTACACTTCATTAGTGCTTTTTAAGTGTAGGATTTGCGGTGTATTACTGCATTTTATTTGAGATGTTTTTGTTGGTAGTACGGAGGGTATTTATTTAGCAATGCAGAATAATAATTTTTATTTATAAAACTTGTATTTAAACTGAATGCTTTTCTAATTTGCGAAACCAAATAGCCGCCATTTTGCAGTAGGACGAGCGCATCGCGTGAGAGGTTATTCATTCGTTCGTTTGTTCCTTCGTTCTTCATTCCTATGTTCATTCACTTATACATTCATAAAAAATAGTGTTGTTACTCACGTGCATTATTTCCTTATATTTTTGGTGAATGTACTCTCCCTTTTCCGATCTTGGCTCCTCGCGTTTTCCTTCACAGTTAACGCAAGTTACGTGGGAAACTAAACTGCTAGTGGTTAGGAGTAACTTAGAGGTGCTGGGGGGATTAGTCAGGACCAGATAATGTGGATTGATTGTCAGCTTATGAAAATAGTTATTCTATTGTGTATTATTTTTGTTGGAAACTTTCATTGTTAAAACTATAACTCGCCCAATACAGGGCGTGATAATTACGCAATTATGTACCTCAATAAAGGGCCGTCCGAAGTTACTAATTACCTTCAATTTGTGATAATAACCTATGGAGTGGACTGTAATCATTTTGTATGAAATAATATGGTGACCTAACTTTGAGACAATTAGTACAGGGTCATATAATTATACTCAAACTTAAGTTTACTAATTTTTCTACTTATTTGTAAGTTAAATAAGTTATCGTGTCACAGTTTTGTGCTCAATTCGACTTTTTGAGGGTTTTTTCTATGTATATGACCACGGCTTGGCAAACGTATTGCGGGGCGCCCCCTGACCAGATGGACTTGATCTTGGATTCGATCTGCGAAAGGTTGCTGGCTATAGGTGGATGCGACAAGCTGAGCACCGGGCAAAATGGCGCTCACTGGGAGAGGCCTATGTCTAGTAGTGGAATGCGATAGGCTGATGCTGGTGATGATGTAAATTTAAGTAAGTATGCAAATATTAGTACTTGAATAAAACAAAATAAAAAAACGCTCCGGCACCAATTTCGTACACAACACAGTTCTTAAAAATATTTGGACTCTTTCACAGTGAATGCTGCTCGTTTGTGGAACCTTCTCCTGGACCAGATCAAACAGTCACCTGCGGTTCGGGCTTTCAGAGGTGCCCTTTTGAAGTTGGTGCCCTTTTGGGACTGTTCAGACTCGTCATGTTAGAGTTTACAAAATATTTTTTTACTTTTGATATATTTATTTATAGTTTTATTTTATAAATTTATTTTACAGTAGATTTTATAAGTATAAGTGTAAATGCTGTGTCAGCATTTACTTAATATTTGTATGTATTCGTATGCACATTTGATGTAATATTTTTTTGTATGTATTTATTATGTAGCATTAAATTTTTTTATATATTTATTTTGTGAACCGAGAAAACAACTTTTCCTCTCAGTTTTTCAAAGGTTACTAGGAAGAAATCCCCTAACCTAAATACACTAACATTTTATTTATTTGTAATTTGCTTTATGGTGAAAGAACGTGTTTACATATCTATGCCGCCATGATTCTGCTTTTAATCTAAATTTACGTTCACAAAGTTATTTCAGTTCAAAATGGGAATGGGCCTGCCTCATATTAAATGAAACTAGTTCGAAGGTACGATTTACCGAGTTTGGAGTATAGTTTCGGCAGGTGCGTTATTGCGCATACTCGAAAGTTATTTCGGAACAATATAACAGGAATACTGCGAAACCTGGATAAACGAAATTTCCCTGTTTAATTCAAAAATTCAAAATTTAAAATAATCTTTATTTCATGGGTAAGTATTATTACACTTGAAATCGTCACAATGGTTAAATTCTACCGCTCATTCGTAAGGCAGATTCACCTGAGAAGAATGAGCAAGAAACTCTAGGGGATGCTCTTTGTAAATAACATTTGTACACAATCAACACTTAAAATATTTTGTTTTGTTTTGAATCATCAGAGATCTAGACTACCTCGATGAGCTAAACGGGTTACTACCACAATTTTTGTCATCCAAGTACGCAGAAGTTGTATAATAACCTTTAGTACAAAGTTTTTGTTTCACTAACATATTCCATTAACTTATTCGGCTGTTATATTATATGCAATGACAATTAAAAATAAACGTATTTTATAATATTATGAGTAAAATGAGCACCACGAGCCACAGGTGCCGTTAACGGCATTATTATAAAAACGTTAATTAAGAAAGTCTGCGATTTAAAATTGAAATTTGTAAATTTCAAATACACATTTTCCCCGGGTACAGTAAGCTTGCTGCGTATTTTTCTCACTTAATTATTTTTTGCTTACCAAGAGTATAACGAGCGATGTTAAAATAAACCCACCCCGTCGTGTACTACGTGCTGACAAAAATGAAGTTCGTTTTTTTTTAAATACTTTTTAGAGCATGTTGTGCTCCTTAACGTTAGACGACGAGCTTATGTTTAATAGATGTGGCAATTGGTATACAAAATTAGGAGGCACGAAGGGAATGTAACCAAAGAACATCTACTAATAATTAATATGTTTTAAATAATACAAATAAATAAATACTGCACACATTCACAGCCACGCACTAGGGAAACCCTGTGTCGCGGGTGCCATGGACACATACATAGACAACCACAAATTACACCCAAACTCACGATAGAAATAAATGTAGGCTACACAAATATTTCTCCCGGCCCGGGAATCGAAAACACAGGACCTCTGCGTGGCAGACCAGCATGGTATCCGTCCGGCCACGGATGCAGTTTAATGTTATTATCATATAGTTTATTAAGTACTTAAGAATAATATCTCGTCAATGGTGTCTTCAGTTATGGCAACTTCAAATACGAATGGCCTGCGGTGCAGACTTTATTGAAAGTTTTTAATAAATAGTGAATTAACTGGACAAAGACAAGGCGGCATCCCACGGCCCTTGTAACCACGAGTCACGCCGGCCGATTTGTACGGCCGTGTTCACGTCACAGGCCCATGAATGCGAGCCCGTGCTGGTGTGGGCGGACGGTACTTTTCACATGGTACGTTGACGTGATCTCGCGCAGCGCGGCCCGCGTACCCGTAGGCCATGCGAAGCCCGCTTAACATCGTCAGTCTCATCGAAGCTTAAATCAGAAGAGACTAATAATAACGTGCCAGAAAACCCCACCAATGGCCTGACCTCAAATTGGGGAATAAGTACCAGAGCAACGTGATTCTCTTTAGGATACTACTCATAACACCCAGATCAATCTTGGTTACCCTACGGTTCACCATAGGGTGACCAAGGTCACACATTGCGAACTGTTGATAGTAAAACGAATGGTTCATTCCCAGATGCGACAAGCAACTTTATAAGTATTTGAGGGCAGTATTACTTACTTTTACGAATAAATTAATGACTCTACGAATAAAATATCTTATCTACAATATTTAAAGTACTTTCCCTCACAACAAATTTACACAAATAAAAAAAAACTAAATTTAAGAAACTTAACTGTTAACTCTATCGCTGAATTAAATTTATGGAATTAAGATCCGGCGCTCCGTTGCGCCTAAAATACTGTCGGTGTTTTTATCTTTGACATTTCCACTGTCTCTATGAGCGTGTTTTAAACCAATTCTCGGAATAAAGAGTGTTGGAAATTAAATTAGAATAAACATAATTAAACAGTGGCCTCGCGCCCATCGAGAACGGCCTCAAGCCGTGTGGGGAAACTTCATGTCGATGTTTTGGAAGATCGACTTTCGCCTCGAAAACGAAGTATTTTTTAATCTGCCAGTTATATGACTACCATATAACAGCATATTCATGTTAATATTGTCATTATCATTCATTAAATGATTATTACTACAGGTTTTTCACCACTGAAGAGTAAAACTTAATACGTCGCCTAGGACTAACAAACCGTTCTAGAGGCATTATTTCTGTAATGTACATCCGTGATTTTGTTCACGGGGCATACAAATGAAAAGTAGAATAAGTAGACGATGAGTATTATAGTTACATTAAACCATCTTGTGAAAGAGTTCGTCCAGTACTGCCAATTAGGAAATGAGACTATTTTTCCGGATTTAATCGCGTATATTTGTATTTTCAAACAAATCAACGTTTCGGGCCTTTTACAGGTCCCATGGTCACGGTTCACAGTCAACCGTCATGATGTCACAATCAATGTGTAACAATTGCGAAAACCTAAGGACTCGATAAGCACTGCCACTTTCTCTTTTTCTCCCGCCAAGCAGTAATGTGTGCTTTATTGCGTTGCGGTTTTGAAGGGTTAACAGTGCAGGTGAAATTACAGGCACATAGGACTTATCAACTTATGTCTCAGAGTGATGGGCACAGTGGTAGTGATGTACACCACCGGATGTACGGCTTGTTCGTCCCGTCGCTGTGTATCACAAAAAAGAAGTGTTCTTACAGAAGAATTTCACATTTCGTATCTAGCGAAAGTGGAGAATGACCGCCGTTGTGACGTTATAAGTGGGAGATAGACTATCACGTATTTTAGTAATTAAAAACTCTGTTAGCTAACAACATCGAGAAGCATGGTTACCATGCTGTTCTGCCACGCAGAGACTGGGATTTGTATGGCCTACATTTGGGTGTAATTTTTGGTCGTCAATTGTAATTTTCGGACACAGGGTTTAATGCATGGCTATGAGTGTATGCTATGAGTACGAGTGTGTGATTCATTCATTAATTCATTTACTCATTCATTTATTCGTTCGTTCATTCGTCATTCAAAGGCAAATTTCAAGTCAATAAATATTTATTTTATGACTGAGATTTCTACACCAACTAAGAAAAGAACTCCATCACCTTTAATAGCTGTACAGATGTTCACAAACATTGCGAAGAACCATTTCGATTAAATTAGCCTTCAAATAAAAAAACAGCTTTGAGATTTGTGAATCCGTTTAGGACATGTTCGTGATATGTCTATACCTATAGCTGACTGTCTCTAGGCACTTGAAATGGACCTGTCGTCCAATTTGAACTTCGGCAGATACTTAGGAAGCTTGGCATTTTTAACAGGGTGAGTTTATCGTTACTTTAAACCTGGACATTTGCTTCAGCTGAACAAATCGAATTATAGGCGACGAAGAGGTCTCATCACGCCTTGAACCTCTGCAACTGCGTAGAGAT
>NW_020653608.1:304815-319280 GCF_003589595.1 Hyposmocoma kahamanoa | reverse complement strand
GCTCCTTTCTCTGCCGCACGGTTGACAAATGGAACTCCCTTCCGGCACATGTCTTCCCTCCCTCTTATGATATGGGGTTATTCAAACGAGGCGTGAAGAGGCATATTGTAGGCAGGCAGGGTGGAGGTGGCTAGTGCAGTGAGGGTTTCATCGCTGCACTAGGTTCCTTCGCGTTTGGATACCACTTTCCACTTAACATCAGGTGGAGTGGAGTCATTTGCCTGTCATGTATAAAAAAAAAAATAAAAAAAAATCACAAATCAGGTCGTGCATGGAGTACTGCTGCTACCTTTGGGATGGCTTTTTTATAGTATCAAGTGACGGAACGATCAGTCGTGCGCCTGATGGTAAGCTATACGCCTATTCGTAACAGTTGGAGTGCCACTCAGAGCTTTAGATCGCAAAGATCTTACGGTCACTGCCACTGCGCCCGTCACTCTGAGACATGTCAACTTGACAAGTCCCATGTACCTGTAATTTCACCCTTATTACTCTTATTGCAAACCGAAAAGCAGTAATGCTCACATTACTACTTGGCCGCAACAATAGGTACGGTGGCAATACTTCCTTGGACGAATTTTTTCATAAGGAGCTCGTACATCGAAAATATTCCAGCTCTTAAATCTCCGAAGTAGAATTTTCTTTCCGAAACTGAGTTGTTTACTTATTTTCGAATCGATGTTTTTTTCCATGAGAGACCTTGCTTGTAACCTCTACGCAATTTTCTAAATGAGGCGTATTTTTGGCTGAAATGACGTCCCAATGTTAATAACTCCGGATTTGCGAGGGCGGTGGAGGAAAAAGAATAATTGTATTAGGCGGTTTGTGTGCGTCTACTTTTTTTTAATTACTTCATTACTATACGACATACCCTTTGTAAATGTTCATGTTGGTTTAAACCACCAAATTTGCTAGGACTTTGAGTGGTCAGTAAACTGGAATAGAGATATGGATATTTTGATTTTGTCTGTTGTTGTACGAGTATATTCTCTGTGGTGGTTATTGTCACCGAATTTCAATATGTTATGTTAAGAGTATTACCTTCAAGTATACCAATACTTTGAATTTAACCAGAGGAATAGGTAGAGTATATTTATCCAAACTGCAAGGAAATAATACAATATGGAGTGTTTAATATCTCCTACTGAAAAGTAGAGAGTTACAAATTTGAAGACTTAATTAATATTCAAGCGTTATTTTGCGGAAATCCATGTCTTTAAAAGTGGAAGTAAATTAATTTGCATATCTGCGTATCCATTGAAGGTTCAACGTCGTACTGTTGGGCATGGTTCACCTCTTAGTCGAGGGTATTAATTCTATAGTCCGCCACGTGGCTCAATGCGGGTTTGAGGACGTCAAACGTTTTAGGAAGGTTGTGAACCATCTTCGACGTTCAGATTTCACCACGATGTATTCCTTCGCCGTATATCTCATGGTAAATTTCAAATTAAATTTTGCACATCACAACACAGTAAAGTTCAATCGAGCAAAATAACTGCAGTATATTTTTGATGGTGGTGTTTGTGATTGTATGTATTGTGTTATACGTAGTTTGTTGTGTATATATTTATACACAACAAACTAAACAGACACAACAGATAAACAGTTCTATTCTATCTTTCTGGTTTTAGTTCTTAGCGTTTGTTCGGCTATCGTCTAAATATATGAAGAGGCTGTTTGGTGGAACCTTTGCCTACCTTAATAAATGGGTTAATATTTATTTTAAAAAATGCGTTTGTTGTCATGGATTGTTAACAAAATATACATTTAATATTGGTTCTGTTTCATAATTTTATTTACTCGTAGAAAAAGTATTGTATACAATCATTACATAATGTAGTAAGCAAATGGGGTTCATTGGTCTTGTCAATACTAGATGGCGTTAGTAACGTTTTATGAAATTTCTGATCGTTATACTATAAAGGCTTAGGTAACTAACTAAATGTAAACAAACCGCAGTGAGGTATTTTATGAGGTACTTACCTGGTTACTTATTGTAAAATTATGAGCTTTTGTACGATAATATTTTCAGCTGATGGACAACATATGGAACTACCTAATCAAAATACTACTAAATACTTAAATCTAAACGGCATAGATTAAATATTTAAGTACAGATGTACTTTCCTGCGATAAACCACCTAAAAATCCAGGAGTTCGAAGTGTTTAGAGACTTTAATAACCCGCGACCAAACTAAAGAGTACGGCAATAATAAGACGTATGCAACTCACTACTAAATATTGTATTTGACCGGTTAACCTGACGCCATTACAACTACGTTGTTTTCTTTGTGTAAGTGACAGCTGAAGTTTGTTTACTTTTATTTAATTACCTAAACCTTCAAACACATTCAAAATCAACAGCCACCGTACTATATGTGGCGCCAGCGTAGCTCTTATGATGAGTCTAATACATTTAGAAAATTTATTTGTCGCTCTGTCACAAAGCAAGTTATTGCAATATGATTATAGAATTCGACCATCTCGACTTTTATATACATTTTTGACAATCTCGTGCTATGTTCTTAAAAGATGTTCTTGAAAGTTACTCTGAAATGTTCTTACTTTTGTCGTGACTCATATGGCACCCTTGAGGTAATAAGGCCACATCTGAAAAATGCCATCATTTAAAGACTTTAATGTTCTATGACCGAAATTAGTCGATGACTTTTACATCACATGCGTATATAATTCGTTTTATGTAGTTCGTATTATTTTTATGTGATAAAAGCGCTTATGACACGCGTCTTTGTCCTTATCCAAGGATATATGTCGTAAAAGAAAAGCATCGTGAATGACATGCGTGACATATTGCAATGCGTTAAATGAAGCAATGCGAATCTTAAATGTTCTTAAATGAAATTAATCAAATAGGTATTCTGCCACTAAAATTTGAATCTAAAGGCACTTGCGTTTGTTAGGGCTAGCGTTTAACTTACAATGCAACTATGTAAATGTTAACTGAAACTCGTAACAAACAGATTGCTATCGAGTATATATAGTCGAGAGAATATAGTCGAGGTTTACGTTTAAATATTATGCGATTACGCTTCTGTTGTTGGAAAGAGGATACCTCAGCAGTGGTCCCATTTAAATTTGAAAACTAGGGCATGAATCCGATATTTCCGGAAATGTAATTCCACGCACTTCAGAGGTCGATTTTTTTAGTTCTTTATACTGAGATAATCTCAGGCTTCTAATAATATAGATTAAACGTTTTGTTACTTTTCGTATTCAATTGACAATGTGAAAATACCACAGACCATCAGTGGAGTGTAAGAATTTTAGGATCCAAGACCACAATTTTATCAATAAGTGAGAAAAAGGTTGGATCGATTTCAAAGTAGTTTTTTTATTTGAAGGCTAATTTGATTAATGGTTCTTAGCAGTTTGATGAACGTCTGTTCAGCTGTTTAAAGGTTGTCAGCTTTTTTCCGGTTAGTGTAGGAATCTCAGTTATCCCGTCGAAACGGCGCGCCACACTCTGGCAGAGTGTGTAGCTTGGGGCTCTCAGAGGTACTTCTAATGGCGGTGGGGTTAGAAAAAACAGATCGCAGTTATAAAAAAATGTTTCTATATTTGCATTTATCGACTTGAAATTTGGTTCAGAATGGAAAACAGATAACATAACAATAATATGGTAATTATGATGCATTACAAGAAAATATTAATGTGGGATTGCTAGATCTGCACGCATGCATTATAGTTGTTGGTGAACGTATCTAAACGCGGGAGTGAAAGGAAAGGAGTGTGCAAGAGAGAGGGATGATTTGAAACTAAAGAGAAGACGAGCGCGGGAGACTTTTGTTTTGATAGACGACGTACGATGGATTATGTAGAAGCAGCGAGAATAAATATATTTTCACCTAAACCTTTTCTTTGGTTATCCCACATGAATGTTTCAGATTTTCTTGTCGACCGAAATAGAAACAGTGAGGGTGGAACTAAATTGTAAAGTCCTGCGCAAATCTTCCACTCGAATAGCGCATTCTTTCTACCGGCTTACACTGACTTTAAAAATATTCAGATTATAATATTATAATTACAATATAAAATTATTAATATACAACTATATTTCATATTAATATGTGTACAATTAATTGTATTACACATTGTCTCACAAGGTAGATTCATAAAAATAAGTAAAACAGTTTATAAACACAAAATTTGCTCCAGGGCCATATCCTGGGGCATCATGCCCAGAAGGCTGGCAACATTTGCCCTTGGAATTGCTAAACTTATTCTTTGGCGGTAATAACTGCCAGCCTTGTGGTGACCGGAGGCTTCTACGAGGCGATCCGACAGCTCGTTCGCTATGGGCAGAATGAATCATGTAATACCACCCTCTCTCCTCGAAACGTATCATATAAAACACCGAGAGGTAGGCTACCTACAACGAGGTACGAGACTTTGATTTAGCTCCATGAGCAAGTTGTTTCCAATGAGACTAATAACTCGGCTCCAGAACATCCAACATATAGCAGGCAGATCCGTTCCAAGGTTAAAATCATTTCTCGGCAAACAGGAACTTGAACCCAATATTTAAGAAAAGTAAAGTAAGGTAAGAGTTGCTTCGTAGTGAAGTACCATCTGACTTTGAAAAACACGAAAAGTTTCTTCGTAGGAGTTGTTGCGAAGATCTTGATATAGCGGCCGGTGTGCACGCTGGCGGAATAATTCAAACCGAAGTGCTCAAGATAATCGGAGGTTTGAACAAAATACTGATATATTTGGGAAAAACCAAGTTAATCAAAAATAACTCCTTGTACAGAGAATACAATAGAACTAGTGGAACTAATCGGACAGAACCGATAGAACTTCTGGGAGTCGCAAATCTGAATGGGAAGAAAAGTACCAATAGTTCTGTCAACAGAACTGTACAAAACAACTAGTGGGAATAATACGAGAGAGACATGACCAAATTTTGGACCCAGTAAGTGACACGGCCTTAAAAACTGAAATCAACCTCTGCATTCGCTCTACCCTGATTGGACTGGGGTACCGGATTGCACGAGTATATCTTTCCATAATTGTGCTCAGTCAGTCGGTAGTCGATGTACCCAAAAACTCCGTGAGACTAGATCGTTGATGTTCTCTCCTAACGGTCCAATTATTACCAAGTGGAGCGTTAGGGAGAGAACGAAATTCTGTGGTCTTCGGAATATAATATTCAGCAGGTGATAAAGAGCTATCAATGACTGACATTCATACAATCTAGCCCGTTACTAAATCCGCTACCCAATTGTAGAGATCTCTAGTTATTCTACGCGATGGACGCTTGGTAAGGTGTCGTAAATTTTATCGAACACCTTGCAGATGTCAATGATTTCGTTTCATAAGTACACGGCACATACAGGAAGATTTCCAATAGTTCGGTCACAGAACCGAACTGGTAATCACTTGGGGGTCGCTATCTCAGTAGGCCAAGATATATATATAATAAACATTATAATCTTTCAGAGTATGGAGGTGACTGCAATATGGCTATACTACGTAGGGTCAGCACGTTTTGGGTACATTAGCATAAGTCATCCACAGCTTTGGGACCAGACCAGATTTCTATGACACCTCTTAATTTATTATAAAAACAAAAACAAAACTGTACTTTAGTGGGCAAAAATATATTAGAAAATATACACAACCACGTCCGTGGAAAGTACGTCAAGCTATCGAGATTGGTCATTCAAATTTCAAATGTGATACTGGATGGTCGGTGCTCCTCGGCTGGAAAATAGTGATAGGTATTACGTCTGTGGATAGTGTGGATGACATTTTAGAAAGTGGCGTTGGTAGTGTAGTAGCAGAGAACAAAAAAGAAACGAGAATGGACACTCTCCGCCCCTCCCTATATTTAAATACCGCATCACGCCCCGCACATTGACGGTCACATTGACTGAACGACAACAAGGCTGTCGGCGAGCCGTTTTCGCGCTAAGACGGCTTTGAATATAGTTTTCATTTATTCATTACGAAACTTGTACGTTAATATTTATAATAGTCGTGAATTGTGCTGTGTACGACTGTTTATCATCATTTAAACGGGATAAAGAGTTTCTTTCGTTTCCCGATAAATGAAACGAAGATTTAAAAGACGTGTCTGAGACTTATACAGTTATTGTTTTCTTCATTTATTTAGTGCATAGTATTATATAATACAGAAGTTATGGCAATTTCGTGAGCTTGTAGGAAAAGGTTCTCGAATGTTCAATTTGTATTGTTGATAAATATTACGTAGTGAAAATACCTAATTATTAACTAGGTAATGATAAATTTGGCACGCAATTTCAAATACCTCCTTCAATATTAATCTGGTTAGTGAATTAATGAAAAACATAATATTATGTCGGTGTAAATGTAAATGTACCTAATGAACATGTGTAATTATTAGGGTTCTATTTATATAATTATAGACAACAGATTCGCGTTAGAATTTTCGCAACGTAGCCGCTCTGGCCATGTACCGTAATTGTACGAGAAAGTCATGGGTAACCCTGCGGAATATCATGATCAAGGACTAACAAACAAAACGAACAAAAAATCGACTTAAATACGTGAGTTATTCGTTAGTTTAGTTAATATGTCTCATGGTGGTTTTCTATTTATAATAAAAAAACTTAGTCTTTTCATGAAAACCGGGGGGCTTAGTTCGGTACTAGCTGGACTCTCCCATGTTATCTCGGTAATAGTTGGAGCCGGGAATTCTCGTGAGTTAGTCTGACAATTTTTTTAAAATAATTAAGTGTATTGCAATTCATGGAGGGCATTAATCGATTGTTATTTATTTAAAAATTTTGATTGTAGATGGCTGGCCGACCACAAATTTACCTGATTGAAAATGAAAATGTGGACGAGAGTACGTTTGCTTATATTCTACTTATTCGTGCAGATCTTAAAAATATCCCGGTTGTATCTTTAGAGAAACACACAGAAAATAAATATATGTAAAGACATTGTCCCAAATGGCCAAAACAATAAAATTTACATCTCTGACGGATCTAAGATTTTAAAAGTCTACGTTTTTTCTCCCTTTAGTACATCATTGGTTTAATATTCATGTACGAGCATGTATCTATAAATACTATCCAACTTAAAATAGTCAATGCCACTTGGGTCACGGATACACTTATTGCCCTTAATTCTACTAAGGAACAAACTATTTGGATTCTAAACAAATTCCCCGTATTACTGAACAAAGGCATTCTTATTTCCTGTTGAATTAGACTTCTCTTATTCTACTTTTCGCATTGACAACCATTGAATGCTTAAACCTAGAAATTCTAATCGTACTAAAAAGTCAAACAGCAATGTATAATGAACAAGTGGCGCACAACGTATTAGCTGTGCGCATGGGTGGGAGTTAGTGTCTATAGGGATAATTTTCCAGAGTGCCTTTAACTAAATTCAGTTGGGTTCGAACCGCTGACGTGGACGGACGTGGCTCCTGCGGCTAAATTTACCGCGTTTGACGCGAAGTTTGATTTGACAGTTCGGGTGTCGAAATTCAAAAATAGCTGTTGCGATTTGTGCTATCCCAATGGACTATTCGTTGTGGAACTTTGCTTCTAAACTGCTAATCACTTAATTTGAAAGGTGAGTCAATTGAATTGTTCAAACAATGTTTCAAAGTTAATTATTAAGTTTTAGGGGTGACATTTCGTGCATTTATTCACTAAGGCAATTGTTAAGACACCTTTTGTTTAGTCTTGTAGATAAATTTACTAGCATTAATAAAAATTGTACTGTGTTAATGAAAAATTTTCTTCGTCTAACTTGGAATTGTAAATTGATAATGAACATTTCTATGAAAAAGGAGGCGATTAGACGTTTCACATGTTAGTTTACTGTCTTTGATATATATGTTATACCTCGTTACCTTTTAGTTCGTTTGAAACCTGATACCTAACTACGACATGACGTGTAGCCGTTTTTAACACACTTTGGATTTTTTTTAGTATAATATAATTGTGTTGGAGATATTTTTAATATTTAATTAAGTTTCCTACTTGATGAACCCTGAAGAACAGTTGGGTTAATTAAATAATTTATTAATTTATTAGATGTACAAAACAGTTTACATTCAGTATGGCCAGTCATGGGTAGAACAATTTTGTTACCTATATTTCTAAAACGTTCTTAAGTATAATAAAACTGTAATTTTGAATAAAATTACTATGACCATAACTATGAAAGAGAAAAACCTTGGTGGTAGATTTGATTGCTAGTCTTCTAAAACAATCAAATATATCTACATCTAAATCATCGCAGGGACCAACCATAAGATCGTTGTCATACACATTCTTGTCAAACGATTGTAAAAAGAAGTATAACACATTAAATGAAAATGGTCTAGGAAGGTGTCGTGGATTGCATTTGATGTAGGATAGAAGCGTTGATGCCTTAACGCTGCCGTGAAGCAATTTATGTAAAGTATTTAGAAGAGACAATTTTTAATTTATGAAACTAAATTCTGATTAAATTCCAGCCGCGATATTACTTACTACCTAAATGCGTCTCTGGAAATAGACGAGCCAAGAGAATTTAAAAGTATGCACTTCATTTCCGCTATCTTTCCTTTGATTTCTTTTCGTTAAAAGAAACTCTTGTATTCCGATTTTGCTGGTTAATACGAGGTCTTTATCTAAGATGTCTGAATAATATAATGATGGTGGAAATTCGCAAGTATTTTTTTACATTGAATAGCAGTAAATGTGTAAAAACTGGTATAATAAGACCCTTTTGAACACGAAAGTGAATAAGCATTTACCACGCGTGCAACTCCATCCTTAGCCATATCATCGCTTAACATCTGATGTGAATTTGGAAGGCGTATATTTCATTAAACTTTATTTAAAAAGCCTTTTATTAGTAAGCAAAGGCAGTGACGGTATACTTATAAAAGTGCTTGTCTCCTATGTAGAATGTCCTAGATTTCACTTCCACGGCGAGGGAAGGGTTAAGGAAAATAGTGATAAAAGCTAACTTTAAAAAGTAGTAATATTTCTAAATTTGATCCCCTAGGGGAGTAAACCGCTTAATGAAGACAAGTTGGTGAACTTATGTGCATATGAGATGATAACAATAAATTTAATAAGTTTTATGTTCAAATTCAAATTTAACTCATTTTTATTTCATAGATAACCAATTTATACTTGAAATTGTTATATTAATTAAACTCTGCTGCGTAAGGCAGAGTCCCTTGAGAAGAATGAGCGAGAAGCTTTAGGGGTTGTTCTTTTAGATAGATAGATAGATAAACACTTTATTTTTCACACACAAGAACAAGAATAGTACATAAACAATTTATAAGTAATGTGGGCAAAGCCGGTCTTATCGCTAAGAGCGATCTCTTCTAGACAACCTTTGAGGTAGAGGAAAGCTAATCGGAGCGGGAGACGTAGTGTGCCAATTTCACAAATAAAATAAAAAATTGTAAAAATAAAAAATACAAAATGAATAAATGAAATAAAAACACATAGTAATTTATCAAATATTTAATAAATAACGATATATCATAACTACATAAATATATGTATATATAAACCTAAATAAAGTTATAAATAGTAATAAATATATACACGTTGCAGACTAGGACCGTGTTAGAAGATATTTACGCAATCCGGTTTTGGAAATAGGATTATTATAATAATTATATACATTATAATAATATTATTTAAAAATAAATAATATATATATAGTGGTGGTCATAGAATTAAGAACGATTAATGACACAAAGCCATTATTATTTTGCAATAACCATTAAGTGTAGAATTAATTTCAAAATATGTTTTGATAGTATTAAACAATATTATCTGGATTGACCTAGACCTATTTTATTTAACGTAATAATCTTGTTTAAATAATGGTACCTATATATACTTTTATTTATTAAATCACAATCACTCTGTTACTTCCCGGAACACTGACTGGACAAATAATTAAAAACCAAAATATAATTTTCTTTTTTACTGTTTTGAAAATAAAATGCCGTAATTCTTCGTTACTATTATATGTATATGTCCTTTGCGCGGCATTGTTGGTTTAAGAACGTTTTATGCAATTATTTATAGAAAATAACGGAAATTTTGTGACTCTGCTACAAGAGAAGTCATAATGAAGCTGCGTGGTCGTAAGTGGTCATATCAGAAAATTGCAGATCATTTGCATTGCTCAAAAGCGAAGGTGTATCAGGCCGTGAAACATTTTAAAACACACAAGGCAAACGTCTCTACGAGAAGATCCAAGAATAATTAATCTTGCTAAGCAGGACCCATTCAAAGGGTCAAATCAAATAAAAAACGAAGTTTTTGGTGAGAACTCGCGCCGTATCTGCCGCACCGTTTGAAGACGCTTGGTGGAGGCACACTTATTTGGCAGAGTAACAAGGAAGGTTGACACCACGGCATACACAGGCCCGACTTGCGTTTGCAAGGAAGTATGAACATTGGAGAAAGGCGCAGTGGAAGTATGTATTTTTCTCGAATGAAACTAAAATTAACAGACTATGACCTAAGAATAAGGCATTTAATCCAAAATATACGGAAAAGACGGTGAAACACGGTGGTGAAAACATTAGGCTTTGGGGTTGCTTTTCTGGTTATGGCGTACGGCGTACTAGGCTGCTACGAGGTAATATGGACCAATACCAATCCAAACACTATCGTATGGTGATGATAATCTCCCGGCAATTTGGACATTCCAGCATGACAATGACCCGAAACATACTGCCTACTCTGTTCGAAGATTCCTCGACAACCAACTGGTTAACTGGTAAACATGCACTGAATCTGTTAGCAGCCTTAGAAAGTCTCACTTTACCCACGATGTGTATATAAAGACCGAGTTTCAGATTTTTTTTAAAGTTTTTAAAATGTTTGCTGGCTTAGCCTGATCGAGATGGCCTTTTTCTACTACGATTGCTAATAAACGCATAAAAAAGAATTTTTTCTAATTCTTTTTCGTTTTCTTGTGATCCTTCGGGAGATTGCGATTTTATGGTGACAATTTGAAGAGAATCTATTGGTTATACTATTTTACCCTATTTCTTTTTATATATCAAGTGACGGAACAAACAAGTCGTGCGCCTCATGGTAAGCGACACGCCTGTCCATAACAGTTGAAGTGCTGCTCAGAGATTTAAATCGCAAATATTTCAAGGGCGCTGCCATTGCGCCTGTCACCTTGAGTCATAAGTTAACAAGTCGTGTCCCAGTAATTTCACCCGCACCTTTACCTTTCAATACCGGAACGCAGAAATGCTCACATGCTAAGGTGGCAGCACATCACTGGGCGACCGCTACCACAAGGTGTTACCAACTGTAAAGAGATTATTAATGTAAATACTCTACATAGTTTACCCAGTATACGTTTCATTCTTGGGCACGGGTCTCTAAGGAGAGAGCTTAGGCCATTGGAATTTAAAGCTGCCACAGGGATTGGAATCGTGAACTGCTAAATTCAGAAGCTACTGTTTTCCCACTGTACTACCATCTATGTTTTCATGAGTAGCTAGAGATCTTTATGAAATATTTTGTCCGGGGAAGTATTCTTGCCGCCAAGCAATAATATGAGTTCTAGCAGTGCTCCTCAGATCTTTCCAATTTAAAGTTAAAGAAAGGTAAACTGCAACTGCTGTGGACAGGCGTGTCGCCTGCTACCAGCCGCACAACTTGTTCATCCCGTCACTATGTATCTTAAAAAAATCTAAGTGTAAAACTAAATTAAGAAGTAATAAGTTAAACCGTATTTCTGGATACTAATAAGGTTGATTTTTAGAGTTACACTGTATAGCATTGTTATTTACTTTCGAATGGGTAGCCTATTCTCGAGTCTCCAGCCAAATGGAGATAAATAAACAAAACTGTTAAACAAATTCCTTATGTTTCGTTACAAAGTAACAAATGAAGGCGAATATTCATTACCATGTTTATCTAAACGTTTCAAGGCGTGCCTCGTTACAGAGAACGAAATGTCTTGATGTATTTTTTTAATTTAGTCAATTTTAAAAGGTTTTTATAAAACGACTCTTTTTTTATCGCTAGGCAAAAACTTCGTGGTTTAACCACCTAGCGATGACCTACCAAGCTCGACACCTTTATTAACTTATAATTCACTAAACTAACTAGTTTCTAGAGTATATATTTATATTTAAATAAGTGCTGTAGATAATTATACTACAGACCAAAACAGTGTCTCTTTACACTAGTTTTGTATTTCCTAGCATTACCCTTAATATCACTTAGCACTGTTCACGCCTAGTATTTAGTTTCATGCTCATTTTTATAGAAAAGAAACCTCTCTCATCAATTAATTTTTAACCGACTTCAAAAAAGGAGGAGGTTTTCAATTCGACTGTATGTTTTTGTTGTATGTATGTTACGCGATAACTCCGGTTTTTGTGAACCGATTTTCATTTTGAAGAAAATCATCTACGTCTACGCATGAACATTAATTTTTGTAAATAGCGCCTCAATGTTACTTAAGGAGCAATTATTTTAATGGTTTGTTTTGCTATTCTCTAATTCAAGGCGTTTTTCTCTCAATATACTTTGAGTAGTGAGAACCGATTTTTATCTCCTGTGTCAAGTCATGGACGTATACGGCGAACTAAGGTATATTTCAATAAAACTTGGCAAATAATTGTAATTCCACGTATTTTTGAGATTGGTTTTTTAGTACTCTGCACTGAGATTATAAATATGTAAATTACAGCTAGCAAATTGGTTTAGTTGGTTTTGTAAATACTAGATGGCGTTAGTAACATTTTGTGAAATTTTTGAATCGCGCTTTAAGATTTTCCCGGACTCATATATATTGCTCTAAGGATTTCGTAGTTTTTGTTTCAGTTGTAGCTTATTTTAATGGGTTAAGAGCTTTCAGCTCGCCCTTTTATCCGGCGGCGCAGTCAAGGCCATCAGTGGCCAACTGCAAAGTGTCAGTGTCAACAAAAAAGTAGAGTTGTTGTACTCAATTGAATTTATTTATTTATTTATTCATGGAAAACTAACAGCTTCTTACATTTAATAAAAACAGGAACAGGTTTCCACCTATAGCTTCAGACAAATCATAGCAATAAACAGTACTTCTTACTTACTTTACTTTTTACTTTTTTTACTTATAAAAAACAACCCAATACCTACGCTAATCGCAAATTATTTAAGAAAGTTTGGTAAACAGTTTACGTGTTATCAGTTTACGCTTTAGCGCATCAACATTACAATTGAATATATCAACTTCCTGGTCATGATTGCTCAGCACACTATCCAAGCTCTTGCTAGCTCTACATACAAAAATAGTTCTCGCTAAGGGAACTGCAATATTAATAAAGTGAAGAAACCTGTGAACTGCTCTGGAAGGATTTTTAGGACCCAAGAGTTGCACTATGCCTGGTAGAGCGTTCAGAATTTCTGGCAGCATGTAGTCTGTTACGTTGTTGAATCCCGGCTAAGTATTATGTTGGTAGTATGATTGAGAGCGCAATTATTCAAAGCGCAAGCGGTGTTGCAGATTGTGCTCTTATGCCTGACGTAGGAATAGCAATTCATTTTATTGTAATAACTTTCTCTTCGGAGGCATTTACTTGAGGTATTTATCATTTCTTCGTGTATTTCGTACGTATTTGTATTCTTATCGTATGAAATGTGAAATGGTATCATGTACAATAGTGGTTAAAAGAAACTGCGTCGGATGCTCGCCGATTGCAGTCCAAGGTGCGCCACACGTATAGAAAGAGAATGGTACGTCGTGCGGGCAGGCTCCTTCCGTGCACTATGATTGGTGATGGTAATTTTTGCCGCGCATGGACTTTATGGTAAATTGAGTAAACTGCCTCCGTAGCTGAACGGTTACCATGCCGGACTGTCACGCAGCGGTTCCAGGTTCGATTCCCAGGCCGTGAGAAATATTTGTGTGGCCTACATTTATTTCTCTGTGAGTTTGGGTATAATATGTCCATGGCATCCGCGACATAGGGTTTCCCTAGTGCGGGGCTATGTTGAGTGTATGCGTTATTATTATTATATAATAGTTTTCGTTTCTTAGCGTTCCACTGCTGAATACGGGTCTTCTATATGGAGAGGGTTTAGGCATTGTCATATTTATACGTTTTCTAAGGGCTGTGAACCTTCATCGACATGCAGGTTGCATCAGGATGTATTCCTTGTAGCAAAAGATTACGAAACATTCACAAATGTATGTAAATTATTTTACGCCACTATACAAATATATACAAATCTAGAAAACTCGGACACACTTGAGTGTGATATTTGAGTGTGTGCGTTATTTACTTCGGATGTCACTTGTGTACTAAGTCCGATTCAAATCCAAGGAAATACAAATATCGCTTGTACAGCGATAAAATGATCCCTGTGACATTTCGGACCGTCATTTCTCGATTTCGGAACTGGGGTTCGATTTAGAACCTTGCGATAACTCAGTTGCCGATGTTGTTATGATAACGTCCTATTGTT
>NW_020653608.1:304625-304805 GCF_003589595.1 Hyposmocoma kahamanoa | reverse complement strand
TTTAACAATATCAGTACAGATTACTAAAAAGCCGACATCAAAAGTTTGTGGAATTACATCTATTTGCCAAGTTTTATGGAAATCGGTTATGGGATTTATTTTTTATATAATATCAAGTGAGAGGACGACCAAGCCGTGCGCCTGTTTGCAAGCTACGCACCTGTCCATAACACTTGCAGT
>NW_020653608.1:280662-299625 GCF_003589595.1 Hyposmocoma kahamanoa | reverse complement strand
GTAGAAACACGCACACATGATAACATATTATCACAGCTCAATACTATCTCGATGTCCCTTTATAAAAGGTCATTGACACCGATGAGCATGTCCGTTTATAGAATTGCAAAAGTTTGGGCTTCAAAAATGCAAGATTTGATTTTAAAATAAAACGTACTTTAAACTCTTGATACAAAACAGTGTAGGTACTTCACTAAGTCAATAGTATTTAGGCTTCTAACAGATTGACTACCTGTTTGTATTTAATGCGTGAAGTCGTAATCAGCGTCATGCAGCCGACACCTCGACTGCATGAAATAAGATAATGACTTCACGCATGCAGTTACATTCAGTCGATCTCGGCTGCACGAAGTCGGTTTCAACAGCATGCAGTTAATGCATGCAGTCGTTATCCGAGACCTCGACTGTATGAAGTTGATTACGACTTCACGCATTAACTGCATGAAGTCGATCTCGGTTGCATGAAGTCCGTTTCAACTGCATGCAGTTAATGCGTGAAGTCGTTAACTTCAAACACGCAGTCAATCTGTAAGCAGCCTAAGTTGACAAGTCGTCATAGTCAATTTAATGAACATTATAGTTCTTCCGTAAGTAGTTGAGGAGTTGTGTAGTTTACAGACTGTCCTGGCTGCTGCATCAGACCAAGACACCAAGTTTCATGTCGATCGGAAAAGTGTAAATGAAATAAATATTAATTGTATGACTGAGACAAAAGATCTAATGATTTCTAAACAGTTGTACAGATGTTCATCAAAAACAGCTAAGAAACATCCCTATTAAATTCGCCTTCAACTTAAAAAAAACCATATGACAGGACCAACAGTTTGTGCGCTTGGTGTTAACGACGCGCTTGTCCGTAGCAGTCACAGCGCCACTCAGAGCTTTATATCGCAAATATCTGAGGGACAGTGCCACTGCGCCTGTCATCCTGAGACATAAGTTGACAAGTTCCATGTGCCTGTAATTTCACCAGCACCCTTACCCTTCAAAACCGAAACACAGTAATGCTGACATTACTGCTTGGCGGCAGAAATAGGTAAGATGGCGGTAGATCTTTCACAAGGAGCTTTACTGCTGCTAAGGCAGTCCATCCGTTTAGGAAATAATATGATGCCACAGATAGACATATAGACACCTAGATACACAAACAAAGGTTTCAAACTTATAACTCCCTCTTTTTGCAACGGAGTTTAGCGATGCCAGATAGACTGTAACCATAAACAGTGTTGTCCACTTCGTTGATGTATACTTTCCGCTATAACCTTTCACTGTGTTTTGTTCTAAATGTTTGGTTAGTTAATAATAATTACTGTACGGTATTCTGTTTTGAAAAAAGTGTTGTAAATGAAGTAAAATTACTATTATATACTTTGTGTTGCCTTTTGCCTTTTATTTTTAATCATTCCAAAATTTCTGAAAGATGTGCTACTTTAATTTTTAAATAACATTAAAATAAATTTTTAAATTCAACATTAAATACATAAAAATGTTAGTAGGTTTATTCAAACGGTATATTTTTTGGTTTTAACCGTCTATAATAAAGAGTGTGCTGTAAAGTTGTTTTTAAATCGTCAAAATGCACACAGTATTTATGAAATTAAATTATTTTTTTAGATTTAAATAGCATCTTTATATTATTGCTATTTCAAACAAACCAACGTTTCGGGCCCTTTACAGGTGCCATGATTACGACTGTATCTACATAGTAATCTTTATTACAGAAAGTTAAAACCCAAATAAATACCATTTAAATAAGCCTACTAACATACTGTATTTAAAGTTGAATTTATGAAAAAAATGTGTAATAATCGCGAAACCCTAAGAACTCAATATAAAGTACATATTTAATTCTGCAAAGTAAACCGATTTGATTGCCAAGAAAGGTCAACACTGTAAACAAGAAACAAAAACAAAAACAAGAACAAGACGAAATAAAGAAGTCAAAAAATAAAACAATTAAAACCGATGTTTTTGAAGACCTCGTTAACCCAGCAGTTTGTACTGCGGATGCTAGATGAGGAAGTCAGGTTCAAGTAAACAAACTTTTCTAAATGGGTTTTGGTGGCTACCACAGCGACAACGACGTGTTTAAATATTTATACACAAAATTTTACTTCTTGTCGTCGCTTTAGCTTTTCTACAATTCAAATTATTTATGAAGGTGCTCCCTCACCGGGAGCATTCGCTTGTAACGTAAGAGACCCCCCACACTAGCGTCAGTCTCTTGCCAAAGCACGCACAGCGTCTTACCAACGTACGTGCAGCGTCTACGCCGCGCTGGCGTTGCGTCTCTGCCGTGCGGACGTTGTGTCGACGCTGTGGCCGCTGTGCGTGCGTTAGCAAGACGCTAGTGTGGGGGTGTCTAATAATCCAATATTCGATTTTGAGCATTACTTTGAGTCTTCACTTCCTTGGTGATATTATTGAGTATCTCCGAGTCTGTAGAATTAGGACAGTGGCTCTATTGAAAGCCACTGTCCTAATTCTACTTAGATCGATTAAAGCCAATGGTCTAGTCCGAATACGTAGTTATTATGGTTAATCGTGTTAAATGCGACAAACAGGGCTATTGTGTGAAGGATATTGTGCGCCTTGGGGCGTTTCAACATCAATGTGTAGAGCTAACATTATTATTGTGGCGCGTATCGGACAATTGGGGTAGCGAATTGTTGGTTCGTTTTGTGGTTTTGAATTTGGGCACATAAGCTTTGGACGTCAGTATTCGTCACGCTTAAGTACCGCGGCCATATTGTTTGCTTTTATAATATATTCCAGTTTCCTTTATCGTTATTTGAAATAATCATATTGTTAACACAAAGATCGAACAGCAGCAGTAAAACTTCTTGTCAAAGTGTTCGTCTAGAGTACTGCCACCTTATCTGTTTTTGCTGTCAAGCAGAAATGTGAGCATTACTGCGTCCTGGTTTTGAAGGGTAAGGGTGCTGGTGAACTTATATCTCAGGGTGACGGGCGCAGTGGCAGTGATCTTTGTGACAACTCATTCGTTCTCTTACTTGGTATCATAAAAAAAATACAAAGAAAAATTATTTCTGTCTGATTGGTATCGAATTATAGCCTATTGTCTTGCCGGGGCTACCAGTTTTAACCAACCGAATTACAGACCGGGTAAACAGATTTTATTGTTCTTTGTATCTGTTACAGATTTTTGTATTTATTAATTAATCGGTTGTTTTATTTCCGTAATCATGTTTCGAAATTTGGCGCCACTAGAGGGAGCCGTATAATAAAAAACTGAGTATTACCCTATGGTAGTATATAGTAATAGCTTTTATACAGTCTCGCTAGTATCGAAGAAGAGTAGTATCATATGATCTTGGACACAACAATAATATGAATTTTTACTTTGTGGGATATCATAACCACACCAAACCGTCATATAATCAGCACGTGATAAGTGAGAGTATGTACTGTTAAATGGAAACAGACTTTAAGGGTGAAATTATAAGTAAAGTTTTTCCTCGTTTCAATTTTAATAAAAAAAAATTATATATCTATTTAATAATAGATAAAAGATTAAACTACGAAATACATTCTTTTATTTCTATCCAATTATAATTATGTATTATGTAATATTTATCTAAAACTTGAAAAAAATATCCTCTATAATATGTGATTTCTGTTTTTGTTTTGAGCCAGAACGTGGACTATGGAAACTCATACCGAGGGATATGAATGGACTGATACCGTGTTATGCAAATTAAGGGCTTTAAGCCCTTTAATTTTAACTAAAATATAACAATTAAAATTTTCAAAATGGCGGTCAGCAGGTAAGTCTTGTGAATTACTAACAGCATTATTGAAATTTTAAATAACATTTGAACTAATTCACTATTTGAATACATTAATGCGGGTCTTAACATGCAAATTAATTTAAATTTAATTACAATAATGAGAGATTATGGTTCGTCAAATTGGTAGACAATACAGTACGCTTCAGGGTTAAACCGCGATAGTGAGTACGCGTTAGCACTGCGTACATACTTATTATTATTATAATATTTCCATACTTAACAAAGAATATTAGAACCATAATAAAATCAAAACTTACGCATATTGCAGTATTTTACAGATTTAGAATAATTAAAATGATAATTTTTTATTATCTTTATCATTCTTGATTATTGTCTTTCACAAAGGAAACTAGTACTTTTATATTATACCTGTGGTATTTACATGTTACTGAAGGCAGTCTCGTTTATGAAAGTTGATACTAGGATTAACTTGTGCTCCCACCTCTATAGCAGACGTAAGAACGTAGGCATAAGAAAAAAAAATAGGTGTACTTACGTCAGACAAAAAGATAGATAGATAATACACTAATAAATAACTAATAACAAAAACGGTACGTAGACAACTTAGAATTAATGTGGGCAAAAGCGGCCTTATCGCTGAGAGTGATCTCTTCCAGACAAGCTTTGAGGCAGAGGAGAACTGAATAGAGAGGAAAATAATTTCTATTTTAGACATAATTTATTCGCAAAGAACAGAATTAATTATACGGTCTGATAAATAGAAGTATGAATATCTACTGTACGCTGATCTAAAACAATATAATACCTACGTATTTTGGAAGCAAAGAAAAGAAACAGCATAATATTAAATTAATCCACTTATGACAATACACGCTACTCATCTTCCCATAAGTTCTGAAGCATGCTGAAAAGTGGGGTTCAACCCTTTCTAGTAGCATTGATTTACAGATAGATTAGAATCTCTACGTAGGCTTACGGTGATATATTGTAGCATTACGCTACGTTGCGCTACTGCAACAGCTACGAATTGTGCTACGATCCATAGCTACGAGATTGTTTGAAATTATATAAGAAGGACACTGCCCTTTCTGATAATGTTTTTTCATTGTTGTTCAAATAAACTCAAGTGAGGTTTATCTTAGCAAATGTTTATTGCGCATTCTAGGGTTCCTACAGGACGTGATTCATAAAGGTTATGTTATCTTTAAATTCGTAATTTCGGTGCTTTATTACCATGCTCAAAAGCAAATAATCTTTATACACTTGAACTCGTCATATTGATAAAACTCTACTGCACATTCGTAAGGCAGATGCCCCTGAGAAGAATAAGCAAGAAACTCTGGGTGTTGCTACATGTAAATATACATTTGAATACATTTATTATTTCCACTATTTATTGCAAACATCTTAGATCGAGATTACCTGCAAAATCTAACCGGGTCACTACCACGGATTTTTGTCATCCAAGTAAGCAGAAGCTGTACAACATTTAGAATAAACTTTTTCTCTCACTATACTTTTAAACCTTAAAAGCATTGACTTATAAATAAATGGACGACGGGTCTAATACAAAAACCACGAAAAAAATGTCCCAAGTTAACCTATTTAAACGTAGTGACATGTAAAGAATATGAAAAAGCTAAAACGTTGAATTTAAATTGTAATGTCATCGCAGTACTATCTAATTTAGCTTGCTTTGCTGTCAGTCGAACAAACGAAGACTAAAGCGTGAATGACGCTCTGTATACGATTTTAACGCCCTATAAGTTCGGACACTTTTTAGCGCGGACCCGACGTCCATATAATTGTAAGTCAATGTTAAAATGGTAAATTTTGAATATGACCCGGAATATTATTATAGAAGCGTATTCTTTGCCCCTTAGACGAATTTGCGACTTTGTGAAAACGACTGTCAATAACAACTAGTTAATTTTTATTCCTCGTAATACTGTTATGTCTGTCATTATTTTTCATAAAAAAATACTGTTCGTCTTACTGTGACGTTAGTGTAACTCCATAACGTGCGTCCAAGACAGCCCAACCAATCACCTAATCTCCAAACGAGATAATATTATTTTAAATAAACTATATTTTTTCATGTTTGATATATATATTAACTGTTCCGTTTATATTAGTTGATCTACGGATAAATTATAAATGAACTGCATCAAAAGTAAGACTATCATTATGTTTAAGCATACTAAATGAATATTTGGTTTTCAAAAAAAGTATTTGATCCTCTTTTTTCATATACGACAAATCATGGTTGCGCCCTCCATTCAGTAGGATGGGTTAGGTTGGTATATAAGAAAGCTGAAGCGAATTTACTAGCGTTGCCGAACATGGTTTCAGTTCAAATTATATTATAATTAATGTAATATTAGTATGCAAATATATTAGTAAAAATGAGTAAGTATCTTAGTAAATCGAAATATAAAAAATAAGTATTTATATTTTATTTTTAATGCCATATATTTTAAATGAATTTATATAAATCAAACGATTTTTTGCATAGCTCAGGACAGACTTAAATATGGATCGATTTAATTTCTTTTATCTCAGAGAAAAAGGATCAATAATTAAAAAAGACGACTGTTTGGATTTTTTGCCTGCTGCTTTGATCCCAAAGTATTAGAATTCGAATATGGGACCTACTCATTCTGCGTAGGTCTACAGACCTACTTATAGTGCTAACCATTCAGCCACCAAGGTCGTCAAATGTAAACAAAATTGATTATGATTGTTACAAAGTAATATTTAAGCCTTATTGTAGGGCTTCAAGGCTTTCAAATGTATAATATGAACGTTGAACACAACCGAAAAAAGTTGGTAATTGTAAATTACAATGATTAAAAACAAAATCAAATTTGATTGTATCAAAATGAGACGATTCCAAATTTATACTGTATCGAGTTACACTAGTGTTATAATATAAGATTTGTATAACAAAAATTATAACAATAAAAGATTTGTAAAATTATAATTACTAACTCTACAGATATAATAAAATATTACAATTTTATCCAATGAAGTATTGCGACTAAAACACTTTAATAAACTAAGTATAATTATTAAGCTTTGAAGAAACTTAATCTCTTTTTAAACGGCTTTTTTTGTATATATGTTACATGTGAGAACTGATTTCGATGATTGTTTTTCGTTGGAAAGGGGTTCACCTCTAAGAGTGGAAAATTAAAGGATGAATCTGGTTTATTGGATTTTGGGCAAACGACAATGAGCAAACGTCCACAAAAATCAACTTAAATTGTACTAATACGGCTCATTATGTGGAGGTGCTGCTGGGGCTGGGGGCGTTCTGGTGGATTGTAATGGTGCGTAGCCTGGATAGCAGTAATAGTCTCCGCAGCCTCGCAGCCTCCAACGTCTTATTTAGTAAATTTAGCAATTCAAACGTTGAAAGTCCAGTTTATAGATATTTAATCGGTTTATATATTCGGTTTTAACTAAATTTTAAATGTAAACCGTATAAATATAGCTAGTAAACGATTCAAAAAGATAAATAACGGTTTGTTCGCTACCGCGGTCGCGCAGAGAGTGACGATGGAAAGAAACAAAATCAGAATGCGAGGTGAAATGGAACAATTTTAAATTTAAATATGAGTAGAAGAAGAAAAAACTGGATGACGGTATAAGGTCACACCGTCACAATTAAACGGCATATTAACTGCCTCTGTAGCCTACCGATTAACATGCCTTACTGTCACGCAGAGGTTGCGGGTTCGATTCCCGGGCCGGGAGAAATATTTGTGTGGCCTACATTTATTTCTCTCGTGAGTTTGGGTCTAATTTGTGGTTGTCTATGTGCTCCTTAGTGCGGGGCTATGTTGAGTGTTGCGTTATTATTTATATTTATTATTATTTACATGTGTTAGATCAACGTGAATTCTTATGCAGATTATTAAAAAAAGTAAATGTACTCTATATACTTTGAACTTTGGTAATTACGCTCAAACGTTATAAAATGGTGAATTGCATAAGTATAAATTTAGCTACGTATTTTTAGCTAAAAATAAGACCCTACAAATCTAGATTTAGCCAGGTTTTATCCTAGCTTTACCAACTCCGTTCTACTTATTATTAGGTGTAACAAAAAGCTTTGAATAATAAAAGTGCTCGGATATTGTAGCGAACCGTAGCTGTCGCTATGAATCTTTTTGTATTTAAATCTTTTAAATCTTTGTATTTCTTTTATCTATCAATCTTTGTTATTTTCTATTCAAATTTAAAATTGAACTATAAATTAGGAAATGAAAAAATTTTTTCGCATCTAAATCGGGTATATTTGTCTTCTCAAACAATATATATATCATATATATATATCGCTTGTACACCATGAGATAAAATTATCTCTGTGATATTTTGGACTATCATTTCTCGGAGAACTGACACGAATCGGATGTACTGCGCTAACGCTCTCAGTCAGCCGAGTTAGATTCGAATACCTAGTTTCGTTTCCCGTGTGGAACAATTCCGATAGACCTAAGAAAGAGAAAAAAAGAAAGGACTTAAAATGCAAATTACGCCGTGCTAGGACCAAAGAAAACAAAGAGACGGGCAAAGGAAAAGTATTCGAAATCCACACTGTCTCTATATTTTCTATGTCCGATAATTCCTTTTCCTTATTTCTTTTTTTATGATATCAAGTAACGGGACGAGCAAGTCGTAAGTCTGGTGCTAAGCGACATGCCTACGATAACAGTTGCAGTTCCGAATTACAAAGATCTGAGGAGCGGAATGCAGTAATGCTCACATTATTGCTTGGCGGCAGAAATAGGTAAGGTGGCAGTACGTCTCTAGACGAACTCTCAAAAATCTATGAATATAGAGTCGATAAATCACTTTGTTCATGTAAAATCCGAGAGATAGAGTTTTCCAGAGACGTAGACCAGGGCACAGCGGGCGTCCCAGACTGGTGTATGGACTCGCTGAGGTTTGACATGTTTGTCTGCCCCGGTTGCATGTGGCCGGGGCATCGTCTCGTGCGCAGCTACCGCGTCTTAGTAGCGGTCTTGTTGAGGGCCTGAAGCGCTTTTTGCCCTTTAACTTGGAAGCTATGTCCGAACCACAGACCACATATTCCGTGGTCCGGACATTGTCGCAGGATACTGCAACTGGCATATTTGACACTGGCCGGAGAGCTAGTACAGGATAAGCTAGATATCCTCCGGTACCTCCAGCCGTTTAGGTTATTGGGAACTGGAGAGATGTCGTTTTTCGGCGTCCGAAAGTGAGCCTGCCTTACAGCTCCGCCACCAATGAGGAGATTTGGTAGTGGACTGTGGAGTCGACTACCAAATTAATCTGTTCTTGTAAAATTAATTAGTAGCAGTAGAGTACCTTGTGAAACAGTTCGGCCAGGAAAGTACTGCCACCTTACCTATTTCTGCCGCCAAGCAGTTATGTCACTTTTACTGTGTTCCGGTTTAGAACGGTAAGGGTGCTGGTGAAATTACAGGCACATTGTACTTGTCAATTTATGTCTCAGGGTGACGAGCGCATTGGCAGTGCCCCTTGGATCTTTGCGACTTAAAGATCTGAGTGGCACTAAATTGTTATGGACAGGCGTGTATCTTACCATCAGGCGCACGACTTGTTCGTCCCGTCGCTTGATGTTATAAACGAAATTTTTTCTATCCAAATAGTTTGTTCTATTACGGGTGATTAACTATACTATGTCAATATAATGTAGTAATGGAAAAATCGTCAGCGTTATTCCCTATTAAACAAAAATTAGTTTAGATTATGTAAACCTGAAGTGTTTGGATGTCCGTACAACTTGGTGTTAACTCCTTAAAGTAGTTAACACCACCAAGTGTTAAAGTTGGCGTTTAAAACGTACCAAGCACGTTTACGAAATGATTACTTTCCATATCTAAAATTACTAAAATCCATCGATAACACAAACGATATTTCGGAACTATCACATGTTCAAACACAAATGTCATATAACTATACTTTAAAGAATAATAATAACATTTTTATAAAAAAAACAACCTCATAAGTTAGTGGAATTACATTCACATTCCATAGTTTTATCGAAATCAGTTAACGAAAAGTGATTTAAATCCAATGAATTGGATTCATTCCCTAAATTGCCACCCTTAGAGGTGAAATATTTTCTTCAAATTTAAACGGAATTACTATTGGAGTTAGTGGGCCCTTTCTAACAAAACAAGAATGATCGAAATTGGTTCACCAACGGCGGCGTAACATAAAAAAAAACAATTGAATACCTCTTTCTTTTGAAGTCGTTTAAAAATCTAAGAGAAGAATTTCAACGTGGAGTTCGGATACGCATCATTACAAATAAAAAAAACCTTGGCTCGATACTCCAAAATTCTTATATTCTCTTTGTGGTTCCATAAAAAAAACAAATTACAAAAAAAATACAACGAACTCATCTTGAATATTGAACAGATATTGTACCTGAATTGAATAAATCATAATGTTGATGAAGACGTGCAAACCGTGATGAAACCGAAAGGGTAGCGGAGAAAATAATGTATAATAGGAGGCACTAGACGCGTAATATCGTCAGCCATATCCTCAACATCAAGTGAGATTTTAACTGTCTATTAGACCTTAAAAACAGGAATTCTCTGTGGCATCTCCCTATGAGTCCACAGACGCATGTCGAAATTTTATTTACTAATTTGTTATTTTTGTTGATACAATATCGAACATACACAAAGAAAAATTTCGTCGGTCTGACTGGACCCGAACCATACGTCTGACGTAGTCCATCAGGGGTCAGTTCTAAACCCAACGCTTTTCTGTTTGACAATGATAACGTTCTATGCCTAGTGGTACCCTTTTGCCACACGGTGAATGAAAGACGCAGTAACGACAACCGGTGGCCTATCGTTGAGTTTGGTGGATAATGAGGCTTACGGCCTTGATAAAGCGATTGAATTGATTTTACACCTCTGTTAGAAATGTTACACGCAAGTAGTAGATTAATAATTTGTAGGTATTTTGAAATTCTGTTGTACATAAAGTCTGTGAGTATGATATCGCCCCTAATATCACTAATGAGAATAAGATACATTTTCGACGCAAATTAATTATTTACGTTACAACGTAGGACATAGGGTTTTGAATGTACATGCTTATGTAAATAACATTTTCCCCTTCCAATTCTGCGTTACGCCTATTTGTGTTAACAGGAGACAATATGCGATCTTGAGTTCATTCTGACTAAACCAATCTTAGTTTTTTTTCTTTAATTGATTATAGTCTGGGTGCTCAAGATAGCTTGCGAAAGAAATCGACCCTGGAAAGCAATCTTGTTGTATTTTGAAATATCTAATAAATATAGCATTTTTCGCATGTGTTTCGTCAATAACGACGTCGTAACATAAAAAATATCGTCGTTGCATCACGACTTTTAGATAATAATGCGGATTTTTTCTGATTCCAAATTGTGAAAAAAAAAAACAAATTTCATTAAATTTTTATTGAACTGATATTCAATCATTTTTTGTGAAGTAACACCACTAGTTTGTTATAATTATTAATCGTGGTTATTAATCAAAATGTTTTTTTTTTCCAGCTGTTCCATCTTTGTATTATTAATTATAAAAAAATCTCAACTTTTTTGAGATACGACAAAAATATTTTCTACCGTCGATGTCGACATCGACTCAACTACACAATGCAATAAATAAATACTACGCAAAACAGGATAGTATCGTTACGGATTCTTCAAGAAATGAGAAGCTTATTTAATTCTAGAGATTTAAATTTTGTCGCCGGAATGTAAATGTTATTTACACAAAATATATAACTGTATAAAACTTTATAAGATGTCGCTTTTTTATTATACTCGTACCAAGAGACGGGATGAACAAATAGTGGGCCTGGTGTAAGCGACACCTCTTTGCCATAACTAAAGTAATCTACATTTTTAGCAAAATTGAGTTATTAACATGTCTGGGACCAGCGAAACAGGATCTACAACCGCCTCTAAGCGTCTTTTTACATCTTATTTAGTTCAAGTTTTATATTTAAAAGTCTATACCACCTCAGTTCGAATTCAATTTTTTCCCGTACTAATACGGTTTATTTTGCTTGGGTCGAGCGGCGGGGACACAGCTTTTATTTCAGAATGAATTTTTTTACAAACGATTTTAAAGCAATTTGAAAAATGTATAACGTATACTGTATAACGTGTTCTATATAGTTCAGTTGATATTAAAAAGTCATTGGTATATGTAAAGTATACGTAGTCTATTGTGAAAATTTTTAGGAAACGTATTTTCACACCATATAGTAATCCATGTTCTTATCAATTTTACTATGTATTTTTTCCAAGGTGATTGACTCAACACTTTGACTGTTATGAGGAATAAATCCAAGCCATTTGAGGTTGCATCGACATCGACATATTTTTAGGTGATAATAAACTCTAGGTGCTAATATCTAGAAAGTTACCGAAATACAGATGCGTTAGCTATGACAAGGTCAAGTTGTACATGACGGCGGCAGAAATAAGTAAGATGACAGTACATTTTTTTATACTATCAAGTGACAGGACGGACAAGTGGTGCGCCTTATACACGCCTGTCCATAATAATTGCATTGTCACTCACTTTAAATCGCAAAAATAAGAGGGGCACTGCCAATGCGCGCGTCACTCTGCCTCCGTGGCCGAACGGTTACCATGCCGGACTGGCACGCAGAGGTCCCAGGTTCGATTCCCGGGCCGAGAGAAATAGTTGTATGGCCTACAATTATTTCTCTCGTGAGTTTGGGTGTAATTTGTGGTTGTCTATGTGTGTGTCCATGGCACCCGCGACACAGGGTTTCCCTAGTGCGGGGCTATGTTGAGTGTGTGCGTTATTTATTTATTATTTATATTTATTTACTCTGAGACATACGTTGACAAGTCTCAAGTGCTTGTAATTTCACCAATCACTTTCCTGTACGAGCTCTTTCACAACTTAAAATTGCTTTGAAAAACACGTCATTTAACTGCGTCATCTTCTTCTAGACGCGGCACCTCTAGAAGATTATCTCGAGCTATTTGTATTTTGGACACAGAACAAGGATCTCGTGCTCAGGTGTCAATGGAAGAGAAAAAGGTCAATTTATTTGTCAGGGCAACAATGTGTGAAGCAGACGCGTGTAGTCCGACCAATAGTAGCACCAGATTATTATCAATTTTTCCATTGTACAATTTTCCGGGCTTAGAACCGGCAAAATTACCATTGTATGTGATCATAATTGTATTATATTCTCGTTTTATAACAATGAAAATTATTAACATTGGCTATGGCGTATTTGAGATACATACTTAAGTAACAATTTTGATAAATAAATTTTAGGGATGCCCAGGTTTTGAGTCTGGTGGTAAGCGACATGTCTGACCATTGCCGTTGCAGTCCCACTCTGAGTTTTAAATCGCAAAGGTTTGAGGGGTACTGCCATTACGCTCGTCACCCTGAGACATAAATTGACAAGTCCTAAGTGCCTATAATTTCACCAGCACCCTTACCGTTCAAAACCGGAACGCATCTCAAATTACTGATTCGTGGCAAAAATAGGTAAGATGGCAGGACTTCCCTGGATGAATTCTTTCACCAGGAGCTCTACTGCTACTAATTAACTAACACAATCTACAAGTTCAAGTTAAACTTACAAGTCGAACCATTGGTGTAATAAAGTCATATCTGCAAATTGATAACTAGAGAGAGTAAAGATTCTACGAACGAAATAAGTCGATAACTTTAGTGCTTAAATATGAGAGTTATTAATTTCACATTTATGTATAATAATAATTTCATGATTTTCGTTTGATAAAAGCAATTTCGGTAAATAATAATTAAAATATTTTTATGAAAAAAAAAAACCACTCCAAAAAAGTTCCTGGAATTACATCTTTTTGCTAAGTTTTATTGAAATCGGTTACCGCAAAGTGAGCGAAACGGGATTCATCCCCTAGTTTGCCGCCCTTAGAGGTGAAATATTTACTTGAAATTTAAATGGAACCAATACTGAGGTACCCTTTTTTCAATAAAAAAAGAATCATCAAAATCGGTTTACAAATGCCGTAATCGCGTAACACACACACAAAAACTCCAGTCAAATTAAGAACTCCTTTTTTGAAGGCAGTTAATTACACGAGGCTTTATTATAACAAGGGCACAAAGTAATGTAACATTTTTTCAAAAAGTTGTGTTTATTTTACTTTGCACACTCGCGTTTGTTTTGTATTACATTTTTTTTTATTGCAGAGTCCTTCTGCGCCTTTACATCCTAGAGGGCGTAGATAATTCTTTGTTTCAAGTCAATTGCTCTAATGGGCTCACTCACAAGCACTCCCTTTTTTATTTCACTCTAGAGATCTACAAGTATTCTGAATTGTTCGTAATCTAAACCGCTACCAGGCTTCTTATATGATTTCGAGAGTAGGCTGTTGTTCGTTAGGGCGCAAAATTCTCTGTTCAATCTTACAGGCAGTCGCGTGCGGTCTGTGCGACCGCAATTTTACGGGTTTACTTTGAGAAGACAGTAAATATTTTCACGACGACGTTGTGTAGCAGATGATAAAATGATAAAAGGAAGTCTTTATTATCTATATAAACAAATTAAAAACTAGTTTAACAGTCTGTAAAAATTAAAAATTTTAGTCATATGACACAAAATAACGTTAAAAATCAACAAAATAACAAAACAAGATTACATTTTCTATCTTAATCGTTGAAAGGCACACTGCAATAAATTATTATTGCGATCAATCAAAATTATCATATATAATCTTTCTGGAACACGACAGGCCGCGTGCGGAATCTGAGACCGCACACACAAATAAAGACACATGTGCGTTTGCGATGAATGTTACAGGGCTACTAAGGGTATGTACCTCACACCCTCGGGGATATCAAGGTCGCGCAATCGTCTATTGTTTATAATTTTGGTTAAATGACTAAAATAAGGTCGCTGCTGTCTTTGAGACCGCGCGCGACCGCTGTAAGGTTAATAGCAGTAGAGCTCCCTGAGAAGGAGTTTGTCCAGAGAGGTACTGCCACCTTACCTATTTCTGCCGCCCAGCAGTTATATGTGCATTATTGCGTCCTGGTTTTGAAGGGTAAGGGGTGCTAATGAAATTACAGGACATGGAACTTGTCACGTTACGTCTCAGGGTGACGGACACAGCGGCAGTGCCACTAAGATCCTGAAACTTCTATGCACAGGCTTGTCGCTTACCGCCATACGAACAACTTGTTCGTATTTATAAGTCTATATTGCGTTATAATACGGACTATAGGCGAGTCAAGCGAAAATTTCTCATTCGTTTGGTTATGTAACAAATCTATGAGGAAAAACAATAAAAAAGTAACAAAAATCTATGATTACAAAACATGGATCGTGATACGCATCAATGGCGTGATACCACTTTGTGATAGACCCCTGCATTGTCCGATTTTTCCATTATTTAGTAACAGAGCTTGTACTAAATGTCATCCTACTAAAAATAGTTGTTAAAAAACTCACGCAATTCTCTTTTCAAATAAAAAAACGGTTCAATACGAACGATTACTACATAAAAAATGTAACAACGACACGTTCGATGTTGTAGCGTCGTAGTAATAAAACTCCATTGCAGCACCAGCAGTCAGCAGTAAATTAACCTAGCGAGCAATAATAGTAAAAGTATTGGCAACCTATACGATTTGTTTCATTCCATCAGTGCGCTTGTTGTGGCACAGAGATGAAAGTTAACTGTGCTTTATTAACTTTCAACCGTGTGTGGACATCACTTAGATAGACACAGATTATTTGCTACAATTTCTATTAAAAGAAAGAAAATTTGTTGTTAGCAGACTACAAAAAACGAAGAAGGTTCTTAATGCGACTGTGTACATGTATTTATTTTTGAAACGCATACACTTAACACTTCCTCATCGGTTTATTTCTTTTGTGGAGCTTACAGCTATTTTTAACCGACTTCAAAAAAAGAGGAGGTTAAAAAAAGAGATAAGAAACAATTATTTTAATGGTTGATTTTGCTATGCTTTAATTGAAGGCGTTTTTCTCTCAGTTTACTTTAAGCAGTGACCACCGCTTTTAATTACTCCTGTGTTAAGTCCCGTATAGTGTTAGTTAGTGTAGTTTTGCGCACTTCCCTGTAACCGATTTCAATAAAAGTTGGCAAATGAATGTAATTCAACGAAATTTTGGGGTCGGTTTTTAAGTGCTCTGGCACTGAGATTATTACAAGATAGATATAAATCAATCAGATGCCAATTAAAAGCTATCATATGAACGTAAGAAAATAACATTACAACAATACAAACTGACGCATTTATTTATTTATTTACCGGAACTTATCTACCGGAACACTGCCAACATCCGAGGCACCTTGCTGCGGGGAACCAATTTTATTCAGATAATTTAATCCTACTTTTACTCTCTAGTATTTAAGGGTTTTTTGTACCCCATCTGCATATTTCAACTTTTTGTCTAATAAAACATAAAAAAACTATCGCTTTATCAGTCACACGATATGAAGTTATTAGTTATAATAGTATATTCTTAACGCTATTGCAAATAATAATCTTAGTACGGTAATCTTAAATAAACCGACCTCAAAAATTCGTGGAATTACATCTATTTGCCAAGTTTTATTGAAATCTGTTACCGGATTCATCCCCTAGTTCGCCACCCTTAGAGTTGGAATATTTTCTTCAAATTGAAATGGAACCGCGACTGAAGTACCCTTTTTCTTCAAAATCGGTTCACAAATGCCGGAAGTTATCGCGTAACATACATACAAAAAAACACACAGCCGAATTGACAACATTTTTTAAAGTCGATTAATAAGGTATACGCCTACGATCGGTATCGATACGATTTCCTAACTGGAAAAACCCAAAACACAAAGACCTCCAACAGCACATAGGCAAATTCGTAAGGTTCGCTAGTTCGTTCCGTCGCTTACTTGGAATAGAGTCTGGCCCGGTTTGCTGGAGGACGCTGGTTTAAATCCAGCCCGATCGAAGGAATTTTTTCTTAGTGCTCGAACTAGTGAAGTAATTTACAAAAATAATTCAATATCAATCGATAAAAACTTACAAAATTGAAATTTTTCAGACACCAAGTCCAATTCTGAGTACTTTTAATGAGGAGCTCTGTTTGTTTGAACATCCCCAATCAGGTACAAAATTAAGCGCCGCGGGTAACCTCTTCGCACGTTTCTATCTATATATAAACATTTGTAGAATAGATAGTACTCTTTGTAATAGGTGCATAGTAATTAGTAAACCTAAAAGTAAAATGCGAATTGTAAATTTACATCGAAAAGCACTGGGTACTTATAGTCAAAGTGAAGGCTTTCAATTGTAAACGCAATCGAAGCCAATTGTAAGTGACGAGAGCTCAGCAATATCAATATTGAAATATCGATAAGCCAATAATATAATGTTTACATTGATCTGCAAAATGTTGGAAGTAGGCCGACTGTGATGGAATGAGGGTGAAATATTCGTTTCAATACTTTTTTCATCACACTTGCTCGTGAATAGTGTGATTGCATGGTGGCTAACTTGACTAAAATGCCTCATATAAAACCCTAGGGCCTTTTCTTTCCATTACAACCATGGTCGGTAAGGAGTTTGTTTTTAATTTGTAGCACGACATACTTCCTTAAATATGTCAGGCTCTAGTTCAAACAAGGATGTTATTTTGTAAAAAAATTTAAACATTCGGTTAAAATGTTATTAAATAAGAAATTTTATTACAATTAAATAAATAAATTAAATACTTATTATTAAGAATTTCTTATAATTGATTGTAATTATTTTCTGTACAAAAATTTACAAATTTTTTTTATATTGGTCCATTACGGCTATGTGTTTTTTACGACAATTCCGATTTGCTATTTACAATATTTTAGTTCGAGTTATATTATAAGATAAAAAAAAAACAAAAAACTCTCTATTTGTGAACCATATTTGATCATAAAAGAAATAAACATTGTATTTATTTACTCGCAAATGTGATGAAAAACATTGTCTGTATCAAGGACGGTAAAAAAATACTACGACAGAGCATATAATGTACTAATATATTCTCTGTCGCTTGGTGGATGTGACATCGGATGATACTACAAACTAGTCATGCGATTGGCGGCAGGCGAGTACGCGACACGCCTTGCGAAAGGCATCACTGCACCCTGAAATATTAAGTTGCCAAGTCCCGGTTGCTATAGTATTCCATCAATACAACCTGCAAGAAATCAACGGGCACTACCGTGGATTTTTGTCCACCAAGAGTCGTGTGCCTGGTGGTAGCGACATGCCTGGCCCTAACACTTGCAGTGCAACTCAGAGCTTTAAATCACAGAGACCTGCGAGGCACTGCCACTGCGCCCGACACCTTGAGACTTAAGTTGACGAGTGACACGTGCCTATTATTTCACCTACAAAACCGGAACGCAGTAATGTTGACATTACTGTTTGGCAGCAGAAACAGGTAAGGTTACCAGGTTAAGGCAGTACTTCACTAGATGAACTCTTTCACAAGGGGTTCTACTGCTTCTGATCTGAAGTCACCGTCAGCTAGCTAACAAGTCGTCGAGGTTAAATTAATGAACCCATACAAAATAGATCTACTGCAAGTGGGTGGGGAGTGTGAGCTATTTAATACTTATTAAATAACATCATTTAAGTTGCTATGATCCCAAAGTAAGTAGCTAAAGTACTTCTGTTATGGAAATCGGAAGCAACGACACCCACACCCGAGACAATATAGAACAGTTAGGCCTGGACAAACTTTTTCACAAGAATCCCTTATGCTGCTAACTGCTACTAGCTGTATATTAAACCTTAGTCCAAAGTTTTTGTTTTACTGTAGGTTAAAACCTCGTAAGTCGCAAATATTAAAAATAACTGGAATCTTATTGGTAGCGCCATTTATTACCTTATATACCTTTACAATAATATAAATAGGACATTGACCATATTCCCTCTGAATAAACTATATAAATAAATCTTTTGAAAAGGAAATTTACAGAGTGTTAAAAAGTTACTGACTGCTCCAGTTTAGTTTAGTTACATGTATATATTTAATTTGTAAATCAAGCTGAATAAAACATACACACACAGACCTTCACGAACACGCAACAGAAAAAACTAACCCATCTAACACTAGATTCTAACACTTTTCT
>NW_020653608.1:254953-275662 GCF_003589595.1 Hyposmocoma kahamanoa | reverse complement strand
TATTGGCTTTCCCTTCATTAGATCTGTTTATTTTTAGGCTCAAATCACACTGGCGCACAGTCGAAGTGTCGCGACACGTCATGTTTTTCGCCTATAGCATATTCATTCATTTCTTTTCGTTTTATGTTAAGCCTTGGAACCTTGTGTCATACAATATAACTCGTTACGTGTGTATTTGTGTGTACCCATGTGTACTTATGTAGTAATTATTATTATTATTATTTTTGTATCAAGGTTTAATTTGTTTAGTATTGTACATAATAACTATTTATTAATTATTTATTCTTCAATAATTTATTAGAAATGCATCACCACTTCTCAGTTTTTTGTAGTAACTAGTGGTTAACGGTATTGGTGACACAATCACTACATATTTACTGTAAAAAAATTACATTTAAGTTTTTATTGTGTCTACTGTTTGTTGACCCAAATAAACAATAATAAAAAAATACTCTATTTTCCCACTATTAAGGTTACTAGCGCGCAGTGACACGTCAGATGCCGACCACACGACGCGTGTCGCCATGCGTTGTAGTTGAAAACAGGAGGCAATGCGACGCTTCGACTCTGCGCCAGTGTGGGTAGAGCATTAAGCTCGCATTTCCTTCTCAAATCCGTGTTATGCCAAAGCCGCATCAAGCGAGTGTAAAACTCGTGACCGCTCTTTCCGCAATTTTTATATATCTTAATTATTCGCGTCTCCAGTTTTATGCTATAAACAGCAAAGTGGTGACGTAATGGACTTTAAGTTATATGAACTTCAAGTAAATTGTTGTGTGAAGTGTGAACTGGAGCTGGAGACCTCTGGTACGCAGGTGTAAGCAATTACACGTTTGTTAAACCTTTCCTTTTTTTGTCCTTTTTTCTATAATAAATGGTGACGCTATGTAACCAATTTTTTTTAATACATGGCGACACTATTTATTATAGAAATATATACATTGACCCTTTTTATTGCATTTTTGTTTAAAAAAATTTAAACTTATCTTGTAGAGGGTAGTGTATTTCGTGCAAAACTACATGTTATCATACGACAAAAGTTCTTTTATATATAACAAATTATGTATACCTCACATTTCATAACTCTCCTATAAAAAAAATATTTAAAAAAGTTATGTAGTCATTTCTTTCGTAGAACTGAAAAGTTGCCATTTTGCAGATATGGTCTTACACTGAGGCTGCAAATTGTACCAAATCTTAAAATAAAATGTTCAATATAAACCAAGAAAATAAAAAGGCATCACCAGAACTTTGAGAGAAATAAACAAAAGCGTTTGCAAAGAACTGCAGCGATGAAAATAAAAGAAACAAAAGGCATTCTATTCCCGTTCATTTTAATGCTCTGTCATTTTTTCATAAAGAATTGTTCTGGTTGTGAAATGACATCAACACGAAACGTTGTAATAAGCTAAAAATAATGCGCACCACAGCAAAATGTTAAAGTGAATAAAAAAACATCAACATTCTCTTAATTACGACATTTAAATTTGATTAATAGAATTGAAATGTTAGTGAGGTCTACGAATGTCGTGCAGGAAAGTACAAAATATACCATTTTAAAGATACAGGTGAAAACTGAACCTTTTTGTTCATATCACTAATTGCATTTTATATCGGTCTACAATTATTGTGATTTCTGTTTCGTGCTTAATAATTTGTTGTAGTCGACATTTTAAGTTAGTCGTTTAGCGTTGCACACATTAACTTACAATTATATGGACGTCGGGTCCGCGCTCAAAAGTGTCCGAACTTATAGGGCGTTAAAATCGTATACAGAGCGTCATTTACGCTTTAGTCTTCGTTTGTTCGACTGACAGCGAAGCAAGCAAAATTAGACAGTACTGCGATGACATTACAATTTAAATTCAACGTTTTAGCTTTTTCATATTCCTTTACATGTCACTACGTTTAAATAGGTTGACTTGGGACATTTTTTTCGTGGTTTTTGTATTAGACCCGTCGTCCATTTAATTGTAAGTCAATGGTTGCACACGATAAATTTAACAGCAATCTTTAAAACGAATAAATCAAAGCAGCATCCAACGAGTAGCATGATATTTACGTAAGATAACAATAAATCTTATCTGACCCAATTCCTCTAAAATATAAAATGATATTTATAACGGGAGAAAGCATAAAATTGTAGGCCGTTAATTAATATTTTCTCCAGTTGTCTAATTTCAAATGTGTTTGTGAATAATTTTCAACGGATTGTTTCATTTTCATCGAATTTCCGGGTAGTTCCAGTGATTAACCGTAAGCAGTTTTAATGTTGTTGATATACCTACGTCTGTATAGTATTAGATTACGAAACTGTGTGATATGAGAGCGTTGCGGCGTGTAAGAAGATGCAGTGACAAAGAGTTACGAAACAAATTCATTAAACGAAAGTGAGCGGGCAAGTTGGTAATGGTCACAGAGCAATAAATACAGTAGAAGTAGTTAGGGTCCGACGCGTGACAACTGCAGGTCTCGAAAGACCTATCTGAGCCCAGTACGCCATTTTCGCTTTGTATGGTACGGTTGTGTCATTCTTTCGTGCAAATTCTTTAAATTCCTAGGAAAATGCCTTTTTGTGCAATTTTGGAGTGTAAAAATGATAGCTGCACCAAAAATTACCCGTAGTGGTATTTCATATCATTATCGAAAAGTCTGATTGCATTGACTTACAAATAAATGGACGACGGGTCTAATACAAAAACCACGAAAAAAATGTCCCAAGTCAACCTATTTGAAATTTAAATTGTAATGTCATCGCAGTATCGCGCTGTCAGTCGAACAAATGAAGACTAAAGCGGAGTTTGGCGCTCTGTATACGTTTTTAGCGCCTTACAAGTGCGGGCACTTTTTACCCGACGTCCATATAATTGTAAGTCAATGTCTGATTGTAATAAATTTTCAAATTTGTGTTTGTCGAAATATTTTTTTGTTAAAGGAAGCGAAAGTAATGCAATTTGGTCGCTTCTTGTATGAAGAACTACATTTTCAGGTTCAGCAACGAAGCGCTAGATGGCAGCACATTGTTTGGAATTTTAATATAATATCAAAACGTCGTAACTTGCTATAATAGGTGTTGATAGTATCGAACTTTCAACGAAATGCCAACAACGTAAAGTTTAAATTATATTAACAATCCGGAATTTGTTATTTCTTTTTATATTTGGAACTACAACAATTAATATCAAAATATTGTCGTGTTTTAAGTTATGAATGTGTTAGTTTTGACGACGTCTGATTTGTAACCGAGGCTTTATGCCATCGAGCATATAACCAGAAATAGACACGAAATAAGGGCCATCCCTTGCAACTCATTAGGCAAATGGTCCTTACTATCACTTAACTGCCTAAATATCAACTCTCGTTTGTACGGAAATCACAAATTAGAAAGCTGAAATAATACAGCGCCAACAACTGACCTGTGTGTACGTCTCCGTATATTCCAAAAATATTCTGTAATTACTGTAATAAAGATAATAATCCTAACTATGGGGGACTGTTTAGTTCAGTGGTGTGGGAAAAACAGCAAATCATCTATAATTACAAAACAAACGGAATCACATTTCATCGGTAATTAAATATGTAATCTTTCAATTTTCATCCATTATAGCAAAACTCAAGTTAAACTGATCGATTTGAAGTGAAACAATTGACGACACCCGTCAATTGTTTCATATTCGGGCTGGTCAATCACAATAAAAAGAAATGGAAAACAAGGAGTGCAATTACATCTACAATTACTAACAATACCCATGAGGAATTTAGTACCGTGCTTCGACACTGGATGGCATTACTTGTATCCTAAAATGCGCTAGCAGTTTGTTCACATTGTACCTATAAAGGTATACTGTACCCATATGGTAGGAGAGTGCAACAGGCAGCGACTCAAAGCCCAACAGTTGCTAAACTTGCGGTGCATTACAGACGCCTCACGATACGTGAGGAATGACGTCATCCACGGGACTTGAGCATGGAGAGCCACGACAGCTTCGTGAATCGCCTGGCCAAGACTTTGTCCTGGCGCGCCGGATAATCCCTGTATAGCCACATACAGGGACTGGCACCACACCGAGCCCAACACACTGACCAGAAACCGCTTCCAAGGGACCTACTTGGGCCCGAGGAAGCCCCACCGGACCAGACACCAGCTGCTGAAGATGGTTGAGAAACTCCCATCTGAAGTTACTCACCCTATTATGACACCCGAGGATTATACTCAACCCCAGGACCCGCTCGTCTCCACGAGTGGCGATCGACTCCGCCGAAAGAGGCCGACGCCTCGAACGGACCCTTCAAACCCGCTGACGCAGGTTTCAGACGACTACTGCGCGTATCTATAAATTGGCATACCTGCTATATTTTTTTAGGTTGGTCTGGCGTACCTTGGGTAACATCGGCGAGTCTTCTACTACACATAACTGGGGTAACATCGGCGAGTCTTCTACTCCAGATGTCCAGGAAAGGAATGTCGTGCAGGGAGGCTCCTTTCATGCTCCACACTTTTTTTTCGGTCAAGGCGACCACTTTGACTTCTTGTTCATTGGCGCAGATGCGCTTGAATACGACTTATATGTGTTGTCTATGTATATAATTTTATGTACATACCGTATATCGGCAAATAAACGTTTTCTATGTTACAATTATTTTAATGCCAGTGACCCAGAGGCTAAAACGTCGCCATAGCTTCATTAGAAGTACTCTCTCTTGACGGCGAAACTAACCAAGTCCAAATAAGTCTTTGGAAGGAGAGATACCTCACAGTATCACACATTCCGCTGTCGGGGCATCTCCCTCATGATCTAAATGGCAAGAAGCAAGATGCACAGGTGGGGTTATAGCTCGGAGAGCGCATGTATGTATGGTGTTTCTCTCCAGACAATGGTACAGTCTCACGCGGTGCCCTGTACGACGCCACTGATAATGCTGTATTAGCCGCTAACTACACTGGTCCTTACAAAATAAACGTCAGAGTCGAGACGCTAAGAAGAAAATTGTATTTTATGCAACCGTTGCATAATGAGGGTTCTTAAATTCGAGTAGATTGTCTATAATATTGGTACGTTATGATGGCCGTTTTGACAGATTACAATAGTGAGGCGAAATCACAATTGATTCTCGAAAAAAAATATAATCAAATGCGAGGCACATCTATGTTTTAGATTTTTATCTCGTATTGCAAGGGGTAGCTTGTTTGCCGGAGGTAGAAGTTGCGCTGGCCAGCGATTCTATAAGTGACGATCGTACATTTTTTTTAATTTCGAATGACGAAAAGCAAATGCCGAGTTGTGTCGTAAAATTATACGACGAAATGTGATTCCGTTTGTTTTGTAATTATTATGAATTATATTATATTCTTATTATTATTATATTATGTATTCTATAAATTTTACTGCACGTCACTAAGTACAGTGCACAGCAATTAGTTCCTTCAATGTAGGAATTAATACGAAACTTGATAAGCGCACAAACGTCAAAACGACCATCGTAGCGTGCCGGTACTATAGTAAGTAATAGGTACAAGATTTTAGAAGACCTGATTATGTAATGATTGTATACAATTCTTTTTGACAAGTAAATAAAATTATGAAACAGATTACAGAACCAATATTTCACGTATATTATTTTGTAAATCCATGACAACAGACGCATTTTTTTAAATAAATTTTAATCCATTTATTAGGGTAGGCGAAGGTTCCACCATACAGCCTCTTCATATATTTATATGCAAGCCTAACAAACGCTACAAAACAAAAAAGTAAAGAAATAGAATTGAACTGGCCAAGTACTGCACAAGACTTTTCGGCCAAATAAACCCCTCACGAGGCAGTATTTCGTTTGAGTAGCGTCCTAATCGATATTTTAATTAGCAAAATTACGACGTTCTTTTTTTGAAACTGATTATAGTTTTGTGTACAGAACTTTAATGAAATTTTCAAGTCAGTGGCGATTACCGTAGACCTTAGAATAATAACGCATAGAATGATAGTTTCATATCAAACGAACTGTCACAAGTGAGGCAAAAATCAAATTCATGTAGGCTAGTTTTAGCAGTAAATTAGTTTTCGGTTTTAGTGAATATTTATATAAAAATACAAGTTGAAACGCGTTACTTCCTTGTGGAATGTGATGTTAGTATCTATTTTGTTTGTCTGACGTATTTTTACACTCATTTACCGCACATTTCGTCATTTTTAGCTAAAATTCTTGATCTGTGCGCGGTGCAAGTTGACCTTGAGCACTGAAGGCCCGCCCGCTCGTGTAGGCCCATTGGACGCGCTTCAATTTGCCTCACTTAGCGTGTGCGTACTAGGTTTCTATGCGTTATTATTCTAAGCCGTAGACAATAGAATTATGATGTGGTTTGTGAAATTATAATTGACAGATTAATGTACAGGAGTAGAAAATAGTAGTTTATGTGACTGTTACATAATGAAAGGCGTTAAAATACGATTGTGGGTACAGGTGAGTTTCATAAAAACATCACACGGTTGTTTTAATGCCTAATTATGTTCAGTTACTTACACTGCTTTATCTATACACATAAAATATTATAAGCTCTCTATGATGTGTTCAAGAATCGCATGTTACGTCTGGCGAAATGGCGGCAAATAAAAACACTTCTCACGCACGTGACACAACCGTACTTTTTATTTAATTCATAGACAAACCAGTGTCGGCCCCAACTGTCATATCATTCGATATCTTGTGAAATTTGTCAAAATTGTTTGCTATTGACATTTCATTTCGAATAAAACTTCATCTCGACTGATATTAGAATTGAGGTCGAATCAAATTGTTTTGTTTTTCAGAGATGTTCGAAATTTGAATGTCTTAATAAAGTGAAATTCGATGTTATTACGAAGCAATAATAATATTTTCACAGATAAGAAATTTATCGAGTTCTTAGGTTTTCGCGATTGTTACACATAGGAAATGAAACTATTTTTCCGGATTTAAATCGCGTATATTTGTTTTTTCAAACAAACCGACGTTTCGGGCCCTTTACAGGTCCCATGGTCACGGTTGACTGAGGTGGTACAGTCTTCAACCAGTTATGTCTAATATTAATGCAAACCACCCTATTTTTTCACTATAGTTACAATAGTTATTAATTAAATACCTTATTTTTAATTTTACAAAGAAAACATTCCAATTTACGCTACAGTACAGTACAGTAGCTGATGTCAAACACCGTCGCGTAAACAAGTCTGCAGTCTGCGAGCATGTCATGGATAAACCTACACATTCAATGAAGTTTGACAAACCCCAGGTCCTTGCAAAAGAAGTCCGTTATCTACCCAGGATGCTGCGAGAGGCCATTGAAATTAAAAAACATCCTAATTTCAACAGGGAAGATGGTTTCTCCGTACCACCAGTTTGGGATCCAGTATTTCCTCTAATGAAAAATCCCAAACAGACATAAGACTGCAGTACTAATTAATATGTTTTAGTTTATTCTAATTTCTATTAATAATTAATAATAAATTAAACTTAATAAAAATTCATTCAATAAAATAATTTGTAAAACTTAATGTAGCGTAAATTGGAATGTTTTCTTTGTAAAATTAAAAATAAGGTATTTAATTAATAACTATTGTAACTATAGTGAAAAAATAGGGTGGTTTGCATTAATATTAGACATAACTGGTTGAATACTGTACCACCTCAGTCAACCGTGACCATGGGACCTGTAAAGGGCCCGAAACGTCGGTTTGTTTGAAAAAACAAATATACGCGATTTAAATCCGGAAAAATAGTTTCATTTCCTATAGATAAGAAATTTGTTTTTAACAAAATAGTTTTTCGTAATTTGTGGTTTTTGAACACATCATAGAGGGTTCATGATTATGTGTGTAGATAAATGTTATTTTAATACTACTCCGGACCTATTTAAATATGCAATGTCGGAAACGTATAAATTTAATATGTTTTAACACTCAACAGAATATTCAGCTCTACTCTTCGGACTTAAGACCGTTCCATAAATCAAAAGTAAAGCTGAGTGTGCTGTCAACTGTATTTAATACTTACGTAGTACCTTCGTACAAACATAATTGAATGCAATAAATAATTGAATAAGCGCCTGACAAAAATTTACAAATTTCATGCCTTACAGAATGTGATAATAATATAAAATAATAATAAAAGCGGAGCAAAAGCCTTATTTCATTAGTAGTAGATTTATAAGTTTTGTTAGTGTAATATCTGTACTTAATAAACTTATCTATAATTAATGAGGTCCTCATTGGAAATCATTCATCATACATTCCCTCATTTTATTTGATTTGAATATTTTTTTGGGCACTCAACATAACCCGGCACTAGGGAAACCCTGTCTCGCGAGTGCCATGGACACATACATAGACAACCACAAATTACACCCAAACTCACGAGAGAAATAAATGTAGGCCATACAAATATTTCTCCCGGCCCGGGAATCGAACTTGAGACCTGTGCAGTCCGGCATGGTAACCGTCCGGCCACGGAGGCAGTTAATGCATTAACTGCATGCAGTCGATCTCTGCTACACGAATCTCGGTTTCAACTGCATGCAGTTAATGCGTAAAGTCGTTATTCGAGATCTCGAACTACATGAAGTTGATAGTTGAAGTCGTTATCAAATGCATGCAGTCGGGCTGCCTTACGCCTTCACGCATTAACTGCATGGCATATATGCAGTCAAACGATTTTATTTCGTAACACGGCTAACGTAGGTAACATGTCTGATCATGCTTTCGCTTCTTCTCATCTTATCTATGGCATTTTTTTATAATAATATCAAGTGACGGGACCAACAAGTCTGCCTGATCATAAGCTACACGCCTGTCCATAACAATTGCAGTGCCATTTAAAGCTTTAATCGCAAGGTTTGAGGGCACTGCTAAGGCGCCCTGACGAAGACTTATCAACTTATACCTGAGACATAAGTTGATAAGGCTTAAGTGCCTGTAATTTCACCAACACATTTAATCATCAAAACGTGAACACAGTAATGCCCACATTACTCCTTGGCGGCCGAAATTGGTAAGGTGGCAGTAGGTACTTCCCTGGACGAACTCTTTCACAAGGACCTCTACTGCTACTGAAGACTCACATGGATTCAAATTTTGTAGAGGACTCATTATTTTTTTCTAATGTCGTCTCAAATTTGGGAAGTTCCAATATTATGAGCACCATAGAGAAACAAAATTAACAGTTAGACGAACTTAATTGGTCTACCGAAAGTGAAACTCGCATTTGCACAGAGCGTGTTAACCGCTGCCCGCCATGACCGCCATAATAACCTTTTCAATTTGTTTTAAATCAACCAAGTAAAATAGATATGTACTTGTTTGTATTTAGAAGCGTGACCCTTCTCTAATATTCTCTCTCACATAATTGTTTAAATACAATTTACTTGTACTTTAAATGGGATGTATCATACATGGTGACGTCTAAAGATCTGACTCAATTATTTAATAAATATAAAAATAATATATTTGTTTTGTAAATGTTTGTATTGACAACTATAATGCAATTTTGCATTTTCAAAAAGTCTTGTTTTTTAGGTTGAACGACATTTTTTTGAAATAAACGGCTGGATGGGTCTGGACACAGCATTACAAACAGTTCAAATTTGCAACAGTGATGCGTACAGCGGAACGTTCAAGGTGTACGCGTACATTATGTGACACACGTTTGCGCGCAATGTACTCGCAAACCTTGAAAGTCCCGCTATACACACCACGCGTTGCGAATTTGTGGCCTTAGGCTTAGCATTAGTACGCGTCCCGAGTGTTATAAGTCGTTCTGTCATCGCCATAGGCATTACTTTTGTGTAATCAAATCAAAATGTAATTAAATAGAGTCAAAGTTATACTGGTTTCCACGATTTTCCTTAACCTCTAAAGGAACAATAGTAACATGCTTACAAAATATTTGTCTTGCTGTGCAGAATCACTTTTTTTTAAACACTGATGTACATAATTTCTACCTTGAAATCACGCAGACTTTTACAAGGCACCCTATATAAAGCAAGTGACAGTAACTTTGGTAATATTAATATGGAAAGCTTTTGTTTGTTGTTAAGTTTGTCGGTTAGGCCTAATTTTGTTTGAGAACATTATTATTAATTTCAGTGCGAACTTTGTGTTGCGACTGCGTAATACATGTGTAACACATGTAAATCTATTGTACTAACTGTATATTATTACACTGTATATTTTGTAACAGTATGACCAAACACTAACTGGTTATATTATGTTAGTGTCTTAAGCGTATTTTTTTATTTTTCGACAAATGGAGGAATGGTTTCTCATTAAAACTTTTAGTCCACGATTTAATGTTTTTTTGGCTGCGCGGTTTATATTAGGAATACGATATGTGGACGCCTATTTGTTTTACAACCTGTATTTTTTGTCTATAATGGTACTTAATTACTGTGACAAAGTATAATTGGATGGATAAAAAAGAGTGAAGTAAATTATACGTGCTTAGCATGACTTTACATTTGCTTGAACTTAAACATATTTTGAACTACAAAAATTCTTTTACTTCACCGGATAAACACATTTTGATTAAAAAAAAATCACCCTTATCTTTAGGAAAATTCGTTGGAAAATAACCTAAAGTTTACATTTAGAGACCAGTTTTCTGGATTGAAGTTCAGGGAGAGTCAGCGCAATATTCCAGTACGTCGTATCCTACAGATGGGACTGCAATGACACTTCCTCAATGGACCACCATTATTCATCAAGCGAACAATATGTCCGTTAGCCAGCTTGAACATCATATTTTTATAAAATCGTTATTTAAGGAGACTTTTTTACTAATTTAGAAAATGTTGGCCAACATTTTAATAATGAGAAGCCCCTTGAGTACTATCTACAGTCTGTGCTTAACTCCAAAATCGATCATTCTATACAACAATTTTGATATTTTAGTAACAGTAGAATTCTTGACTTGACTTTGTAAGAATTCGTTACCTTCGTTACCTATTTCTGCCTCCGAGCAGTTGCTTACATTACTGCGTTCCGGTTTTGAAGGGTAAAGCATGAAACCCACAGAGAGCGGGTACGGGTCGGGCGCGTGTCGGGTCGAGAGCGCGACGGGTATAATTCCGTGTGTTTATGGACGACAACTAACCACGCACGGGCGCGGGATGCACGAAATTTCATCCGCCGTGGTCGCCACCCGATACGCGCTCGACCCGCATGAGTAATAAAATAAAATCAACATCAAAATAATCCTTATTTCATATGTAAACATTATTTATTATACTATACATTATTATATTACACTTGAAATCGTAACATTGGTTAAACTCTACTGCTCATTCGTAAGGTAGATTCCCCTGAAAAGAATGCGCAAGAAACTCTAGGGGTTTGTAAATAACATTTGTACGCACTCTTTGTAAATAACGTACAACGCATTCAACATTTACAATACATTTTTTGTTTTGCTTTCAAACATCAGAGATCGAGACTACCTTCATGAGCTAAACGGGTTACTACCACGGATTTTTGTCATCCAAGTACGCTGAAGTTGTGTAATAACCTTTAGTATAAAGTTTTTGTTTCACTATAGTTTTAAACCTCGTGAATGCAAATTTTGTATATCAATCGGAATCTTATTATAGAAGCATATACATTGCCCCTTAAATGAGTTTGTCACTTTGTGAAGACGACTATCAATATCAGCTCGTTTATTTTTATTAATATTATGTCGACGTATTAATGTATGTCTGTCACTATTTTTCATAAAGAGATTACTATTCCTCTTAACATAAATTACATTTTCATAGATGTACTGTGACGCTAGTGTAAGAATATTAATTTCTTTAAACTTAACTCTGGGGCCCAGATTGTAAATTGCCCTAACCGCACGTTTCTGCAAGACAAAGATTCTATTGATATCAGCGGCATTACCCCAAAGCAAAATGCCGTATGTCATTAGACTGTGAAAGTAGCTGAAGTAAACCAATCTAGCGGTTTCGATGTCTGAAATAAGGGTATTGGTGAAATTCTATCTCTCCGAACGTGTTCTGTCAAGGCCGCCACTTCGACTTCTAGTTGAGTTGGCGCTGATGCGCTCGAAGATGACTAATGTACCCAAGGACACGTGAATGAGGACATCGTCAACGTAATTATAGTTAATAGCGGAGGGCGGGCGGTCCTTTATTTCGTCACGTTTCGCGTGGAGTTCATCTTGGACTTGCCTCTTCACAATCCCTCGCCATTCAGAGCGCAGTGCTACCAAATCTTCAGATTGAGACGGCTCGATGTTGCATCTTTTCATATGTCGCTTCTAAACATCTTTATACCTGAGGAGTTGACCGCCAGGCTTCCGCTTACCTTTAAGATGAGTACAAGATGCGCTTCGTTAGTCTATCCTCTGCCATACGTGTTACGTGACCGCACCGTCGAAGCTGTCGATGCATTAGGTAAGCGTCATACATGGGCGCAAGGTGATGGGCGCACTGTAATTGCCATGGACAGGCGTGTCGCTTACCACCAGGCGCACGACTTGTTCGTTCCGTCACTTAGTATCATAAAAAAGATTCACTGTATCTCGGGGAAGATAAGATGATGCATACATTTAGCTCTGCCAAATTGCAGTCTTTGATTAATTCCCTCCTTTTCGCTCTGTTCTTTACAGTCTCCTTCAAAATATGGTACGCATTCTGTACTATATCACATTAAGTACAATTGGGGGAAGAGACTAATCTCATTAAATGTGAGAAGCTATTTAGAGACATAAAAAATATTAAGTCGATTTTAAGACTTTTACTGACGGATAAAAATTTTCTTGGTAGAGTCCTTTATATTGGAATATTTTGGAGGTCAAGAGCACATCAAGCTTGATATTTTGAACACGTTCTTATAACAAGCGGCATAGAGTTCAATTTAAAACTTAAGTGACCTAATCTTGACAATGTATATATGTATCTTAGGATGTATCGTAGGATCTTAGGTTTTCGCGATTGTTACACATAGGACCTAAGAACTCGAAATGTATGTATATATGTGTTTATTCACTCGGCTAATACTGTGACCTTAAATTTCAAAGAACGTCATATAAATATAAATAATAAGTTTACGACGTTGACCTACCATTAAAACAAAGGTCAATTATTTAAGAAAGAAAATATCCTTTTGCACTTAAGTATTACACTACCTAAGTTAGTCATACAATTGCTGGCACTAAATTGGGATCTTTTACTAAATGTTACGATTGTGTTTTGTTGCATATCACTATTTCATAATTTTTTCAACGCTAACTCAGCAAAACAAAAAAATGTTTTCATTTTACTAGATATAAAAGACGAGTGACCAATGAAAAAACCAACAACACCTCAACCTTATGATATGTGTGCATGTTGTTTATTTTCAGGATGAAATAAAACATATATTTTTTTTTGTAAGAAAAACATAAAGAAAACCAAATTTATATACATTGTGAACTTCCTTTGTAGTTGAGAACTGGCAGTCTCGTTTGCTAACAGCGCGTCAATGTCAACTTGACACTTGACGGCTCGCTTTCCGTCTTGACAACTGACTTGTTTGTTTTTCTCCTTTCTGTAATCAAGTGATGTGTGCTCCAGGACATCTTTATAGTGTCAACGGTACCGATCCCTTTTTCCTTAACGGGAGGCAAAACTCCATTTTCTTTTTTCTAGACTTGAAGCCCAGAACTATGGGGCATGTTTGCCACCCTAGTGAAAGGGCTTGCCGATCGGAGTAAGGTTCTCGTTGATTGTTACCTAGGGTCATTGACTTACAAATAAATGGACGACGGGTCTAATACAAAAACCACGAAAAAAATGTCCCAAGTCAACCTATTCGAAATTTAAATTGTAATGTCATCGCAGTATCGCGCTGTCAGTAGAACAAATAAAGAGTAAAGCGGAGTTTGGCGCTCTGTATACGATTTTAGCGCCTTACAAGTGCGGACACTTTTTAGCGCGGACCCGACGTCTATATAATTGTAAGTCAATGCCTAGGGTAGACTAGACGTACATGGATTCGTCTTGCGTCTCGTTTCGTGAACATCGTGTACATTAAACGTGAACTTCGTGAACATTAACAATACAATATAACAATAAATTTCAAGTATCCGAGCAAAGCAGAGAATCCGAGACTATACAAATCTAGAAAACCCGGATCCACTTCGGATCTCCCTTGCGCACTAAGTCCAATTCGAATCCGAGAAAGTACGAATATCGTTTGTACGCCTAGAGATAAAATGGTCCCTGTGACATGTCGGATCGTCATTTCTCGGATTCGAAACTGGGGGTCTTCTCTCGATCTCCGTCCGACATCCGTCCGAAACAATTACTGCCAAATAAGCAATACTTGACCAAATGAAAAGACGCGTCATGCGAATGAAGCTTCACACTTGATGCTTGTATTGTATTGGTAAATTTCAAATATAAATTCCGAGAAACTCAGAGGTGAGTTCCGGTTATAAACCACGGCCTCTGTTTGAAAGGCAGTTCAAACCATTATGCTACAACAGCGTCCTAACACGGAGTAATAATTATATTTAGCTAAACAAAATTTTACTAAATATACATTTCCGGACACATAATTCGAGCCACCTTGCATTTTTATCCTTAAAAGGCTAGAATAAAAAATACAGTAAGCATCGAAAAAAAAGGTTTCTCTTGTTTTTTGAATTCAATAGCCGCCGATATCAATAGAATCTTTGTCCTGCAGAAACGTGCAGTTAGGGCAATTTACAATCTGGGCCCCAAAGTATCTTTGAGAGATAAGTTTAAGGAAATTAACACTCTTACACTAGCCTCACAGTACATTTATGAAAATGTAATTTATGTTAAAAGGAATAGTAATTTCTTTATGAAAAATAGTGACAGACATAACATTAATACGAGGAATAGAAATAAACTAGCTTTTCTTGATAGTCGTCTTCACAAAGTCAAAAAATCATTTAAGGGGCAATGTATACGCTTCTATAACAAGATTCCGGTTGATATACAAAATTTGCCTTTCACGAGGTTTAAAACTATAGTGAAATAAAAACGTTATACTAAAGGTTATTATACAACTTGTGCGTACTTGGATGACAAAAATCCGTGGTAGTAACCCGTTTAGCTCATGGAGGTAGTCTCGATCTCTGATGTGTCAAATAAAAAAAAATATTGTAAATGTTATTTACAAAGAGCAACCCCTAGAGGTTTTTGCTCATTCTTCTCAGGGGAATCTGCCTTACGAATGAGCGGTAGATTTTAACCATTGTGACGATTTCAATGGTTTATCTATGTTTACCTATGAAATAAAGATTATTTTGAATTTGAATTTGAAAAAAAAAGGGTATTTAATATTGTAAATAACAAGATGGCTCGATTTATGTGTCCGGGAGTATATTTTTGGTTAATCGCAAAATTCCTTAAATTTCGAAATATAAATTACTTATATGACTAAATTTACTGATATGACTATACTAAAAATCACGTTGCACACGGTAAAAAATACAACGAAGATTTCACATTTAGTAAACCAATTCATTTCGCGAACATCGAAATAGAAAAACAATTTTAATTCCAGTGTCACCTAGCTTCACAAAAACTGGTATAAATAAATAACGCGGCGTAAAATGCACAAAGCTTTTCCTCTGACAAAGCAAAGCAAGATTAATTCGCATCGTCCCTGACATACTTTCGTTTACAAACCGCAGTTATTTACTCGCTGTGTATGGTGTAGATAATCGTTTAAGATGTTGTATTTTACTGTGAAATTCAGCTGTTTACATTATATATAATAATAATAATAAACCATTTATTTCAGATATACATTCAGCCATAATATTTGATAGTAAAGAAAAGTACTTTTTTAAGGTACCAAGCACAGAACAATAAATACAGTGGAATTAGTTAACATCTCACGCGTGCCAACAGCGGGCCTCGTTAGACCTACTAGAGCTCAGTCCGCCATTTTGGCTTTGTGCGGCATGGTTGTGTCAATTCTTACGCGTAAATTCTCTAAAATCGTAGAAAAATGCCTTATTGTATTGTTTTGGAGTGTAAAAATGATAGCCATGTGGCTATTGTGTATGTATGTGGTTTTGATGTAAACATATTACCCGTGGTGGTATTTCACATCGTCGGCAAGTTTTATATTAATAAATTTTCAAAGAAAAAAAGTACAGCTTATGCAATGTGTCGCTTCTTTTTTGGAGAACTAAATAACTCCAATTCGTCGTCGTTCAGCAATTAACCGTTAGATGGCAGCATACTGATTGAAATTTCGATATTATATCAAAACGTCGTAACTTGCAATAATAGGTATTGATGGTGTTGAACTTTCAACGATATGCCAACAGGGTAAAGTTTAAAATATATCAACGTAGAATACAGAATTTGTTATTTCTATTTAAATTTCAAGCTACGACCAATCATTATCACTATTCCGTAGTGTTTCAAATAAAGAACGTGTGAGTTTTGGGACATCGGTTCTGATAGTAATCGAGGCTAAAGGAACTGCCATTGTTTTTTTTTCTTCTGTAGTACTAAGTAACGGAACGAACAAGTCTTGCGCTTGATGACAAGCGACATGCCTGTCCATAACAGTTGCAGTGCCACTCAGAGCTTTAAAACACAAAGATCTAAGGGGCACTACCACTGCACCCTGAGATGTGAGTTGATAAGTCTCATATGCCTGTAATTTTACCAGTACCCATATCCTTTAAAACCCGAAGGCAGCAATGATCACATTACTGCTTGGGGGAAGAAATAGTTAAGTTCTCTCGAACGAACTCTTTCTCAAGAAACTCTATTGCTATAACTTCTACTACTCAAGCTAGTGATAGGCTTAAAGTAATTATAAAACAAAATTATTCATAGATATTTCTGATGGCAGCACGACGTAGCCAATAACGGCAGCTGGTCATCACCGCCTCAGCATTGGGGACCGCCTCCCATCTTCTCGTCGATGTGCTTGCCCAATGCAATGTTTTCGCCCTTATCGCGTGCAATTAAAGGTTTTATTAACCGGCTCGAGCCGATTTATGTATAGACATTATCTAATACAGTAATGGAAATGAAGTACGTTAAATTTAATTATATCGTCTGCTATGTTCCGTTGAACGTGTATCATGTTACCGGCTCCATTGAAAATCAGTGTCGACGCAATTTAAGTTAGACGTCAAGCTGAGTGAATGTAATTCGTTACATAATAGCGCTTACTTTGTTATCTATATATATGTTTATTCTTTGTTTGTTACCTATTTATTTATCAATGAATTAAGTATTCTCGATTGTACATTAAATTATAGTGGCAACACAGAACAGTAAGTAATTTATGTAATTGTAACTTTTTCATTGAAAAAAAAACCGAACTCAAAAGTTTGATTACCAGCTTTTTTCGATTTCCATAGTTCTGACTTCCTGGTGACAATGGGACTGTTGCGGATTATTTTGTACATTTTGTACTTAATTATTAATACAAAGATCGAACACTCAGAAAAAATTCAAATTCCTTCGATCCGGCCGGATTCGAACCGATGTCTTCTAGCTTACCGTGGCAGACGCTATACCAACTAAGCCACGGAACGAACCAGCGGATCTCACGAATCTTTCTATGTGCTTGCGTCGTGTCTTTGTATTTGGTTTTTCAACGACATTTTAGTCGTAGCGCCATCTATGAGATGTCTATGAAAGATTTATGACCCAGTTAGTACCTTTATAGCCACCAGTCCTGGCGAGAGATGTCGCTATTCGCTGTATTTTACATTTTTATTGAATTAATATTCAATTAGTTTTTGTGAAATTACTCCACTACTTTGTTATAATTATTAATACAAAGATCGAACATTCTGAAAAAATTCCTTCGATCCGGCCGAATTCGAACCGACATTTTGTACTTTGTTTTGGTTGTCATGTGTAAATCACCATTTTTGATTACATGTATTGTGTCAAGTGAAAATTCGACTTTTATATGCGGAAAATAATTAGTAATTTGAGATAGCCGAAACAAACAGCATCAGGGACCATTTCGAGAGTATACCTTTTTCATCAAAAAAAAAATTTTTGAAAGTCGGCCCACAATTGGTGGAGAATACGGTGACAACACTTGTATGCCTATAAAATTTGAGGATTCTCCTCGATTACTATGAGATCCCCTCATTAGATTCTGACTTGGTGACAATGAGACGAGAGTGCACCTTTTCAAACAAAAAAGAATTTTCAAAATCGGTCCACAATTGACGGAAAAATCGGAAAACATACATACAGCCGAACGTATTACCTTTTCCTTTTTTTTCGTTCTCGGTCGGTTAAAAATAGTAAGTTAAAGTGTAAAAGGGTGGCCTTATTACTATGTGGCAATTTCTTTCGGGCAAATTTAGGATATGCAAATTTATTTGCGTTATCTAGTCGCAATGTAATAATAATGTACCAGACAACCGCACCAATTGCCTGGTTTCTAACTATCGAATTTCCTGCACTATGACTACCAGAGCAACAGAATTCGCTCTGGGGCACTCCCAGAACACGGAAACCAGAACCAATTTAGAAAAGATAATTCCCCAAATTGGTCCTATCGGGACTCGAAACCAAGACCTCCTTCCATTGCTCACAGTGCAAACCGCTGAACCATCGAGGTCTTCAGTCTTATTGTTTGTATGTAGTACAGTCGTCACTGGGGACCACAGGCGAAATGTCATTTCACCAGCACGCTTACCTTTACGGTATAACGTGTTAAATAATATATCTTATTTATTTTTTTTAAATTTAACTGTAAGTGTTTGACTTTTGTGTACAATAACCGTACTTACTGTATATTTTGACTACGTCAGCCAGTATAAAGGCATCAGGATCATATACAAATACCATCAGTCTTCTTAGAGCAATATTTCATAGGATCCAGTGTAAATGAGCTCTTAGAAGCAAACTTCGGCTTCTACAAATAATGGGGGCACGCGTTTTGATAGAAAATTAATTTTCTTATAGAGTTGAGTGCGTGGGTTTTGGAATGACTCGGAATTAATATTCAACACTGTAACATGTTAGAGAGCGAAATCGAAATTTTATAATAGTAATAAAATTTATATTTCGTATATCATCATCATCATCAACAACCCCTTTTACACGTCCCACTGCTGAGCACGGGTCTCGTCTCAGACGAGGGTTTAGGCTATAGTCCACCACACTGGCCGAATACGGGTTGGGAACTTCACACTTTTGCCCAGGGTTGCGGACCTTGTTCGACGTGCAGATATTGTTAAATTTCAAATAAAATTTCGCCCATAAATTCCGAAACGCTTCAAGTCGTGAGCCTGGGTTCGAACTCACGGCCGGTATCACGGATATGAGTTTTTACCGCCTAAACGCGGGAAAAGACCTATGCCTTAGAAGTTGCAGATTATCCAAACATGTGATAATCATGTACTAGGAAACATGTAAGTAACAGTTGCAGTGCCATTTAGATCTTCCAATCGCAAAGACCTGAGGTATACTGCCACGGTGCCTATAATATCACTCTAAGCGCGTTGGCGCCCTGTACCCAATTCGTATTCGTGCCGACCCACTCGGACCTATTACGGATGTCGCGTGTGCATCTAGAGATACAATGATCCCTGTGGCATTTCGAATAGCCATTTCTCGGATTCGGAACTTATACAAACCGGACATACTGCGCAAACGCTCTTACTTTTCAAAATCGGAACGCAGCAATGCTCACTTATTATATTGGACAAACGAAGCGAAGTATTTTGTACCCGCGTCAAAGAACATATAGCTGATGTCAAACATCGTCGTGTTAACAAGTCTGCAGTCTGCGAGCATGTCATGGATAAACCTACACATTCAATGAAATTTGACTAACCCCATGTCCTTGCAAAAGAAATCCGTTATCTATCCAGGATGCTGCGAGAGGCCATTGAAATTAAAAAACATCCCAATTTCAACAGGGAAGATGGTTTTTTCATACCACCAGTTTGGGATCCAGTATTTCCTCTAATGAAAAATCCCAAACAGACATAAGATTGCAGTACTAACTAATGTTTTAGTTTTAATTCTATAATCTATAATTGTAATTTCTATTATTAATTAATAATAAATTGAACTTAATAAAAATTCATTCAATAAAATAATTTGTAAAAGTTAATGTAGGGTGTTTTCTTTGTAAAATTTAAAATAAAGTATTTAATTAATAACTATTGTAACTATAGTGAAAAAATAGGGTGGTTTTAATATTAGACATAACTGATGAATACTGTACCACCTCAGTCAACCGTGACTATGGGACCTGTAAAGAATCCGAAACGTCGGTTTGTTTGAAAAAACAAATATACGCGATTTAAATCCGGAAAAATAGTTTCATTTCCTAAATGCTCTCTTTTTTATGAGACCATGTGACGGTACAGACAAGTTGTGGGCCTGGTGATAAGTGACATGCCTGTCCATAACAGTTGCAGTACCGCTCAGAATCTTTCTCTCAATCTCAGAGGCACTGCCACTGCGCCCGTCACTCTGAGACATAAGTTGACAAGTCCCATGTGACTGTAATTTCACCAGCACCCTTACCCTTCATAACCGGAACGCAGCGCTCACGTTACTGCTTGGCGGCAGAAGTGGGTACTAATTCGTCCCTGGACGAACTTTTTCAGATAGAGCTCTACCGCTACTAATATATATTTATATACTGTATTATTTATATATTTACCCGTATTGTAATGGTCAGCTCCAGTCGGTTTGAGTGAGCATGAGACTGGTTG
>NW_020653608.1:146936-209953 GCF_003589595.1 Hyposmocoma kahamanoa | reverse complement strand
GTGTTAGATGAAGATATATGGAAAGACAACATGAGTCTAAATTCCATACAAATATGATTCAAAGTGTATTCTATAGCATTTAAGTTTATTTGAAAAGAGCAATCCATAGAGTTTCTTGCTCGGTCTTCTCAGGGAGGTCAGCGTAGTGAACGAGCAGTAGCTTAAAAAATGACGTTTTCAAGTGTAAAAATTTTACCTGTGGAATAAATGATTATTTGATTTTGACTTTGACGCCAAGATCGTCAAAAAATAAACATACGTGTAAGTAAAGAAAAATAAAAAGATACTGTAATGTATAAATTCACTGTAGATGCATAAATATTTAAGTATCCACTCACAGCAAGCCACGCTATCTTGTACCCAGAAATGGGCAGTAGGTTAAAACCTAATCAAACCGCCCAGATTTTTTCCTCAAATCACCGGGTTTTAATCCATTTCTGCCCAAAGTTTTGAGCAGAAACGGTGAATTTGGAATTTGATTTAATTCCTACTATTACTACGTACTAGTTACAAATTTCGATGTAAAAAATCTTTTTTAGATGAAAAATAGGCAGTTTCCCACAATACTTACCTTATAAACCTGTGTATTCTCACTACCAAGGACGAATTACGATTCCATTTTTACGATAATCGATACGATCTAACGACGTTTTGTATCGATTTATTTCCATGCGATTTTCAAGCGAATCGATTCAATAGAAAAGTAAATCGAATCGCCTAGATCAGAAAGCAAAAAACATTTTGTAATAACATCATTATATATGAACGAAACTCGATTTACAAAGTAAGTTCTTGCCCTCGATTTTGGGCATTTAAAAAAAAAATCAAGTGACGGGACGAACAAGTCGTACGCCTGATGGTAAGCTTCAAGCCTTTCCATAACAGTTGCAGTGCCACTCAGAGCTTTAAATTACAAAGATCTGCGGGGCACAAGTCCCATGTGCCTGTAATTTCACCAGCACCGTTATCCTTCAAAACCGGAACACAGTAATGGTGACATGGACGAACTCTTTTACAAGGAGCTCTATTGCCAATAAATTGTTTACATGCGTTATTGAGCATTACTGAAATTAATAAAGCGCTGGGTTAATACCTGGGCGTTTGCCCATGTCTACTTGTACCACATTGCAAAAAACTTTTCTTAGATCAAGGTAGATGAGGCTATAACAGAAAGTCCGAATTTTCATATCTGAAGTACACCATAAGTTAGCCCCAGCTCCCACTAAATATGTAATATCTTGAAGAATTTAATTTACATATTTTCTACACGGGCCTAAATTCATTTTCTTTTGCACGCTCGCCGTAGGACTCCTTTAATGTACCGTGGTATTTCGGATTACAAATAATTTATTCAGTTACACTGTAATGAGCTTACTGTGAATAAATGATGAGGTTTTGGGTTAAACAATTGGGAGGCTCTCATTTGGAAGGAGAGTAGCAACTACGTAGTACATGTGTACAACACTCTGGGCTTTATGCTTCTTCTTCATCTTATCATATCGATGACATACATTATACTATAGTGGCCCAGAACTCAGCCACGTCGACCGCGTCACTAGCAGCCGCCATTAATAATTATGTTTGTTTTAAGGTATATATAATAGGGGTATTTTGTTTTTATATTGTTATGTATGTTAGTCTATAAGGTATGTATACATGGGTCTTTGTTACCTGATATAAATAAATAAATAAAAATAAATAAAATTAAACCCTCAAGTGTGCAGGCGTGATGATATGAGGTGGACCATCGTTTGAGTCGCAGTCCAGGTTAGAACCATCCAAAAATTTCCACCAGAACAAATTGCCCTTACTCCGACCAACCTGGGTCCGAAGCCTATTTAAGGACCTCCAGATCGGCAATGGCAATTCGTGTCCAGGACTGTCAGCAGGCGGGACAAACGTAGATGGTACTCTTTCGTGCCAAAGATTGCACTTCACTTGAGCCGGTTCAATGCTCTGAGGATGTTGTTGCACTGTGAAGTGATCGTGCATAGGGCGCCGAGGGCACTGCGCTTTGAGCTTTATGGTGAATTTACATTAGGTCGATAGGTCACTTTCGTTTGCCCGCCGAAGGTAACCTACCCAATATAAACACTGAGTCCTTTGGCTACTAATTCGTTGCCGAAGCCCATCGAGTCGACTATTAATGGTATAATGGTGGTCAGAGATGGGCGAGCGCCCGGGTTTTTAAATCGGATTAATACTCATTAATGCCCAAATTCGAGGGTAAAAACTATTTACTACTAAATATTTTGCTGACATTGTTACAAAATGTTTATTGCTTTCTGATGTAAACAATTCGATTTGCCTTTGCATTGAATTGGTCCGCTTGAAATAAATCGATACAAAAAACTATTAGATTGTCAGACCTTTAATCGATTATCGTAAAAATCGAATCGTGGTGTACATGCTTATTAGTGAGAATCCACAGGATTGCAAAGTAGGTATTGTGAGGAGTTGCATCTTTTTCATCTAAAAAATATTTTTTACTTCGAAATTTTTTAATAAGTATAAAATTATACCAAATTCGGTATTTTCCGACTCTGCCCAAGATTTTGATAAGAAATGGATTAAAACCAGGCGCTCTGGGAAAGAATCCGGTTAAAATCCGGGCGGGTTACGTGGATTTTAACCCGCTGCCCATTTCTGCTGGTGGTAATTCGGTCAACCAAGCAAGTTTCAACGTGTCGGCGGCCGCATCCCACTACGACGTGCATGCTGGGGGCCAGAGAATACTTACGTACTCGATCACTTTGTTGACCGTCTCTATTTGCTGTGTCTTTGTGCGTAATTATAATGATTTGGTGTTATCGACGAAGGCGGCATTCGATTCGTTGTAAACAGCTTGAAACAGTTTTAAGTCGCTAAGATTTGAGTACATAAGTTGACAAGTACCATGTGCCTGTAATTGCACCAGCGCCCTTACCCTTCAAAACCGGAATGCAGTATGCTCACTACCCCAGAGCCCAGGGAGACTCAGTGGTTATGTGGGGACTCTCCCTCCAGACTGGAGGGCCTACCCCACTAAAATCCCCCCGGGTTTCCCTCTCGCCGGTTGAGTCGGCGCCGTGGGATCGGTGAACATTCACCACGACGCCGCCCGGCCGCCCTAGCTTGCGCCAGGGCTTCCGCGCCAACGGAGGGGCGAGTTGGTTGTCCTCCGACCCGCCCCCCAGACGAGTGAGGCCGTGCAATGCAGGCTCCGGAGTCCCTGTCCAGAGCCCGCTGGCCTCACTAGGGGATCAGGCGAGCAGCGAACTGCCTTCGCCTTCTCCCCGTACGTCTGCGCCGAAACGGGTGCGCGTCCGCCGCGTCCTCGCGCACCCGCTCCGCGGCCTCCTTTTGCGACATAACCTCTGCGCAAAAGGAAGCCACCGCCTCCGAGGACTCTTCGCTACCGAGCATGGCGGCTACCACGCTCGGCAGCCAGAGGTCCTGCCCTACAGTCCCCGTCAGATTGCGGCGCTGCCCATCCCATCAGCGCCGCACTCGTGGCACGACGGGGACGGTTCCCTCCTCGCCACCTTGTGCAGGTAGTGACCGAAACACCCGTGCCCAGTCAGCATCTGACAGTACTTCCATGGGCGAACTCTTTCACTTGGAGCTCTGCTCTACTGCTCATTTTCAGTTTATAAAAGCTTTAACAAAACATTTTAAACTAAAATATTATTAGTTTTTTATCAGTAGTTTGAGATCTTTAGCCTCAATAATAAAATAATGCAACTAAAAAAGTAATTCTTTTAGGAAAAGCTGAATAAATAGAGCGTATTTTGCCATGATAGTTAAATGCGTGAGCGCGATGAAATTCATGTCGAATGTCGCGCCCTTACAGATGGGTACACTATAAGTACCTATACGGTAGGTATTATACAAGCAGCCGGTGAACCTTTGAGGCGACTTGTTGATACAAAATCAAGATTTATTTATATTCTTGACATTATAGGATTATCGAAGCTTACTTTATACGAGTAATATGTCAAGCAGCTTATATTTTCAGAAATATTTTATCGTTTAAGGAAAAGGTTGTTTTCTAAACAAAAAGATATTAATATTTAATAAAATTATTCAATAAAATCTTGGCACTTTCCAAATAGTCCTTTATAGAGGGTTAAAACTAGGACTCACCTGAAACTTAAAGATGGCGTCGAAAATTTCACTAAAGACGCACAATCTCCAATTTTCACTCTGAATTGCTTGTGCCCATTTAAACAGCACATTTGCATTTATTTTAAAGCATTTCCTCAGACGCTCGCAATTTCTTTTTAAGGCCGGTCTAATAATAATTTAGCAATTTTCTGTCTAGCTTTTAAATGATCAAATCGCTGGGGATTGTTTCTATTTTACCCTTTATAAAACGCCGCCTTTCTCTGTAGAAAATTAGACAGAACACAACAGCGGCAGGTTAAAATATTATAAGTTGATTAAGATGTACATACATAAAATAAAGTAGTGTGATAAGAAAGCATTGCGGCGTGGAAGAAGATGTACATGTTACAAATATATGAAAAAAACAAATGATCTCAGTACCGATCTCAAAAGTTATTCAACAGCATATTTTCTTCAAATTTAAATAGGACCACCCCCAAGGCACCTCTTTCCAACAAAATAGAATCATCAAAATCAGTTCACAAATGCCAGAGTTATCGCGTAAGATACACACAAAAAAAAATCAGTTGAATTGAGACGCTCGTCCTTTTTTTGAAGTCGGTTAATAAATAAATAAAACATTACCTCGATGTCATCTGTTGGCCATTTAGAATATTATTATAATCGCATTGGGTGTTTGCTTGGTACCATCCATTGAACAGCGTTAAAGAATCACCATAATCGTCCAATAAGCGGAGTTACGAGTGTGATATTTCTTTGTATGACATTAGATATATATATCAAAGTCAAAATCAAATAATCATTTGTTCCATAGGTAAAATTTTAACACTTGAAAACGTCATTTTTTAAGCTACTGATCGTTCACTACGCTGACCTCCACGAGAAGAACAAGCAAGAAACTCTAGGGAATTGCTCTTTTCAAATAAACTTAAATGCTATGGAATAAATACACTTTGAATCATAATTGTGTGAAATCTAGACTCATGTTGCTTTTGAATACATCTTTATCTAACACATATTCTTCGATTTTGTAATATGACTTTACTATTAAAATACTTTTAATGTAAGTTTTAAACTTAGGAAATGGTAGTCTTAATATATTCTCCAGAATCTTATTGTGAAAATGTATACAGTTCCTCATAAAAGAATCGTTTATCTTAGTTAAATGAAATCCTGATACCATGAGTTTGGACTTAGTTCTAAGGTTAATATTGTGGATATCTTCTTTCTTAATTAAATTATGTATAGTTTTACGGGCATACAAAATATTTGAGTAATGCCACAGTCATAATGCCAGTCTTCTTAAACTTTTCTCTGAGAGAAACCCAATCACCTAAACGGTACACAGAACGAATCACTCATTTTTGCAACACAAATATGGTTTGTATATCTGCCGCTTTACCCCACATGAGAGTCCCGTGGGACATTATACTATGGAAGTAATTAAAGTAAACTAGTCTAGCAGTAGGAACATCGGTAAGCTCACGTATTCTACAGACCATAATCTCCTGGCTAAGGAAGATATATGTGGATACTAGTATAGCATTATATTATCTGTGCTAAAAGTTTGAAATCAGTTATCAGATAAGTTCCGTGTAGCCGTTCCCAAAAGGACGGTACTCACAGACATCTATCTTTGTTTATCTTCTATGGTAAAATTTCCGTCGGTCAGTATTCGAGGAAAAATCTTATCATCTCGGGTTAGTATTTGCGTAATGTTGGTCAATGCCGTCTACGATGAGCATCTTTTGACGGATTTATAATTATTTACGATGAACGATCTAGAGATTATTTAGGATGGACTTGTTTTGTGAAAGTTTGTTGATAAACGTTTTTCATCATAAAAGGCTGGCTGCTTCCAATTTAAGGCGGTGATTGTTTAGTTGGTAGCTTTTGCCAATTGTAGGAGTAGGAGCTCGTTTTCCATCGACGGGCCTGCACTTTTTATTGTTATTTTTTCCAACAGTTTTCTGACTACAAAATAAAGGAAGAGGTACTCAATTTTGATTGTATTTGTGTGTGTGTGTTACGCGATTTTTCTGGCATTTGTGAACCGATTTCGATAATTCTTTTTTTGTTGGAAAGTGTGTACCTCGATATTGGTAGCAGCAATTTTTTGAAGAAAATATTCCACCTCTAAGGGTGGCAAACTAGGGGATGAATCCGGTTTAGCGCGTTTTCCTGTAATCGATTTCAATAAAACTTGGAATATAGATCCACGAACTTTTGAGGTTGGTTTTTCTTTCATCGCTTACCACCAGGCGCGTGACGCGTAATTTCATAATTACAGTGCTACTAAGAGCTTCAAATGACAAAAATTTAACGGGCACTGTCATTGCGCCCGTCACTCTGAGACAAAGTTATCCAAAGAAATCCAATCTGCCTGTAATTCGACGAACAAGTCGTGCGTCTGGTGGCAAACGACACGTCTGTCCATAGCAGTTTAAGTAGCAAAAATCTGAGGCACTGCCACTGCGCCCTGAGACGTAGGTTGACAATTCCCATGCGCCTGTAATTTCACTAGTACCCTTACTCTTTAAAACTGGAACGCAGTAATGCGCCCATTACTGCTTGACGGCAGAAATAATTAAGGCAGTACGTCTCTAGACGAAATCTTTCACAAGGAGAAACTGAATATGGCTGCTGGTTTTCCGAATGGGCACGACAATATCTACATGATATCTTGACCACTAAGTCTTTACATTCTTCCAATCCACTTATGTAGATCATACAAAGCTATTGACTCACTAAGAAGCATTGACCATAAATTACAGTAGGGCAGGTATTATTAATTTTGTGTCAGAATTATCATTGGTTAAAAACATTCCTATAGATAACTTTGTAAACAAACCCACAATTGTCCTTGGGCCACGACACTAATGATCAAATTGAATAAACAATACAAAAAAACCTATTGTGTCCCGAAACAGAAAAATAGCTTTCCAACGTACATTTGTTTTGAAAGAAAATACTTTGTCATTTAGGAGCAATTTAGTGCGCACGTAATATTGTTTTGTTACTCCCTTTCTTTCTTTTTTTTTATTTAATTTTTCTATTATTACAAAGGTCTATCTTATTATAAAGGTATGTCTCTGGAATTCCAAATTTGAAATTCATTTAGTAGCAAGGCTTGTAAAAGAGTTCGCCCAGGGAAGTACTTACGTACTACGCCACGAATTAATGCGAGCATTACTGCGTTCCGATTTTGAAGGTGTTGGTGAAATTATAGGCACATAGGATTTGTCAACTCATGTCTCAGGGTGAGGGGCGCAGTGGCAGTGCCCCTCAGATCTTTGCGAATTAAAGCTCTGAGTCGCATTGCAACTGTTATGGATATGTGTGTCGCTTACTACCACCCTGGGACGTAAGTTGAGAAGGCACATGGGTGCCGGTAATTTGACCAGCACCCTTCAAAACCGGATCCCAGTAATGCCCAGTAGAGCTCTACCCTTACTAAAATTAATTAATTGATTCTATTTAATACGGTGTTCAATTGATTTATAACAATGTTGAGCATTGTATTTCATCTCGTCTGTAATAAAATAAAACAAATATATCCACTAAATAAAAATTTGACAACTTTCACGCCATGGTTTGTATTCCGTTGCTTAAGTTTGAATATAGAACAAAACAGACGTTGTATTACAGAACACAAAGGGAATTTAAAATGCGCGGCGGAATTTTCCTTCTAGTTTTATTTTTCTATGAAAATAAACTCAACAATTTGAATTTGTAATATATTTTTTCTTTAACAGAAAAAATACAACGTTCCAATTACAATTACTTGCATTTTACATTTATTTCAAAATACTACATTACTGGAGAAACCGGGAAATACGGAATTGCTGGAAGAGTATTAATTGTATTATACGAGTCGAACAATCCTCGTTCCCGCCGAGGCAAATATAGCGCTTTTCTCAAACAATGTGAGGAAATATTAAAAGACTTAAAAGAATAAGATGTGTAATAGAAAAAGTAAAAAAAAAATGTTAATTAAAATTATAAGTAATGAAAGAAAATGTTAGTGTTATTACAGGTAGGTATATTAATACTGAATTTCTGATAATGTGGTTCATGTGGTTCTCCATTACATGAAAGCTTCATGTTTGCGTGTATCTTACTTTGCTCGTAGCAGGCAAACAGTTTTTCATGGTTAACATTGTTTTAAATTAGGGAGAGTACTATCCACTATCATATTTATTTCTCGTTATCGCTTTTCTCACTAGAACTCATTTTCGCGACAAAAATAGAAAAAAAAACGAAAAAACAGAAAAGAATATCAAACCACTTCAGTTTATTTTTCCGCTTTTTTTTAAGCAGTATAGGTAGGTATTTTTAATTCTCGCAATTACAAACACTGGACAGTTGCGTCTATGAGCTTTTTTTCTGCCTGTTTACATAATTCATTATTAGAAGATAGATTTGAAAATTTAGAGCAGCGGACAGAAACCTATTAAAGTATTAGTTAAACATTACCCAGTAGGCATGTCGTTGAAACCTCAATACATATTACAGCAAGTTACGGCGTGGCGTTTTGATTTTGAATTGATTTGAAGTATCGTTTAATGTGCTGCCATCTAGGGGCAATAGTTGAAAGCTTAGTAAAAAACTCGACCATATTGCAGCGGCAGATGGTTTACTTTCTTTTCTTATTACAAAGAATCAATTACAATAAACAAAAAATGGAAAATTTATTAAAATTAAATAAAATAAGACTTAATAATGAACACCGCTTTAATTTTTAATTAATAATATTACGGGTGCGACTATCAGTTTTACATAAAAAGTAGCAAGATAAGGCATTTTCCACGATTTTTGAGGTTTTGCGAGATAATTGACAGGACATAACTAAAAAAGCGAAAATATCAGACTGAGCTCAAGTATGCGGAACTCCGCATACTGTTGGCGCACGTGCCACTCCCACTAAGCACTTCTACTCTATTATTGTTCCGTGCAATCGGGGTCCAAGTGTAACTTGGAGCCTTCAAAAAGTTATAACGTCTTTTACAATGTTAAGTTTGAATTGAATACAAAATTTTTGTAATAAAAGTCCTGTGTGTGTTTTTGTTTACTAACAAAATAATGTATGCAGCTCTTTGAAAATGATTACCTGACAAAGGATGCTTGCACTCTACCAACCCGATTTCCTTAGACAGAGCTTTTGCTTATGTTTCGAGGGCATTCTAGCGAAATGAAATTTTGCACCGTCTTAGACGCTTATGCTTGTCTTTTGTTTAGTTTTTGTTCTACATTGTGTTGGGGAAAATAAGGAAACGCCTCAGGGAATACACAAATACCACTGAGCCTTTTGTTACTCTTTAGTATCGTTAAGATTTTATTAATGAAATTGTCTTTATTGCATTCGAACCGATTCCAACAATGACTTATAAAATTTAAGTTTACATTGTTTGTCTTATACATTGACTTACAAATAAATGGACAATACACTAACCATGAAAAAAATGTTCCAAGTCAACCTATGTAAACGTAGTGACATGTAAAGGAATATGAAAAAGCTAAAACGTTGAATTTAAATTGTAATGTCATCGCAGTACTATCTAATTTTGCTTGCTTCGCTGTCAGTCGAACAAACGAAGACTAAAGCGTGAATGACGCTCTGTATACGATTTTAACGCCCTATAAGTTCGGACACTTTTTGGCGCGGACCCGACGTCCATATAATTGTAAGTCAATGGTCTTATAGTTAAAGTTAATCTCTTCATGATGTTACTTTATTACTATTACATCTGAGGTTGCAAATTAACAACTTTTTTAAATTATTTATTTATTATTAAGACACATGTTACAAAGGACATATACAAAGGTGAGCTTTATCTCTTGAGAAGACCTCTTCCAGACAACCATAGCTGTGGTGAATAAAAAAAGTATACGGGACTAATAAAATTGAGGCTATCGGCGCAAAAGTGGTGTAACAATGCGTATAGAACCTCCTCAAAACAAAATTGTGGAGTAGAGAAGACATAATACAATAATGGCTATAATTTCGTATGTAAAAAAATAAATTCAAAAGTCAGTGCCACTCGACCAAAGCAAAATGACCCGTATTAGTACGGGAAAAATTTATATTCGAGCTGAGGCGTTTTATACCACCACAATCGGTATCCATTTCGGTACACGATGATATATACTTTACGACGGTTCTCTGTTGAAGTATTTTTACGTCATGCCATTTTGAATCTTGGCACTCAACGGCGAAAGATGCATATGTCTAAGTGTACATTTCCCAAGTTTCGGTGTTTTCAAAAATCGTTTACGTATAGATAGATTCTGACTCTTTGGCGAAATATTACTATATTACTGCCTCCGTGGCCGAACGGTTACCATGCCGGACTGCCACGCAGAGGTCCCAGGTTCGATTCCCGGGACGGGAGAAATATTTGTATGGCCTACATTTATTTCTCTCGTGAGTTTGGGTGTAATTTGTGGTTGTCTATGTGTGTGTCCATGGCACCCGCGACACAGGGTTTCCCTAGTGCGGGGCTATGTTGAGTGTGAGCGTTATTATTATTATTATTATTAAGCAATTAATTTCTTTTACCGACAACATAAACATTTATGTCAACAGCCGATATTGGCCGAAATTTGTAAGCCTCGTACCTCCAACGTGAACATTTGTGCGAGTAAACCCAAGAAATAAAATTACTAGACTATCTATTATAGTTCTAATGGCTAAGACCTTGGGAGACCTGAACACAATGCTCGAGGATCTCAGTAGTGTTTCCCAAAGAGTGGGTCTTAAGATGAATATGGCCAAACGAAGATCATGTCGAATGCCCATGTTGTACTCGATCCAGTTCAAATTGAGAGCACTATACTCGAAGTCGTTAACTATTACGTATTATACCTGCGGCAGACAGTCCAGTTAGGTAGGTCCAACTTTGAGAAAGAGATCTCTCCTCGAATCCAGCTTGGATGGGCTGAGTTCAGTACAAAAAATCGTTGCATTCAAATTACCTCAGTGTCTCAAGACGAAAGTCTTTGACCAGTGTGTGTTGCCAGTGATCACATATGGATCAGAAACGTGGTCCCTCACTATGGGCCACATACGAAGGCTCAAGGTCACTCAGCGAGCAATGGAGAAAGCGCTGCTCGGTATTTCCCTACGTGATAAAATCAGAAATGAGGAAATCCGTAGGAGAACTTAGGTTACCGACATAGCGCGAAGAATTGCTCAGCTGAAGTGGCATTGGGCGGGGCACATAGCTAGGAGAAATGATGGCCGTTGGGGCGGAAAGGTTGTTCAATGGCGACCGCGCACCGGACGACGCTCAGTGGGTAGGCCCGGTAAACCGACGGTTTGGTAAAGGTCGCGAGAAGCCGATGGATGCGGGCAGCGCAGGACCGATCGTCGTGGAGATCGCTGGGGGAGGCCTAAGCCCAGCAGTGGGCGTCGTATGGCTGAATGATGACGACGACGATGATGATAATCTACATTATTATACCACTATTTCATTAATCGACTTCAAAACCAAGAGATTTTCAATTCAACTGTATGTTGCTGCTGATAATTCTTTTTTTGTGTGTGTAAGGCCACTGAAGTCGTCAAAAATACAAATTATGTAACTATGTTATTACTTTAAACTTCAAGTATACTATGTCTTTAACTGTAATCTGTTAAATCAGTCTAATGTCATGTGATTTCACCCATCAGGGAGTTAGTTGTCTTTGAACAAATTGAATGTCAATTAGAAGTTGAGGCCTCTGGATATTAGATTAAATTCTCATTATATTAATTACAAGTTAGAAGGTTCAACATTGGTACTTCACAGTAACACGTAACCCGTAAAATTAGTAGGTAAGTAATTGTTTTGTTATAAATAACCACATTTAATTTAAATAATCTCAGTACAGAATACTAAAAGAACCGATAACAAAAGTACGTGGAAGTGCATATAATTACCAAGTTTTATTGAAATTAGTTACCGGAAAGTGCGCAAACCCAGATTTATCCCCTAGTTCGTCACTATACGGGACTTGATATAGGAGATAATAAAAATCGGTTCTCACTACTGAAAGTATATTGAGAGAAAAACGCCTTGAATTGCAGAATAGCAAAATAAACCATTAAAACAATTGTTCCTTATATTAAAATTTAGGAGCTATTTATAAAAATGCATCTTCATGCGTGAATAGAAATGGGACCACTATGGAAGTACCCTCATTCCAACAAAAAAAAAGAATCATGAAAATCGGTTCACAAATACCGGAGTTATCGCGTAACATACATACAAAAAAAGAAAGAAAAACAATAAAACATATTTCAATTCGCAGTCGAATTGAGAACCGACCGAAAATCCGTGATGCTGCGATGAAATGCCGCGAAAATCTCTGAGTTTCTTCGAATTAACGTGCAAAATTTAATTTGAAATTTAGCATCAGCTTTTCGGTTAAGGACAACATTGTGATGAACGTCCTGAACATCGAAGATAGTACGAAAGAAAGTGGTAGTAAAGTAGGAAAAAAGAAGATATCCATAATATTAACATTAGAACTAAGCCCAAACTCATGGTACCATGATTTCGTTTAAAACTAAGGTAAACGATTCTTTTATGGGAACTGTATACATTTTTACAATAAGATTCCGGAGCATAAATATTAAGATTACCATTTCCTAAGTTTAAAACTTACATCAAAAGTATTTTAATTGAAAAGTCTTATTACAAAATTGTAGACTACGTGTTAGATAAAGATGTATGGAAAGACAACATGAGTCTAGATTCCACACAAATAGGATTCAAAATGTATTTTACAGCATTTAAGTTTATTTGAAAAGAGCAATCTCTAGAGTTTCCTGCTCGTTCTTCTCGGGGAAATCCGCACAGTGAACGAGCTGTAGTTTAAAAAATGACTTTTTAAAGTGTAAAAAATTTTAACTACGGAATTAATTATTATTTTACTTTGACTTTGGTTCACAATCCGTATTGGGCCAATATGGCGGACTATGGCCTAAACCCTCGCCTGAGACTCCTTTACCCGTGCCCAGCAGTGAGACGTGTGTGAAATGAGAAATATGTTGATGATGAACTACACTTAAAATAAGACAAAGTAAAAAAAAATTTATTGTTAAACAATCGTAAAATACTTCACAAAAGCCTTACATGGACGAGAAAAATAAAACCTTCCCCTAAAATAAACTAGTGTTGCCATTTTTGCAGTTATTATTTTTACAATATACACGAAAGGACATTGATTAAATGGAGTGCTTCCTCAAGAAAGAACACAAGGGTATCCTTACCTGGGGAACGTATGAAAGCATTGTTGAGTGCCGATGTGGCGAAAGTTTTGTGTCAGAATCGTAGCATGTGGAAGGTCTCTGTTTACTACGATCCGAAAAGGGCGTCAAGAGTGTGTATTTTTTTTTACACACTCGATATAGCACTATGGAATTGAAAGAAATTGAATGCCTATTCACTCTCGCCTTGAAAGTTCCAAGTTATAGCGTTCGGGGAACAAGTCTGCAGGCAGGGAATTCCACTCTCTAGCCGCTCGCCATACAAATATCCGAATCCGGGGAATATCCTCAACACAGGGGTGGAACCCCCACCCACGTCTAGTCTCCCGATGACGGAAAGGGGAAGGCGGAATCAAAATATGCAATTCCATCGCACACTCTCCGTGAATATCCTGTAGAATATCGATAAGCTGGCAACTCTACGGCGATGTTCAAGGCTTTGCAGCTTCGTTTCTACTAGTTCCAAGTCACCTATAAGCCTCTTACCACGCTTGTCTATTGAATCCAAGTTGGCCGGTTGGTATTTAGCAGAGCCATCCTATAAATGGCAGCAGTATTCCATACACGACCGGACTTGTGCTTGGTACAGCTGAAGCAACTGTTCCGATGTGAAGTATCGCCTCACCTTGGAAAGGATGCCAAGCTCTTGGCTGCATTTTTGGCCACGGATTCAATGTAACTGCCGAAATTCAGATTGCACGACATGTCCATTCCAAGTAGGTGAAGGCGGTCGGCTATCGGTATGGATATATCACGAAAAGTCGGAGTCAGGTGAAAGGGACTCCGTTTAGTGGAGAAAAGACACGCCTGCGTTTTGCTGGCATTAAATTTGACAGGATTGGCATCGCCCCAATCGTAGACTGCCTTAAGTGTCAAATTCAAATGACTAACCATGGATTCGACAAGACTGGATTTCTTCTCCATGACTCTTGCATTGGTCAAGTACCTATCCACAACTGTGCTGTCATCAGCATACCCAAAGATACCTGGAATCAACATATCGTTTATATGCAGCAGAAAGAGGGTTGCGGACAGTACAGAACCCTGAAGAACTCTCTATCTATCGCCCTATGTTCGGAAGAGTAGCCTTCTAAGACCACTCGAATCGAACGCTCACTCAAGAAATCCGAAATCCAATTGCAAAGGTCAGTGGGAAGCCCATAAGAGGGAAGCTTGCTTAAAAGACTTGCGTGCCGGACCCTGTCAAAGGCCTTAGAAATGTCTAAAGACACTACAATGGCTTCGCTATGCTCTTCTCTATAGAAGCGATGCTATCCTCGCTCCATAAGTGAGAGGCATACACAAGAAGATCCCCAGTAGATCGCCCTCTTCGAAATGCGTATTGGCGATCCTACGCCTAACTATTAAACCTCTTTAATAGATCCCAAGGTCAGAACTGACCAAGTTAGTCAGTTGTAAAGAAACCTGCAAATATACCGAAGAGTTGGTTTGTTAACCGATTTCGAAAACGGAGGAGGTTTTCGATTCCACTGTATGTTTTTTTTCTTATGTATGTTACGCGATAACTCGATTTTTGAACCGATTTTGATGATTCTTTTTTGTTGGAAAGAGGGTTCCTTAGTATTAGTATTTAAATTTGAATAAAATATTCCATCTCATCTTTCATCTATTCATTTCTTTAACCGATTTCAATAAAACTTAGCAAATCAGTGTAATTTCAATAAAAAGCCGATAAGCAATATTCGAGGTTGGTTTTTTTTAAAGACATAATTCTTCAACATTACAACGATACATAAAAAAACTTAAAATAATCGCTTAAAATAAATGGCTGTGTTGAAGAAAGGGAACAACAGCCTCAGCAATTTATCGGTTTGTATACGACTTTTTTTATAATATCAAGTGACGGGTGAACAAGTCGTGCGCCTGATGGTAAGCTACACACCTGTCCATAACAGTTGCAGTGTCACTCAGAGATAAATCGTAAAGATTTGAGGGGCATTGCCCCTGCGCCAATCACCTTAAGACATAAGCACTTCACTCACCGAAATCATATATTATTATATATTTATATTATTAATGTAAGTCTTATGCAGGTATATCACGTTTTGCCCAAGTAAATATTATTCAATGTTCGAAACAACCACATAATAGCGTGCAAATAATTCAAGTACACCTAATGTTTGTTATGACAAGAATAGCAGGTGAGGCCTGTCTCATTTATCATTTTCCTTCCAATGTACCGCCGCTATCGGTTTGTTTTAGCCTCTTATACAGGTAATACTTGTTTATATACCGTGAAAGAGGAATTTATGGTGTAAATTGAATGTACTTTATGACGAAAATACAATATGAAAATGACCGAATTATCGACTTCATAGTAGACATTTATGTCGTATGTATAAATAATCTCAGTACACAGTAGTTTGCCACCCTTAGAGGTGGAATAGTTTCTTCAAATTTATATGAGACCACATCTGACGTACCCTCTTTAAAAAAAAAAGAATCATCAAAATCACAAAGGCCGCAGTTATCGCGTAACACATATACAAAAAAACACACTCGAATTGAGAACCTTCTCCTTTTTTTGAAGTCCTAAGTACTAAGATAACCGACCCCCTAGCCGACCTTTTGGTTTAGAGAGCCTTCCTACTCATTTAGCAAAATAGTATTTTATGCAATCGTTGCATAATGAGGATTCGTATAGTCGAATACGTATAATCTCAGTACAGAGTACTAAAAAACCGACCTCAAAAGTACGTGGAATTATACATCGCCACTATACAAGACTTGACAGTGGAGATAATAAAAATCGATTCTCACTACTCAAAGTATATTGAGAGAAAAACGCCTTGAATTGGAGAAATAGCAAAATCAACAATTAAAATAATTGCTCCTTAAGTAAAATTTAGGCGCTATTTATAAAAATGAATCGTCATGCGTGAACAGCCACCCTTGGAAGTGGATGATTTTCTTCAAAATGAAATGGGACCACTATGGAACAACCCCCTTTTCAACAAAAAAAAGAATCATGAAAAATCGGTTCACAAATACCGGAGTTATAGCGTAACATACATACAAAAAAGAACATACAGTCGAATTGAGAACCTCCTCCTTTTTTGAAGTCGTTTAAAAAGGTACGAGATTTTAAAATCTAATTATGTAATGTTTACCAACAATACTTTTTCTACGAGTAAATAAAATAATGAAATAACCGTCATTTAATGTTAATGCATTTTACTAACAATCCATGACAATAATAAGTTGTCACTTATTTGATAAAGGTTTATGGCCCGTTTACAAGATCTTTACGCCATTTTAATTAATCAGAAAGCAGTAGAGCGTTTGAATAGCGTCATGTTTGATATTTTAGTCAGAAAAAATACGACGTTCTTTCTTTGAAACTCATTATAGTACACAGGTATAGAAATATAATGTAATTTTTCAGTACGGTAGCGTGTCTTACAGACAATAGATTTTGTTCTGAACTAAAAAGAGCGCCTTTGGGACATGGTTTATGAAATTACAAGTGACAGATTAAGGTGGAGTAGAAGTTAGTGTAAAGGTACTTCAGCATTTTGGTTGAAATATCATGGCCCATAATTTGACCTGGATAAAAACTGGATGTTAATTATGTAGCTATAAACCACTTTTTATTAACAAACTTCAAAAAGGAGGAGGTTGTTAATTCGATTGTATTTTTTTGTATGCGTATGTTACGTGATTCCACCTCTAGGGTGGGAAACTAGGGGATGGATCCGGTTTCGCTCACTTTCTGGTAACCGATTTCAATACACTTCGCAAATAGAAATAATTCTACGAACCCTTTTTTTTTAATAAAAAAGTTACAATTAAAATTTCATACAATTAAGTTATAAATTTAATTGTTTGAAAACCGTAATTTGGTTAATGTAGTTTAGACAATCCTGTGTTTTTAGTAGGAATAAGACCGAAATCGTTTTCTGAGTGATCAACAAGAAATACAAAACACACAAATATTTTGCATTAATGTACATTTTTTTATATAAAAATACATTTTTTATTCCATTATTCCCAGTATGCACAGTAAAGCGACAGGTTTTTAAAGTACACATATTTTTCTATAAATCTAGCCATATATCATTTTTGTATGCCGTGTTTATAGCTTTTATGCTTTGGTGTACCATATCTTTGTATTTACGTAATTAAAGATCAAATTGGTTTGATTTTAAAAACGCCATTCGCTAATGACGCATTTAAATAAAAAATTTAAAAAAATATTGTTTTAAAGCGTCATTCACTAATGATGCAATAAGGAAGTCATATCAAATTGAATGTTACGGCTCACGGGTTAAAGGTTCAGATTATTTAACAACCCTCTACTCAGAACCAAATGGTCAGGTATTTCAGGGCGTCGACTGTATACAGATTTGGAATTATTTTTTATTAATATTTAAAAGCTTATATTAGTTTTCTTAGAAGCATTTTAGAAGGGAAGATCGAAGACAGGCATGTGAAGACCTACACGAAGTTATTTGGATCAGATAAGCGAAAAACTTAATGGCTTGTCGAGAACTGAAAGTTAGGGCTGAACAGAGATGGCACCAATTACTCCACCGACAAGAGCTCTTTAATAAGAAGGATAATAATGTTGTATTACATTTGTATAATTCGGGTTATGGAGCTTCTTTAGACTGGTTATTAGTTTTCTTGAAACCCGGAAGCTTGGGAACAATTCAGCCTTAAAGAACTTCTTGTGGCTTTAAAATATCATAAATCGTTTTCGAGACCCTTTTTTTGCCCTTAGAACCATTGCGTTGTCCCCATTTCGGGGTCACAAGTACCATAAGTCGCATAAACAAAGCGTTCAGAACGTAAATTTATTTACGTCTACTTCCGAAAACAGGATTCTAAAATGTACTTACCCGCTAAAAATACCCAATGCTTAAACAAAAAAATACCTTTGCTAGGCGGGTAGCAGGCAATGGAATGTTGTGACCAAGTAACATGTTTAACCGAACTCCACTGTTGAATAATGTACGAGTGTACAGGGGTCCAGTGACGAATTGCGGTACAAGGAGTCCACTACTGGCGGATTGAGAATAGGATGTTTGGGTCAAAGCTAGATCGCTAGACGTGGAATCTGAAATTACCCGTATCAGAGGCTAGTTGGGACTGCGATGTCAAAGACAATAACAAATTTATATTCTTTGGCTTCCGCAGTCGAATTTGATGACAATGAAAAGTCATATACCAATCCACATGTGTGAACAAAATAATACATCAAAATTTAACGTGTAAAAGCAGAAGCAAAAGTTAAACAAACTACATGAAACTAATTATGTATATGTGAAGAGAACTAATTTCGTTCGTGACAACTTTTCATGAGAGAGGTCTAAGATTTGACCTCCCTCATGAAAATTTACCATTATGCAGATGTGGCCTTATTATATCCTGATCGTAATAATTGTACTGTAATAGACAAGTAATAATTGACTTATGAAATTAAAAAAACGTTAATGCAATAAAGGACAGGAACAGCGTAGTGTCATAATCGATCGACTCGCTAAAAAGAATATTAATAAAACATTGAATTTCGCGTATATTCGAATTTGTACGGCAATAGAATGACCCTGACGTTATATGTGTTTCCCGATAGCTACAATTTAAGATTATTCAAGGCCAGAGATTTTCCCGAAAGAAACGCGTCATGTCGTCGGCTTTATCGTCGTTGAACTTTAAGAAGCTTGTGGATAAGCGTTCTTCTATTTTTTTTAAAGTGTGTAACAGATATCAATTATGTTATCATCTTCTGGATCTATCTTTCCTACATAAACTTTTCAAACTCCTTCTCGTCGCGTCGTATTCCTCATTACTGAGGGTCGTAACTCGCCTATGGAAACTGGGGGCACACCCCGGACACTCCATACAACAGTCAAAAATTATTTACCTACTACTACTACTGTAAGGTTTATTTTATAAAATATGTAAAAATTTAAAGATTTTGTTAATTAGTAACTAAAAATTTAATTTTTAAAGGACAACACTAGGTTAAGAAAAAAAAAATGACTTCATAAGATGTCATCGAGTGTTTCATTTTTCCTTACACTACATACAGCAAGGCGCTATCTGCACACGCGCAAATGTGTGCATGAAGTGGCAGGGTTACCCATCACTTTCTCATACTATTTCGTTACGTGGTCATAGCGGCAACATTTCGAAAAAAACAAAACGAAAATTCTAACGCGAATCTGTTATCTAAGATTCTATTAATAGAATCCTAATAATTATACATGTCTATTAGGTATTTATATCGATATATTATATATATATATATAATAAATCTGTATTTTTTATACATACATATATTACTCTGCAGTAAATAAATGAAGACAACAATAACTGAATGAGTCTCAGACATAAGTTTTTTTTTACTACGTTTCATCTTTCGGAAAATGATGATAAACAGCCGTACACAGCACAATTTACGACCATTATTTACTGCCTCCGTGGTCGAACGGTTACCATGCCGGACTGCCACGCAGAGGTCCCAGGTTGGATTCCCGGGCCGGGCGAAATATTTGTATGACCTACATTTATTTCTCTCGTGAGTTTGGGTGTAATTTGTGGTTGTCTATGTTTTCCTAGTGCGGGGCTATGTTGAGTGTGTGCGTTATTATATTATTATTATAAATAGTAACGTAAAATGATGTTTTATATTAACGTACAAGTTTCGTAATGAATAAATGAACACTATATTCAAATATCAAAGCCGTCTTCTCGCGAAAACGGCCCGCCGGCAGCCTTGTTGTCGTTCCGTCAATGTGACCGGCAATGTGCGGGGCGTGGTGCGGTATCTAAAACTAGGGAGGGGCGGAGAGTGTCCGTTCTCTTATTCTTTATTCTCTGCTGGGAGTCTACTCTCGTACTCCGTCAGACGTCCGACCGAAACAATTATTATCAAATAAGTATTACTCGACACAATTAAAGGATGGATGATACGATTGAAGCTTCATAGTTGGCATGGTGTTTTGATTTGGTCGAGTATTATTTAGTTCACAGTATTTATTTCGGTCGGAGAATGGGAATAGACTCCCAGTTTCTGCATAACGACGCTGCGCCATCTGTGGCGGTCTTTGGCATGCACACTTGGTTGGATCATCTTGTGGTACTGCGATCGCTGGGACGTTTACCGTCGATCGAACCTTTTCAATAACCGTCGAAACTTCTCAATAATAAATAGTCAACAATTTTGACATCAATGTCTAAATTTATCATTTCTCGTAGATACCCTCGTAACAAGATTTTTGCACTACTGTCATCATTGTTTGGACGTTCAAAATGGTTTTGACGACTGATGTCCTGCATGTTCTGACGTGTGCATCGCTGTATAAACACTCTCACTGACAAACAGGCGTTTGTTTGTTGGGACGAATATGTCAGAACTTGTTAGACCACATTTCGGCAGAACTCGCATCCATAGTAACTGTAGCCTTAGAAGTACAAAATTAGACCTCAACCTATCGGTCTCCGATTTATTTATATTACTTGATGGGCGGATATATTCTCGTACTCTCTAACTGGTCTCAGCAAGGCAATCTTTAGCAAGTACTCTATATTGGTATTTGTATTTCAATCCATTAACTTTAAAACTTAAAATTATGCTGTTTAAAGACAGTGCAAATTATGTTTCATCGTTAATTAGTTTTGCCTCTGTAATATAAAGAATTTGAGCTCGACAAAAGCAAGAAAACAATACCAGTCTCACATTCTTATTGCTAAAATAAATGTTTGATAAAGTTTTCCAAACAAACTTAAGCATTCTCGTGGCGGAAACTATTACTATATTCTTGTAACTTACTCCAAAGGCTGACATGTCCGCAGTACGGAGTTAGTCTGACAGCATGCTGAGTCGTATTCTCCTGGGACTATATGACGTCGACAGGCTTTACTCGAGCTCTGGAGGCTCCTACTACGGAACTAACTCGTACGCGAATAATTGACTGATCGTAAGTGGCTATCTACAACTTAGGAAGGGAAATAATCCTTAAGGCAGAGCAATAAAGACTGTTTTGCGATGTTTACTAAACGGACTTACTTCACCAAGTATCTTACGCTTTCGTGAAATAAACATAGGCTTTAGGGAATTTCAATTTCCATAGTAGAGGCGAAATCTTGTTCCATAAATTTAACTGTCTGACCGCTTGACACGATGTGTAGTAGCACCTTTATTTAACTCTTAGACAAGATAAAGTGTGAGAATTCCCTGGATCTGAAATTTCGTTGAAATTTTAATATGAATGTGGAATTTCGCCAAATGTTTGTTTAAGCCAAGTATGTGAAGATATGATGCAATATCTTCAAGATTTATGGATATTTTCAGCTCCAAACATTCAGGTTGCCAGGTGAAGCCTGAAAACCAGCAAATTGCTGAGGCTTTTTCCTTTTCTTCGACATAGATTTAAGCATAGTTTTATCTTAAATATTGTTGTGTTTTCTGTTGAAGAATAAATTTTTTTAATTTTTTTTATTTTTTTTTTCATTCAGATTCAAATTTAACCTTCTATTTTTAACCTCCGACGCAAAAGAAGGGAGTTATAAGTTTGGAAGTCTTTGTCTGAGTATCCGAGTGTCTGTATGTCTGTGTGTGGTATCGTAGGTTCCAAACAGATGGACTGACTTCAAAGGTTTTTTTATTTCAAGGTTAATTTAATTAGGATGATTTTTAGCTGTGTCTAATGAAAATCTGTTCGACAGTTTAAAGTTCATAAGTCCATCTTTACTTTCAGTAGAACTATCGTATTTGGGCTCATTAAGAGTTGTTACATTACATATTGGTGACTTTATTGAATTTTCGATGTGCACTGTTTTGTATAGGTTGTTTAATTTAAGTTTATATAATATCTGTTTGTTAGTGGCGTATTCTAGACGCTTTTCAATCCCAGGATAATGAAATGTTTCACAAGTTGTTGAAGAAACCATTTTTCTTGTGAAATGATTGTTCTTGAACGCTTGTTAATAAATATTTTATGAGCACCTCAAAACAAAAAAAAATCTGTCTATGATTCGTTCACAGAAGACTGTGTAGTTCTTGCTGATATTATATCCTGTAACTTTTAAGAAAACACCATATAAAATACATATTTATATTAAATAATACGACTATTAAAAAGTTGACCTGAAAGTTTGTGGAATTACATCTATTTGCCAAGTTTTATTGAAATTCGTTAACGGAAAGTGGGTCCAATAAACCGGAATGATCTCCCAATTCGTCACCCTTAGAGGTGAAATTTTGTCTTCAAATTTGAATGGTACTGCTACTGCGGTACCCTCTTTCCAACAAAAAGGATTTTTTTTTATAATATCAAGTGACGGGATGAACGAGTCGTGCTCCTGATAGTAAGCTACACTCCTGTTCATAACAGTTGCAGTGCCACTCAAACTTCAAATCGGAAAGATCTGAGGGCACTGCCACTGCGCCCGTCACTCTGAGCCATAAGTTGATAAGTCCCATGTGCCTGTAATTTCACCAGCACTCTTACACTTCAAAACCGGAACGCAGTAATGCTAATTTTAGTGTTTGGCGGCAGAAATAGGTAAGGTGGCAGTACTTCCCTGGACGAACTCTTTCACAACGAGCTCTCTGCTACTACCATGAAGAATTATCAAAATCTGTTCCCAAATGTCGGAGCAATCACTTCGCACGTCGCTTTAAAATTAAAAAAAAAATCAAAACCAATTTAACATGTAAGACGCAAATTAAATAATCTCAGTACAGAGTACTAAATAAACCGACCTCAAAGTATATATTTGCCAAGTTTTATTGCAATCTGTTACCAGAAAGTGCGCAAAACCGGATTCATCTTCTAGTTTGCCAAAAATCGGTGCTCGCTGCACATTGAGAAAAAAAGCGCCTTCAATTGGAGCATAACAAAATCAACCATCAAAACAATTGCTCTTTACAAAATTTAGGCGCTATTTATAAAAATAAGTCTTCATGTGTTAGAGGTGGATGATTTTCTTCAAAATTAATTGGAACTACTACTGAGATAATCTTTTTCCAACACAATCAGAATCATCAAAATCGGTTTACAAATACCGGAGTTATCGCGTAACATTCACACAAAAAGAACACAGTCGAATTGAGAACCTCTTTTTTTTGAAGTTGGTTAAAAACCTGCTTCCCGGAATTAAATAGCCATTGTGACAATTTTTGTCTGGATGTTGTCAACGATTAAAGCACTGCTCCTGATATAGAAAGAGGCAGAGCCATCCTCAATGAGGTCTATTTGAAGCAGCCCCGGACGGCAGCCAATGTCGTGAGCTGGCTTAACGTAATTTGTACATTAAATATTTCATTTCTACAAAGCTTCAAGGCTGCTTAACCTTCCAGCGGTCGCGCGCGGTCTCAGAGACCGCAGCGACCTTATTTTAGTCATTTTACAAAATCTATAAACACTAAACGGTTGCGCGACCGTGATATCCTCGAGGGGGTGAGGTACTTCCCCTTAGTAGGCCTGTGACATTCGTCGCAAGCGCACATGTGTCTTTATTTATGTTTGCGGTCTCAGATTCCGCGCGCGACCGGTCGTGTTCCAGAAAAATTCATGGAATGAAATTGAAACCTTGGTGAGTATTTCATGTTATATGTACTATATTACTTACAAAATTATATTATTTTTATTAATATATATTAAATTATTTATTATTTCACTATTTGTTGTAGATACAACATGTGTTACGAAGAATCACAACGGCTTGCAGAGGAGGCAGAAACAGAAGATGAAGATTTTTATGATGTCAAACCATTGTTACTGATGAAGAGTAGATTACCGTACTACCTGCTTTTAAAAAAAGTTGGAAGTTTTTTATTTTGTTTTCCTTTTTTTTTAATTAGAATTGAGATAGTACGGAGAACATCATGAAAAAAACTTTAAAAAATAATTGTGATTGTAGAGTTCCTACAATATTGTGCAATTGGTGACAATATTGATTGATCTTGATAATAATCTATTATAATGTGCTTATGAACGATTATGATAGAAAATTTCATCTTGTTTTGTTATTTTGTTGATTTTTAAAGTTGTTTGTGTCATATGACTAAAATTTTGAATTTTTATGGACTGTTCAACTAATAAGTACAAATTAAAAAAAATAATATGTAAATAATGTTTTTTTATTTACATTTATATAGATAAAATACTTTTTTATAATGTGATACACAACGTCATGAAAATATTAATTTGCCTTCTCAAACTGAACGCGTAAAGTTGCGGTCTCACAGACCGCACGCGACTGCTTATGTTCGGCGCAAGGGTGCGACCACTGGAATTAATTTTTGCTTCTAACTCTAGCAATTTTGGGAATTAAGAGTCGATACATAAGCTCGAATTTTTTTTTCCGTACTGAATCGGTTTTATTACAGAATTTTTTTTTTTTTACAAATTTAAAGCCATTTGTATATCGTATAGTATACGCGTTCTATTTAGTTCAGTTGATATTAAAAAAAACATTGGTATGTGTGAAGTACCTATTGAATACAGCGCTCTTCTTGTAAAATTTCGAGTTAAGTTTGTGTTTTATTTCTATCATGAAAATTTATAGGAATCGTGTTTTCACACCATGTACTCATCAGTGTACATCGTCAATTTTACTACACCTTTTTTCCTTAACACTCAACACTTTCACATTTATGCGGAATCAACCAGACTAACTATTTTTACGGATCTAAAATTGCGTACGTTTGTTTTTTCAAATAAACCAACGTTCCCGCCTTGATAGTGATAATAAGGTTATTGATGGAGCATACATCCCTAAATAATGCCTATTTACTCTCGCCTTGAAGTACAAAGTTATAGCGTTCAGGTAATAAAGTCTGCAGGCAGATTTCAATTCTTAGCCGTTCACCATATAAATGTTGAAGCGTAACGCTTTCAATTTGTCGTAATCATGAAAATGTAAGAACTGGATGAAAGCACTTGCGTGTAAAAAAGAGAGCATTAGTGGAGGAAGATATAGTGATAGTCAAAAAATATGCTGAGGTAGCTCGATGAAATAAGTAGATGAAGCAGATTTATAGGCTGGCCGACCAAAGCATACTATGATCAAATTGAGGACGTCCTAAGACGACCAGGTCAAGCGTACCCTTAACTGAAGAGAGTGTATGAAAGCATTGATGCATACGCATTAGAGATGCGCCGAGTGCTTGTTTGGTACTCGGTACTCGGTGTACTCGGCCGTCTTTTTTCTACTCGTACTCGGCCGAATAACACGGTTCATGAGAAGAGTTAGTCGGTTAAAATAAAGCATTATAGCTATAGACATAATAAAGTAAAACCAACAATATGTTTAAAATAATCAAAAGAGATTTATTTTACATATTCTAGACAATTGTAACAATTTGTAGCAATTTAGCAATTTAAAAAGAAAGATTACATTATTAATATTCAAAATTTAACAAAGGCAAGTTTTGATGTAGGAATGCAAGGCTTTCTGCGCGTTCAGGCACTAATAATAGGTAAGGTAATAGTCTGTACATTTTTTCTTCATACACATTACCCGCGTCGGAAAATAACCGCTCGCTATACATAATCCTTGCAGGTGCGCATAAAAACACTCGTGCGAACTGTGTCACTTTTGGATAATCTTCTTTTATGCCCTGCCCACCATTAGAAAGGACTCTGCTCTCGCGACAATAAACTTTCATTGACATGTCGGTCTAATTCTAGGTTGCATGAACCGAGTAATATTCGGTACTCGGTTACGCGGTAAAACTTATACTCGGCGCATCTCTAATACGCATGTTGACGACACGAGAAAAACCGTGGTAGCATATTGGTTTGACCTACCGCCGCTCAAGCAGAAGCTATGGGTTAAATTACGGCTTGATTTTATGAGGAAACAAAACTCTGGTGAATGATCTCTTTATTCCACAGAAAAAATGTGTACGTATCATCACGAATATCAAACAGATGGAATCGTGTCGACTACATTTTAAAAAATTATAAATATTAACCCTACCTTCTATGTACACATTTGAAATGGTTAAATTTATTAGAAAAAACAGTGAACTATTCATTAGTACTGTACCCACTTCTATAAGACCGTCGCCTTCCGCAAAGTGCAAACTGCATCCGTGGCCGAACGGTTACCACGTCGGACTGCCACGCAGAGGCCCCAGGTTCGATTCCCGGGCCGGGAGAAATATTTGTATGACCTACATTTATTTCTCTCGTGAGTTTGGGTGTAATTTGTGGTTGTCTATGTGTGTGTCCATGGCACCCGCGACACAGGGTTTCCCTAGTGCGGGGCTATGTTGAGTGTGTGCGTTATTATAAAGTACATTAAGCATCTATCAGAATAGTCCGTATTATAATGCAATAAAAATTCACAATAAACTACCCGAATTTCTAAGATGTGAGACAAATTACAGAAAATTGACTAAAAAAAATAAAAGTGTTATTAATCGGCAAGTGCTATTATAACTTAAATTAATTTCATATTGACAAACTTGTATAGTTATTTGGTTAAATTATGTTGTTATGTTATTTTGTGGATTTGACGAAGACTCGTAATGGATAATCGACATGTTATTTCAATCTATATTGTATTTTTATTATTATATTTTGCAATGTGTGAAATAATGTATATACGCCAAAAAGTAGCAACTATACTCTAACCAAATTCGATGTAGAATAAATGTCAACAAACAAAAACATGATTTTTAGGATTGTCATCTCGGACTCCTTCACAGTTACTATATCTTGAAGTCATGTTTATAATGAATATTGTTCAACGGAAGTTTGAAATCACTTAAAAATTACATAAAAATGACCAGTAATTAATTATTTGTAAAACTGTGTCATCCCTAGTGACTTTTAGATTTGAAGAGAGAGATTGTAAACATTCGAGTTCTAGTGGTAATTCAAGTTCAGAATCGGAGATATATGCAGGATGATACAATATGTGGAAAATTAATATCTAAAAATAAATCTTACCATTTTGTTTCTTTTCAATTACCATTACCTACCATCTAATTTTTATTTATAAATCATATGTCAATAGGTAGTTTGTAAACTTTATGATAATTGGTGAGGTAAGCATTACTTCTACATAACCCAATTACCTACTTACCTATTTAAATTCCAATTAAAGGAGCAGGCCGTGGACAGAGCATGCATTAATAATGAGCATTGAAAAAAATGTTGTTTTTGTATGCCATCATTGGTCGCCTAGCAATCTTTTATTATTAAACATTCTACATCGAATTTGGCTAGAGTATAAGTGTCATACCCCTGCGGGGTGTCACAGCAATACCTACTTACCTAATGGAACGTGTATTGTAGTGACTTGCATTTTAAATAAATAAATAAATTTAATTTGGAATTCACCATGAGTATTTCGGTGAAGGAAAACATGGTGATGAAACCTGCACGTTGAAGAAGGTTCACAACCCTCGGAAAACGAGTGAAGTCCCCAACCCGCATTGGGTCAGCATGGCGGACCCAAACCCTCACCTGAGAGGAGACCCGGGCCCAGCAGTGGGACGTACAAAGGGATTGATGATGACGATAAGGCGAAATATATATGTCAGGACGGTAGCAAGTGGAAGCTGTGGTTTCAGTTGACTCTAATGGGAAAAGGTGTTTATGTAAAAAGAAAACACTTTTAGTACTTTCGTATAATCTTTATAACGACGTGAAACAAATTAATTTCCTATTCACTTTAAGTAATCCTCGGTACATACAGGCGTACAGGGTGTATAGAACGTCCGTCCAAAAGTTGAGCTTTTTGCTAACTAATCCGTGTAGGAAAATTTAATAACAGCTGCAATATTGTCAGGAACAAAGTTCGGCTAACCTTTGATGTACGAAACTCGGTTCTAACTATATTTAGTATAAAAGCTAAGACAGACGGCCCCAAAGGCATAACTTATCGACAAGTTACCAAGTACAAAGTCGAGTATAGAGACACTCAAAGGGAAATTAATATTAGTCCCACATTCGATTGAAAATGGAACTGAATTTCATTTATGCGTAATTCATGTTCTGCAGGGAATTACTTATCCAATTACTCCAACTTCATCAATGCGATTGATGATTTTGGGAATTACGAGTAGTTCAAAATAAAACCTATTGTGTAAGAAGAATAATGCAGAGTAACATAAAGACCTCTGATTGGTTGTTTAAACTATCAAAATCACTCAACAAAAGTGTCTAGGGATCAAGCATTACTGAAAAATCAGGTTATTTTAATGTTTTTTTTAAATCTTTGTTTTTAATCAGTTTCATATGTTTAACAAATAACTAAATTATTTAATAAATTCACATCGATATCTTTATTTGACTTTAATAGGGTAATCAAATATTTAAAAAAAATGCCTTCATTCTTAGACACTTTTGACGTGTGTAGTTTATTTGTTAAGCAATACAATATAAAGAAGAAAATACAAATTAATAATCACACAAACGTCAAAAAGGTTTACAACTCAAACACAAAGGGCTATGGAGTACATACCTAGCTGATATTCTGCCATAGCACGTAATGGACATAAAATACACTAAAAATTAACAAATACATACCCATTTGAGTAACAACAACAAAAAACAACTGAAAACCTTATTTTCAAAAGCAACAAAATCGAATCGAAATAAAACCACAACGCCCGACACAAATTAAAAGGAAACTGCATTCAGGCATTGGTTGTCAGATACCCCTTCTGACCATTTTCACAGAATGGCGATAACAATTGTGGTATCTGTTTTACAAAATGGCATCAATTATCCATTGTAGATGATTGCGAGAACACTAGAGTATTCCACAAATTGTTGATAAATCAAACGACAGTTTACGAAAATATAAATTAACATTAAAAAATATCTTTATTTCATGGGAAAGATAATTAACACTTCAAAACATCGCGTTCTCATTGGTAATGAGAAGAATGAATAACAAAATTTCGAGGTTGCCATTTTTATTTCATTTAACAACACTACTATAGTTTTATCGACCGAGGATGAGCTTATACAGCGTGTACTTTAACTGGGTCATTATGGGGAAATCCGAAACCATAGGAGATACAAGGAAACTGTCTTATGAATCATTAAGTCTTTTTTTGTGAAAACAATTTGGTCATAGTAAATTTTTCGGTGAAGCTTGATTGTCCATAAAAATGGATAGTTTTTTTTAATGCTGATCGACTCAGTTTCATGTAACGGCTATTTTATTGAACTGAAAGAAAAAAAACGGGACTAGAAGTAGGTCTATTTTAATAAAAAAACTCAAAAACAAACAGCATCGAAGACAAAATATTCATTTGAATTATTTTGCATGAAAAAAATTTTGTTAAATTTGACCAATTTCTGCAGACCCGATTTTTTCCTTCCAATACAATGAAATGATCCTTACATCAAAACTGAGTCTTAAAAAATTATCAATACAATTTTTATGGAAGGGAAGGGAGGCCTTTACCCTGCAGTGGGACAGTAAATGGCTGAAAAACTAAAAATGAAATTTTTTATGTAAAACTCACGCTTCACCAAAAAATTTACTATGCCAAAATTGTTTTTATAAAAAAGGACAATGATCCCTAAGACAGGTTCCTTATATCTCCTATGGTTTCGGATTACCCCATACTATCCCAGGTAAAAAAACACACTATATACAATAAATCTTAAGTATTAAATTTTTATTCCAAAGTACATAGTTTAAAATTCGTAAGTGGTACATTTCGTAGCTTAGTATAGAAGTATCTATAACATAAAATGTCCGACAAGCAAAAGTAACACTGGATATAACAAGAATACTGATGTGCATATAAAGATAATCGATAGCAGTAGCATTCTCGAGTTAGGAGTCGGTCGGAAACTGATGTCGGGACATTTTGCGGATCTTAAGATATTTCCTGGATTTTCCAATTCTGCTGACGTTCCCCGGGATATTTGCGGTCACATTCCGTTGATTGACCCAGAATGTGTGTTGACCTTTAAGCAGGACATCAGACATATTATTAGATTTAGCGATATGTTCTGTATGGGCTGAAAGAATGTTTCGTAATATTTAGAACTTCGGTAAATACATTATTTATGATTATACGTTGTTTATTATGCTAATGCGTAAAACGTGCAACACACAGTGAGTGGGTGCGTGCCGGGTCGGGAGCACGGGCGGCGGGACGCACACGCCCGCACCCGCTCTCTATGGTTTCACGCTTAATTGTGTGGATCATGATTATGTGTAATTACTATAACGCGGTATATTTTTTAAAAGTCTTCATTGTTAGATTTAAGTGTAATAACATTACAGATTCTGTGATTAAGTTAATTAAATTAAATTTATTTTGTACTAGCTGGTGCTCGCGACTTCGCCTAGTTGAATAAGTACTTTGATTAGCTTTAGTTTTATTGGTTCTCCATACAGATCGCCGCCTTTGAGATTTATTTTTATGACAAAAAGAAGCCTTATGATAAATAAAAAACCTCCTAGGTCTCATCTACCTCTATACGTAAATTCATCAAAATTGGTTCAGCGCTTTAGATGTGAAAACGTAACCGACAGAGTTACTTTTGCATTTATAATATAAGTTTAGATTAATTTGCGTAAAAACCGATTACTTTTTTAACCGGCTTCAAAATAGGAGGAGGTTATCAATTGGACTATATTTTTTTTTTGTATGTATGTTAGGCAATTACTCCGTCATTTGTGAACCGATTTTGATGATTATTTTTTTATTGGAAAGAGGGTAACTCAGTATTGGTTCCTCTCAGTCAGTACTCAGTATTTAAATTTGAAAAATATATTCCAGCTCTACGGGTAGCAAACAAGCGCATGAATCCGGTTTCACGCACTTTCCGGTGACCGATTTCAATAAAACTTGGGATCTCAATAAAATTTCCACGAACTTTTATGGTCGGTTTCTTTTATAAAAAAGTTGTTATTACTGTATGTAACTGTATCAAACCATATATAAGTGCATATCACTTCTGAACACTGGTCACTTCTAAAAAGAAGATGTAGGTTATAAATAATCAAGTTGGCTCGGCGCGTGATGGGTCTTCGCGTGACTTTGTTTTTTTTAAAAAAACTTCACCTTTGAAAAACGTGTGAAATCCCCAATCAGAATTAAGACAGCAGAGTGGCACATAATATACCCTAAACTTTCTCCACAAAAGAAACCAGTACCACTGATAAGTGTAACTGGTTGATGATAATGATGAGACTCTCAGTATTATTGAACACGGTTTAGGAACTGCTGACGTCATTGATCTCCAACTTCTTATGGGGCAATCCTCTTAAAGGGCAATTTGTAGCTTCTAATCTATGTCACGTAATACCTGTCCTAGTACAGGAGACAGTTTCAACTTTACTACATATCGCATCCGACAGTTCGGTCACGTATTCGATACACTAGCTCTAATGCATGGTAAGGAGTAATCATCCATTAGCTGGTCGGTACATGGGTGATCTGATGACATGAGGGGAATATTAAGAGTTAAACCAATTTTGATTCGAGATTTAGTTTTAGATCCTGTAATATAGGACTTTAGAAGAAGTTATAAGCAGTTCTCCTTGTGTAGTAGGTTTATTAATTATGTTCAAAAGAATACATGATATTTTGAATGTTGTAGATCTGAGTTGATAATTATTTATCTTTCCTACCCATAATAAGAAAGAAAATGAAACAAATTGTGTGAAAACTTTTTCAACTCCACTGTCAAATGTGTGAAAACACAATTAATTTGTGTAATAATGTTGATGGGACTTTGGTGCTGAGAATCAATCAAGCATGGATGGCATATTACAAATCTGGTATGGAAAAGATAATATCTAAGAAGCAGTAGAGCACCTCGTCAAAGAGTTCGTCTAAGGAAGTACAGCTACCATGTATATTTCTAAGTGACTTGTCAACTTCATGTCTTCATGTCTCAGAGTCCCTCAGTTCTTTTAAAGCTCTGTGACTGTTATGGACAGCTGTGTCGCTTGATATTATAAACAAAAATATATATTCCGCCGTAGTTTGCAACGATAAATCGTTGTAGGAAGATCGTGCTTACAAATACGTTGGCTCCTACACTGCGTTTGCTGAGCCGTGGTCTCCACTCAAGCACCTCAATAAGAGCAAAATTAATAATATAGTAAGTAGTATGTAGAAGAAAAATCTAAATGGAACAGAAACTATTTATAACTCTTATTTATCTAGGGCCGCACCCTTAGGCATCGTGCACACGAGGCTGGCAACTCCCTTTTAAATAGCAAAAGTTATGAATAAATTAATGAGATTATTATTAGATACATTCATGACGTCGTATACAGTATATAACATTGGGCTTAGTAGCACGCCTTGCATGACGCCTTTAGTTTCGTTTAGACTGAATCAATCGTGGAATACAGTTGGTCTGAAACTGATCAATCATATGGTTTCCCCTTTGGATATCTACGTTTATTTATTCTCGATCTATTTGTAATTATGACTGAAGGCTTCAACTATGGTTTCTTCTCATCGTAACGAGGCACAGTAAACGCTTGCTATCGTGGTGAAAGGATTTACCAATCGGCGTAAGATACTCGCCGATTGTTGCCCAAGGTTCCTTTCGTGCACCCCAAACCTAAGTACGACTTTTTATCATAAACTGTACGAAGACGTACATTATGTATTACTTAGTACGAGTTTAGTGGCACGTGGATGTGCAATCTGTCAAATGTACTCGCCATACTTCTTCGTTATCTATTATGAAAACTGATCTCAAGGATCCTCATCATCGTATGTATTCAAATATATGAGATATTTGAGAAGATATTCCAACGAACTGGCATTAAAGCCAAGGGTCTGTAGATCGCGTGTACATTTTACCAAAGGTATTTACGTACAAAACGATCATTTGCTCATAAATTTTATTGTTCTACATTGGTAACGCAATTAACTTAAGCCGTTTGTGTATAAGTATCGTTCCACCTAAATGAGGTTCATAATTTCAAATTATTGCTCCAAACATGCGGTGATCAACTTTATTGAGTGTGGGTTTACGAAAATTATTTTCTTTTTTTTATAAATAACAGCAAACTTGGCCATTATTTCATATGCTTGGCCACTATTTCACCGGATGTTAAGCGACGATGCGACCGACGGTGATATTGCCTAAAAATACCAATTAATTCTAGCCTTGAATAGTCCCAAATTGTACTTTTGGGGAAACACAGATGTACTTACTTCACATTCAGAAAAAATCATGGGATCCGGTTGTATTCGAACCATCGTCTTCAGCATACCAGGCCGACGCTCTCCCAAGTAAGCTACGGAACGAACCAGCAGAACCAACGAATTTTTCTATGTGCTTGTTGCAGATCTTCGTTTTTCTTTTTTTAACGACTTTTTGCCGTAGCACTATCTGCAAGAAATTACTTCCTTACCTTTACACCTACTAGCGGCTGACTAGAGATGTCACTTTAACGACTGTAATATGAAGTTTATTGACTATCACGCACGATGTTTTACTATCTTGATATTTGGGACATAGATAGGTGGGACGGCAGAAATTGGGTTCACCTGCTTTGGATAGGGATCAGAACTGCTTCGTACCAGGAGGGTAGAACGCAAGACGCAAGTCTGCTCCCAATCTTGCTTATATGGTCGAATCTTGCCTTTCGGAAAACCCGTTTGCAGATCTTGGCGGCAGAGTTAAAAGTTTTCTTTGTCGCGCGAACCCTCCTTGCTCGAATATTGCGGCCGCGAGCTTGTACCCGCGTTTGGTAAGTGGATTCCTTGCGGGCCTCAGCACGGGCACAATTCGCATTAAACCTTGGTCGGGTTTTGTGACCGTGCGGAATTTCGGAGAATGGAATAAAGCACTCCATTCCCTGCCGGATCATATCCGCAACCGCATCAGCAGAGCAAGAGGGGTTACCCGAGGAAAAGCAGACTCCAAGGATAAGATGCAAAGAAGTGCCGCATCTCATCCCAGTCTGCTGACTCGTATCGCCATAATCTTCTTGTGCCTCTTGGATAGTCAACTGGGGGAGAGTATGTCGACACGGTTTTCACCACACAGTGATCGGACGTTCCCAGCGGAGCCGAGATCGATACCGAGTGTCCGAGTGGATCTGTTGTCAGCAGCAGGTCCAAGCAATTGGCCGTATGTCCGTCTACATCCGGTACCCGCGTTGCTTTATTTACCAGCTGGGTGAGATTTAGCGATATCGCAAACTTGCGATATAGCCATTCGCTGTGGTGAGCATTAAAGTCCCCGATAAAAATATGCTCCACTGAGAGGTACCGTTGTTGGACTTTATCTGCCATCTCGGTCAGATGTTCAAAGAGTCTGGTTGTCTTCTGATCACCGCTGTGCATTCTGTATACACAAGCATAGAGACTCTTCTCGTTCCCGTATTCACCAGAATCCATATAATGGAAAACCCGTTATCCTCAAAGCAACGGAGACGCCGACAGTAAATGTTGTCACGGACATACACAACACAAAAATTTGTGTTCAAGCGAGTAGCCTGTGTAGTAGAGGTACGCCACGTCCAACGGTGTTGCTATCTGCGACTCTGTTAAAAAGAAAAGGTACGGCTTCTCGAGTGCAAGACTCGGATGTTAGTGAGGTGCACTTTCAGCGGGAGGAAGTGCCGCCGTTGTTTATTCTTATTCTTCTTTATAACTTTCATGTTGGTTGGCTGTGTTGATGGGGAAAATTGGATAGTTCAGGCGCCATTCAGTTGACCAATGTAACTCTCAAGTTAGCCAACCTTTGGGGTACTCATCTGGAGACTGCGGGGACGCCCGAGCCCCCCCGATAAATGGCTACCGGGTTCTCCCATCCAGTCGCCAACTGGCACGGTGGAGCATTTCGGGATCCCGGGTAACTCATTCTGGAGGGTTCCATAATGAGTTACCCGGTACAGTCAGCTGAGAGTCCTAAAAACCGTTACTAAGCGACGCAACAGACACCCTCAAATTCCCCAAAGGCACTGCCACGCACGTGGAACGCAGCAAACTGCTTGGCGCCTGGCTTCGACGGGATCATTCAGCCGTCACTAGACGTTATTGATACAAGTAGTGTCGTTGCCCGGGGTGGACCGCTAGGAGGTAGATCCCAACCACCCCAAACCTACAGACGGTGACTTGGATTACACTTTTTTGCACAGGGGTTTTTCAAATATCACATTTTAGTTATGTTAATGTTATTATTTTAATATCCAGTAATTACTAAAAAAAACTGTTCATAATATGTGGAACAAAACAGAAGCAAAACCTTAAATATAATTTGAACTCACGCAAGTTATAATGTTTCTAAAATGTTGGACGCCATTTTGAAAGTCTCGGAAGCCATTACGCTTGTCGAACATGTTAAGGGGCCGCCGACAACGACTCATTATCTCAAAATCATTACAAGTTGTGTGTCTGAATTAAATTTGTAATCCCGCCCTTGTTTCAAACTTTTTAGTACACGCATTTCGTTATACTTTAAAACCCAAGTGCTTATAATTTTTGTTTCGAAGCTAGCTCCGAAGGTTGTTTCTTAAAGTCGATACTTCTTCAGCTCGTTTCGTATTCATTTCTCATATACCAATAAGGTTCATTTTGCTTTGGTAGAGCAGCAGGTACACAGGCTTTATTTCAGAATTTCTTTTTTTACAAACAAAATTAAAACCATTTAAACAAAGGTATATCGTATACTATCCGCGTTCTATTTAGTTCAGTTGATATAAAAAAATCGTTGGTACATGTTAAGTAATTATTGAATACAGCAGTTTTTTTGTAAAATTTTGAGGTAAGTGTATGTTTTATCTGTCGTGAAATTTTTTATGAATCGTTGTTTTCACACCGTATACTAATCAGTGTATATCTTCAATTTTATACCTATATATTTTTTCCAAAATAATTGATTCAACATATTTGCGCGCTCTTCGACGGCCATTAATCGGATCGAGCGAGTCGCGCATCAAGTGCAACCTGCGAGTTTTCATTTTCCTTTCTTCAGGAAGTGTCTATGAGCTCTTTGAAATTTTGTAAGGGCTTCATGACTAGAAAAAGAGTTAGGAAACCCTGGCTTAGATGGTAACCGTGCCCACCAGTGTAGTGGGTAAAGGATGATGATGATCTTATACCTTTACACGTAAAAACAGTACAAAAACTAAGTAGTGGAAATACAAATAATAGAACATTTTGCACACGTTTTTAGAGTTTAACCACGTTCGAAACAAAAGGTCTATACGTGATAGTTGCAACATAGAATATCCCACACATCCGGTGTAACAACGACATAATTGCAAAAGCGTACAAAACTGAGATAATTATGGCATAGCCATCGTTTATTTCAACACACAGTTTTCCTATATAGTATACGAGTATCACCGCGTTTAAATTACTGACTAACTTATTAAATCTATGTGTGCACGTCCAATTATATATTATTATATATAATTTTTTTTAAAGTTTTGTTTTATCATACAAAGTGACGGGACGAACGAGTCCATGGCACCCGCACTAGGGAAACCCTGTGTCGCGGGTGCCATGGACACACATAGACAACCATAAATTACACCCAATTACAGTCATATAATTATATCTCCTTGCCCGGGAATCGAACCTGGTGTAATGGTCAGCTCCAGTCGGTTTGAGTGAGCATGAGACTGGTTGTGCGTGAGTTCTGGTAGACTCGATGCTGCATGTAAAATTTTTAAGCAAATAGAATGAAGGATGAAGTAGCCTTACACACAACTAAAACAAGTTTCAAGTAGAAATAACAACATGCTTTATTAAAATTTAAAGCTATAACATGTTACATACGGTAAGGTTAAATATAGGGGTTCATTATGAAGAACAAGTATTTTACTTCCCCCGAGTTTACAGACATGCTTTTTGCTTTTATCAGTTATACATATATAAGGTTAACTTTAATTATACTTAGAGCTAATACACTGCACTAAGAATTTTTGAAAGTACATGAGTGCCACACGGAAATGTCACTTATATGTCACTGACCTGGAGGTTACCGGATGCACTTTTAAGTTACATACCAGACTTGGCGCGAAGACAGCGTAGTTTCTACAGGAGCAACGCAAATATATGTGAATGCCGACCACCCGTGTAACACATGACACGTGGTCGTTCACAGCCGAACAGAAGTTACGGCGATTATGTGCCAGCCGTTAATGGTGAAACTTGTAATTACAAAGTAGAAAAAAAATGTCAAAAGAAACATCTCGCGAAGGAAAGAATCCAGAGGTCAACTCACCCGGTCCGATGACACGGGTTTTACATCTTGTACAGGGTTCGGACACCCAAAATTACGGCATCTGGCTATTCCTTAATTTTCTTATAAAAGAAGACATTGGGGGACCATGCCCCCAATGGGATAAATCACCGCTGAAGATATAGAATCTGGTACACCTTTCGAGCCGACGTGTCGAACAGAAAAGACAAGCCTCCGCCGAATTCTAATCTATCGATTCATCCAGATGAAGCTACAAAGTCTTATCAGCTAAACCAGCTAGAATACAGGGCGATTACAGGTTTACGCAAATTACTTTACCGAAAGTACTTGGCAAACTAATTGGCGGCGTTCGACATGGAAATAGTAAAAAAGAGTCTATAATTTACAAGAAGCTCGACTACAAAAGTAAAATCGAGTTTATTGGTCCGCAGTAATAGTATTTTGCGTTACTATACAAGAAAAATTAGCCAGGGTTGGTGTTTTCAAAAATATGTCAAACTAAAGGGTATCCATTCACTGTATTGATTTTATAGAAAAATCGTTCACCATATAAATATTTTGTGCCCCGCAAAATCCGAGAGGCTATTGAAATAATTAGGCGACCAAATTTTAATAGAGACAGAGGCTGGAGCTTGCCATCGACCTGGAAGCCGTGTCTTCATGGCGCTCGGTATGCAGCTGCAGATGTTAGTGGTAACGATGTGGTGAGCTCTGTGTGCTGGACTGTTCCCGACAACAATCCTACGGACAGCAGTAGCGAAGAAGAGTTCCAGGACGCGCTGACGCAACGTATCAGCGTCCCGACTTCCCCACTGCGGACTGTGTCATCGGCGCGCGCGCAGAGAGCCGCAGAGAGAGAGAGTGACGCGGTCACGAACTTTGCACTCAACCCCTGAAGAAGACCATCGATTATGGTCGAAATTAGTCGGACCGCTTCCGACTAAAATACTACGCGAGTAAGTCCCGTTACTTTTATATTATAAAGTCTTTAAATGCAGAATTATTTTTAAAATAATGTCTATATGTGCAATATTCTATTATTTTCTCTCCAAGTCTCATAGCCGTGAGGCGTGATGACTATGATGATGGTGATGATGTCGGAGTGTCACTGCTGCGGCGCCATCAGTCTAAACGATTTTCGAAAAGTTAATTTAATTACAACGCCATCTAGGAGATCTAGATTGTACTAGTTGAAAACATCAAGCAATCCGCTTGGGTAAGGCCGATTCACGACTTGGTGGTGGAATGAGGATGACTTGGATTATGAGACAATCTAGAACGGATGAGCAACAGTGCGTCACTCACAGCTTGCAGCGTTTACGATTGAAATCCTTTTCAACCTGAGCCATGTTTTGTACTTTCGAACTATACTGTGAAAAGCGGTTAAAGGAATTAATAGCAATCAACTGACGTTATTATTTCACCGCCGGCTGAACGAAGTAACAGACGAATAGTAAACTAGCCAATTATCCAATAATTCCTGACTAAATCTGTGATCGAGGGTGTTTCCTTTAACGTCTCCCTTACGCCCATTATTCCAACATGCATAATATTATTATTGAATGAACTTCCAAATATTTCTTAGTGTTAAATTCCGCGTACGTTACACCAATGATATTCACGTTCATTACGAGCATTTGCTCGTAAATTATTATGTTCTATATTGTGTAATGCAATTAACTTAAGCCGTTTATATACGTAAGGCTCCCCCAAATTATGCTCATAATTTTAAATTATTGCTCCAAAGAAACGGTGATCAACAGTATTGATGTGGGTTTAGGAAAATTAATTGTCGATAATTAATTGGTTATTAATTGCTTTTTAAATATATAGCGTTCATAAATTTATGAGATAGAATACGTAATAATATAGAGAACGGGCTCAGTAGCGCGCCTTGTGGTAGCCTTTTGGTTATATTAGAGCGGAACCAGTAGCGCGCCTTGCGGTAGCCTATTAAACTTAGTTCATTCGGCTGGACATTGCAACTGAGCAATCACAAGGCTTTACTCAGTTATAATAAATATTGCGTGCTGCATTATTAACGCGAATGTATGGCATGTTACTTTTTACATGTAACTATGTGGAATTCATTCCCAGATATTATGTATTCACAATTAATATGTGAAAATGGCACCTTTTGTTTTTCTAATTGGTACTTAAAGTCTACAAGGAAATGTTATACATGTTAAAACTGAAATTGTTATAGCCGTGCGTAGTTAGTAGAGAAATATTTTATTTCTGTTATAAAGGTTTTTTGTGGATTTTGTAACAATAAGGGTATTAATTTCTCAACACCCACCACTGAAATTGTTCCATGGAAGCTAGGTAGACAGCTAGTGTGGGATGCAACATGTATGGATACTGTAACTGCTTCTCATGTACTTGCAAGCGTGGGCGCGGCAAGCTCTGTCGCCAGAGCGGCTGAGAACCCCAAAAGACTCAAATACGCCAACCTTGCGCAGTGCCATAGCTATGTGCCTTTTTCGGTTGAAACCTTGGGGCTCTGGGCGCCACAGAAGAAACTTCTGGCGAACGAGCTGTCGGATCGCCTCGTAGAAGCCTCAGGTGGCCGCAAGACTGACAGTTATTTCCGCCAAAGAATAAGTTTAGCTGTTGAAAGGCGAAATGTTGCCAACCTTCTGGGCACGATGCCTCAGGGTACGGCCCTCAAGGAAATTTTCTACTTATAAACTTTCAAATACTATATTATATTTATATTATTTCTCGAATACATAGCCTATGTGTCAGTAATAAAGTTTTTCCTCTACAGCAAAACTTGTACAGCGCTGAAATTGTACGTGAACGAAATGCATGATTTGAAAAAAAAAGTATTTTTATACGAATTGCCAACCACATAAATAATTTCCCGGTTCTACTTTGGTAATTGGTAATTGTAAGCGACTTGGTACTACATGAGGTACTGCTGTTCATCTTCAAGATTTATCCGAAAATAATAGCCTCGGAAAGATCCATTTTACACTACAATTGTTCAAATTTATGTGAGCTTTTCTTTGTACGTAAACAGACTACAAAATATCTCAGCATTAGCCTTGATTTGTAAATTTAATCTCGCAAAGGTATAAAAATGCTTTGAAAACTATTCCACTCGTAAAATGAATTCAATGTCGACCACGTTAATTAAGTTAATTTCATTATTTTAATTAATAATTAGTGCAAAAGGAAATCAATTTTCATTAAGCTAATGCAAAAAGTGTGTTAGTCAAACAATCGTATTGTTTAATAGTGCTTGATATTACACAGGATGTTGCAAAATGTTCCAGTAAATACTCCGGCATATGAAAGATTACTGGCGATTATCTATCCCAGCAGAACTTTCCTCTTTTTTCTTTAATTTGTCTCAGAAATCAGAACTTGCGATTTAATAAAAAAAATAATGGTTTATTTTCTTAACACAAGGGAAATAAATATTATAATAGACCAATAATTTTAAATTTAGTATTCCTTGTGAGAGACTGGATACCGTACTAGGAAACTAAACCTTTAGTACAGCTCACTAGGTTGGTAACGTGAGTACGTTACGCCGATTGCTGCTCAGGGACGTACAGAGGACATGAACAGTACGCCATAGTGAAAAGACTCCTTTCGTGCGCCCCAATATTATTTTATCCTCCTCGCGTCGTATACCTCATTGAGGGTCGTGACTCCTGACTCCTGACTCGGTCTTTGGCATACTGGAGCGCATCATGGAGACCCATGCCGAGAGACGTACAAACTTGGTCGGACCATCTTGTGGGACAGCGACCCCTCCGACTTTTACCGTGTAACCATTAGCTGTTTGAGGTTGTGCCCTTCGTTCCTGGCAATGTGACCAAAGAAATCAAGTGTCCTACAGATACATAAGGTGGATAGTCTGATCTGGATACTAAGCTCCCGCAGAATTGAGTCGTTGGTACGAAAATCAGTTCAACGGACTGCCAACATTTTCTTCCACCACCATATCTCGAAGGCGTCAATGTGGACACGTTTCGCCTTTGCGTGCGTTCCGGAATGGAAACGTGACACGTTTCCATTCCATAGTTGAAAATTGGAATACCAAAGAGCCCAACAATCTCATATTGGTTTTACGCGCATTTTTATGAGTAGATAATTAATTTACACTTAAAATTATCAAATTAATTAAACACCACTATTATTCATAAGACGAATTCCCCGGAGAAGGTTTTCATTTGTTAGTGTTCGTATTGTTCACATTTATCATTTACAATATTTATTTGAAAATATCCCAGGTTGAAGCAACCTGAAGGAGCTGAAATGATCACTCTTGGAGATTTTTGTTATCCTAGTACTCTGAAGTTTTTGAGCAAAATACCATTCGTATAAAGTTACTCCAGCAAAATGTTTCAAACGATAGTTTGAAACATTTTGTAGCGGCACTTCACTTGGCTTTTTGTATTAATCATTGGGTGTTTGATGTACTTGGAAAAACATTTGACATACAGACAAACATGGAAACTGACAAATATAACCATCTATCTACACATGGAGTCAAACAAGGAGTTAAAATAATGAACACGACAATAGTGTGGATGGTTTACTTGAGTACTTGCCTATTTAGCTGGCTTTGACGTGCGTCAAGAAACCGACCGACTGTTTGTTTGCATTTGTCGAATAGGCAAATACTTTGTCACACATGCTATCTATACATGGTGATTGTTTGCCAAGTATATTAAATACCCAAATACAAATAGCTATCAAGATCATAATTTTTATGAAAAGTATTTACATTGCTTGTTATTTTTGTTTCTATAAAATATCTATAATATTTATATCTATCATTATTTTTCAATTAAGATCTTATTTATCACGGCCGGCAATGTATTTATGATGTTTAGGAACATCCTTTGTCTCGCAAATGTTTATTGACAACGGTTATCACTTTCTATCAAGTCTACAATCTGACTGTCCATTTAAATACCATGAAAAGGTTTGATTGAAATATAAATTTTGTGTATTTATATAATCTTCCTATTAGAATTTATCTGGGAAATTTATTTTCAAATTAACCATGAGCTTTTCGGTGACAGAAAATATCTTGAGGAAAACTACACACATCTGAAAATTAATTTATTAATTTTTTTTTAAACTTCATTTCTTTAAAAATAATTTTCTCGGTTTTGAGTTTTTGTCAAAGCGCCCTTTGAACGAACGGTGACAGAATTCATTCTCTCCACTACCGTCGACTCACGTCTTAGCAATATATTTTGACACAAGTAGTCCGAAAATACCTGCGTGTCAAATTTCCTCGAAAACCCCTTCCTAGCTAAAGGGCAATTTCCAAGATCGAATATAACCTAAGAAACTGATCAAGATCCGGGTTTAGGCTCTAGGCACTCCTATTGAATTATTCATTCCTACGACAGAACAAACATAGCACAATACCAGGTTTATTTTGGTTTATTTTGGCGTATATAAATATAACACACCTTTGAAGTAATAAAGCTACATCTGTGAAATTACAACCCAAAAGTTATTATAGTTTTTTTATGATGCTAAAAGATACGACGAACAAGTAGTCCGCTTGGTGGTAGGTAAGCGACACGCCTGTCCATAGCACTACAACTACTCAGAGCTTTTAAGCGAAAAATTCCGAGGGACACTGCCACCGCGCCCGTCACGCTGAGACCTTGACTAGTCGCTAGTAATTTCACCAGCACCCTTCTTACCTTTCAAAATCGGAACGCAGTAATCGTCACTTTTCTCTGCTTGGCGGCAGAAATAGGTAAGGTAGCAGTACTTACCTAGACAAACTCTTCTAGAAGGAGCTTTATTGCTATTAAAATCATATAGTGAATTATCACTATTTATGATTATTTATAAATAATATAGCTCAATTTAAATTTAGGTATGGGTTTGGGTTTGAATTTAAACTGGTATTTGAATTTAAATTCGACTACAATCTGTGATGTGAATATGTTAATTAATTTCATGTATTTTTTTCGGGATAACCACAATTACAAATTTAATGGATGTATGCGTTACTAGGTTTTTGAATAGGAGCTCTATTTTAAATGCAAATAACTTAATTAAATGTAAATAACTGAATAAAGTATGTTATAAGTATTTACAGTGTAACATCGCGTTGCTCTCCATTTATCTCGGGGTCGCAGGTTCACTTTAGTACCACCCGCCTATTTGGACGGTGTTGAGATAAATAGAGAATCCTAATTTAAGTATCTGGGCTACTGGGAATTATAATCATAATTCATTTATACGCTTTAAATAGAGTAGGGTACATTATACATGTTGATGGTTAAAATTAAATCAGCACTTAAACCTATTCGACCTTCTTAAATAAAAGCATGCCAATCATTGACTTACAATTATATGGACGTCGGGTCCGCGCTAAAAAGTGTCCGAACTTATAGGGCGTTAAAGTCGTATACAGAGCGTCATTCACGCTTTAGTCTTCGTTTGTTTGACTGACAGCGAAGCAAGCAAAATTAGACAGTATTGCGATGACATTACAATTTAAAAGCTTTTTCCTATTCCTTTACATATCACTACGTTTAAATAGGTTGACTTGGGACATTTTTTTCGTGGTTTTTGTATTAGGCCCGTCGTTCATTTATTTGTAAGTCAATGATGCCAATAGAATAATTAAATAATACACTGATAGATTAAAACTAAATGTAAAAACAATAATTAAACAACAAATTGATAAATTAAAGTTAATTGATCTAATACGAGATGTCATAATCGTGTATTTTAAATAATAATAATTGTAAAGAAAAATGTATGCATCAATAAATTAGTACTTATATTCATGAAAACGTCAACTGCGTAGTACAATAATGTTCAAAGAGCCACCTACGCAATTCCGAATTCTTAAGTTTTGATACTAGTCAATGGAGAAAGCTTAAATCTGTCTGGTATGTCATTAAAAAAAATTTCCACACATAACGTACGAGTTAATTTAGAAACGTTTTGTTTTGGGTATGGTATCTAGTATCACTTTATTGCGGATTTTTATAAATTTCGTTGAGAGAGACAGCTCTGGGCGTTGTCTGTTAGAAGCAATATGTTGGCTCGTAGATTGGCACTGTGTACAGTACCTGTTAAGGGATACTTTTCAAAACATTCACAGGTGTAATCTATGGGTAAACTATTCGCAGAAGATAATTAACACCCAGCGAATTCAGGACAACAAGATGCTGCAGTGCATAAGGCATGTTCGCAGAAGCTGACATGGGTGGCTCCCATGCTATTCTTAGAAAGAGAGCTGTCTCGATGCTAATCCGTATCCATGGCAGCTCAAATGACAATTGCGCATGAGTGCTTTTTGAAATTGCAGGCACATGGGACTTGTCAACTTAAGTCTCAGGGTGACAGGCGCGGTGGCAGTGCCTCACGGATTTTTGCGATGCGAAGCGTGTCGCTTACCACCAGGCTTACGACTCGTTCGTCCCGTCACTTGGTGTCATAAAAACATTACTATATTATTATTATTATTATAAAAAAACACTTATGAGCAACTAAATTTACAAATTTCTGAAATCCATTTTATTAGAGCGTCATTTTCTGAGGTTACAGAATTATATTTCACTTAGTCATAACAGTGAAATTGAAAAAGTTATTTATTCCGTTGTTTCATGTCAGGACTGTATAACGCCCATTTTCGTTGACCAAATTGTTTTCTGGAACATATTTTACAAATTTATGCCAGTTAATCAGGTGTTGTGTAATGTAAATGCATTTGTAACTATGAAAAACCTCAAGTGAAATTAGATATATTTTCCGATTATAGGAAGAAGGTATTATTTTTAGCCCTTGACACAAAAATGAGGAAGTTATAAGTTTGAAGCCTTTGTCTGTGTGTCTTTGTGTAACGATGCGATCTCATTCATCGTCATTTCACTCTTTTAACCGATTTCAAAAAAAGGGGGAGGTACTCAATTTGACAGTTGTGTTCGTGGCCACAACTATTTGCCAAGTTCTATTGAAATTGGTTGCCGGTTGCGAAACCCTATTCATCCTCTAGTTTGCCACCCTTAGAAGTGGAATACTTTCTTCAAATTTAAATGGGACCAATACTGCGCTACCCTCTTTCCAACAAAAAAGAACCTCTTTTTTTGAAATCAGTTAATAATTGTTTAAATATCACTCAGTTATCACTGCTTTTAAAGTACAAGTTATCGATACATTAATGTCACTAGGACACCACTAGTAAAATTGCATTCGTGATAGCAAAATTTTTCAATTTCAATTTATGACTTTAAATAATGCCAATCTTTGTTGAGACATAAATTCTCATAATAGAAAATCCAGGCCTTCTCATGATTGACAGTTGTCATTTATTTGTGAGAAATCATTTCAATCAATCACCAGTTTCCAAATTAGGAAAATACGCGATAATGCGACGAAAAGACAAACGACTTTGTAAAAACGAATTATGCAATAAAAACCAACAATCGATCATTATTGTTAACATTAGATTTGTGTAATTTGTTAAAATATTCCTAGCGCTAAATATTTCAGTGTTTGTTGGCTAGATTGATGGTCACACTGGTCTGGCCAAAGGGATTTTTTTCCCACTGTCCAAATCAGTCAGTGATTTTTTAGAATATCGTTTAAAATAGCATATTTTTGGTCATATATCTAATTATTAAAAAGATTTTATGTGTAATGTGGTAGTTATTGGTTTATGGTTGTTTATGAGATTTTTTTTCCTTTTGTAAAGTGATGTCATGCAATTGTCATTACTATTATTTATTATATTACTTGACTTTTAAATATCAACTCACGTTTACGCTGAAATCACAAATTGGAAAGCTGAAACAGTACAGTGCCAACAAATGACCTGTGTCTACGTCTCCACCTAAGGAGCACACTTTATACGCCTCAAAACTATTATATCTATAAACAGCCTTATTATGGTATAGGTTTAGATAATAGTTCTCTTTAAATGGTTTTTAAAAAAAGAAATTGGTCTTATAGACTAATTTCACTCAAGTCAAAATTTTAAAACCTTCTTAATACCAAACAACTTAATTAATGACCTAATGATCTCTCTTAAGATTTACTATTATAGTCCTTATTTTAAGTTCATTTGTAAATCAACTTATTTTTTAAATAAAATTGTTCTATACACATCCAGTAAAGTGTATTAATTAGTTCTTAAGTTTATTCTAGATATATTTCATTTATAGACATTCTGTAGTGTTTATGCTTATTGACAAGCACGTCTTCAGTAGATTTTATTTTTTTAAATACTATAGTTAGGGTTTTTTACTTTATTAGACGTTGTAAGAGTTCCTGCAAAATGGATAGAGTAAAGAATATTACAAGATCTGGTGAAGATGGTGTACCTTGGATATTATGTTACATCATTCGATATATTAGTCGGTAATTCGCGCGCGAGCCGGGCATGTTGCATTTTTGTTTGTTGATAAATAAATAAACATTGTGAAGGAATTCCGTGTTCTGAAGTGATAAATACAATTGAAATGAGCCCATAAACTACTGTACCTCAATGTTGTGTGTGTATGTATTGTGCCGTCGATCAATAGAATACAGTGAAATCATTGTGTGAAATGTGGTTGGCGTGAAGAAATAACCTCAATTTTGTAATGAAAATTTTATTTCTTCCAACATAAGTTAGGTATGTCATTGACATATACATTATCTGATAGGGAATGTATCCACTTTTCGAGTCATATATAACACATTCCTTATAATTATACACAATAACTTTTTTTGCAACAAATTGGATTTTTTTAATTTGTTTTTTGACCTTGTGTGACGCGTGAAGGCTATTTATTGCGTAAAACGCTAACCACAAAACACCACCATGGAGTAAAAATTATAGTTACTCCATAAAAAGGTGTTGTAATACTGTCCAAAGAAACAAATCACTTAGAAACATCGCGTTTTGTTGACAATCATAAAAGCTTCATAGAAGTGAATATTCTTCTACAAGATCAACTATACTAAAGCAATTAAAAATAATCTTTTCGTATTCTAAAGTTTTTCTATAGATAAAGCTATAGACAAAATGCTCCCAACAGTGTTTTGAAAAAAGCTTTAAATTCTTATCGCCATTTTTATTTTTAAAGAATGACTATGATGTAGCCGTGAAAAATTTCTTTTCTCTTACAAAAGTAAATCTAAATTGAAATTAGCTTGAAGAAGCCTAGAACTTCTTGGAAATGGTTTGTTTTGTGAGTTATTTTGTATATTTAAGCTTTCTATAAATATTTAAAACCGAAAATCGATAACCTTATTTTTATTAAATTTATATTTATACATAAATATTTAAAATATACGAGGGCATTAGTTTTATGACAGGTTTTTCATTACTTTTTTTACATTATTATTATTGTGAAAACAATGTATTTAAAGTCGCACGTCAATTTGCGCTTTCTAAACGATTAAACACTGCGCGAAAAAGTCAGAAATATTATGTCTAATTTTGCCATGTTGCAATTTTGATCGTTTATATTTTGTAAGCCGTTAAACTTGAAATCTATTAGTATTAAGAGAATTGCGTCTTACGTTTGTAACGCTTTAGTTACTTTGGTTTTAAAATGGCATTACTAAGAAACTATCATAGACTATAAATTATCTAAAAACTGTCAACAAGACTAAATCCTGTTCTACAAATGGTCTTGTAGCATTCTCAAAGGGTTACTTGAGAAAAAAGATAAGAATCACTCTTAATACTACCTACAGATAATTTCTCAAAGTACTCTTATAATCTACTAATAACTACCCACTATTACTTTAAATTATCTAGAAACCTTCTTCAAGATATCTTGTGGGAGTTTGAACTCTTAAAATGTACAATCGAATTAAATTCTATTAGATATTTTAAAGTATATATTTAGATATATATGTGCTGCTTGGGCGTATATTCTCAAAATATTTTACTCTAATAAGAAATCGGACAACGTTCCCGAAAGTACTTTAAATGAATCATAATGTAAATTATATTTATTTGAAAGTCTCTAAGCAATTTTTAAATGCAATGTCATTGGTACTACTGCTCTCCTTGTCTTAAATAACATAATTGACATTTTTAACAAAATTGTGTTATTGAAATTTCTGGAATCAGCAAAATAAGACCTTCAAACCCCTAGAAGCGATTTTTTAATACCTTTTTTAGTTTCAGTTTTATTGTTAAGCAAAGTCGGGGTAATTGAAATATTAAAAAAAAAAAATAGAACGAAACACTTAGGTGCCAATATCTCCAAAGTTACCAAAATTCAAATGCTTTGGTCATGACCAGTTTTGAACCAAATACAAAATCTGGTGCAAGGTTTTATTGAAAAGTTTTTATGAAGTTCAGGGTCGTCGTGTTACAAAAATTACCATATCTTGTTTTGTGTATAAATTTTTGGCTTTTTATCAGGTTATTTTAACAATGTATATATTTTTTTGTATGTGTTACGCTATTACGTACACCGACATCTGTGAACCGATTTTGACGATTCTATTTTTGGTAGAAAGGAAGTGCCTCTATAGTTATTTCACTCAAATTGGAAGAATATATTTCACCTCTAAGGGTAGTAAATTGGGGGATGAGTCCGGTTTATTGGATTTCACCCCCTTTCTGTTAACCAATTTCAATAAAACTTTGCAAGTAGACGTAACTTCACAAACGTTCTGTTTTTTATTATACAAAATAATTATATTACACAAATATTCCTTCTTATTACATTTTCATTTTGATTTTCTTTCCTAATTTCCTCATTTTTTCCTAATTATTATTAGATTGCTTATTATGTAATATTTCATGGCCACTATTTTGATTGTTAATCGACTACAATAATATAAAACGAAATAATTCCATAAACTTTGCGTATTAATAAATGTTACGTTTATATTCGTGTGAAAATCCAATGCAATAAAACTCAGTAGTAATTAAATTTTATCGATACAAAGTTGAATAATACAGCAGATTTCGGGACACGTTACACACAACCAATATTATGTTAATTTTCAGTAAAACTGTACACTCGTTATCAAATTGCTTCAGTGTTTAATAATACGTATGAACATTACATTAAAAAAAATTATGCAAAGAGCAGACGCGTCCGTAGCGGTGCACGGATCAATGCATAGCGAAAAATAGACGGGGTCGGTGCACAAATTCTTCTTTTTTTATTACCATACCAAGTGACGGGCAAGTTGTGCACCTGATGGTGAGCTACACGCATTCATAGCAGTCTGTCCATAGAACTTGCAGTGCAATTCTACACTACTACACCCGTCAACCTAAGACTAAGTTGACAAGTCCTATGTGCCTGTAATTTTATCAACACCCTTACCCTTCAAAATAGGAACGCAGTAATGCTCATACTACTGACTGGAGGCAAAAATAGACTTAAAAAGCTTTCACAAGGAGCTCTACTGCTATTCAAACTGGACTAAAGATCTTTTAAAAATATCTAACACATTGTAAGTTAAGCTGTCACGTGTGCCTTTGTATAAGTCATGCCTGTAATTTTACCAAAATTGTTCTGTAATTGGTTAATATGAAAAGGGCGGGGTCGGTGTGTGGCTGTCTGTGGTCGTCGGCTTTGCGAAGAAATCTGGAAAATCACGGATCGTGAGAGGTTAATTGTAATCATTTCGATGTGGACTGTACAATAATTTTGATTGTGAGAATTCTCAATAAAATACACGAACCTTCCAAGAATTTATTCCAAACAAATAATTGTTAGTAGAATTTGGGTTTATCTCGCAACGTTCGCGTTCGTTTGTTTTGAATGTTGAGCGAAATTGAATTAAACTTGTGACAAAATTTGTTCAAATCCTATAATCCGTTCATATCCTTTTATTATTTTGTATACTTATAGCAATAAATGTATTTATTTTACAATTTAAGTTTGGCAGCAGAAACGGTACAGCTAAGATTGAAATAGTTTTACCAGTACAGGTTTTTTTCGGTGAAATACTAACAGTACCTCAAAAACTTATTTGAACCAGACTGGGATGATCCCCAGAAAGCTAATTTATGAAAAAGGAATCAATTATTTAGCTCATCAACAAATTGTTAGCTCAGGTACATACCATATGCCAATAAAAGTTTATAATAAAATCTCTCTCTCTCACAATAAAAAAGCGAGGAAGATATATAATAAAAAAACATAATTGACACGTTAAGGCAGTTGCTAAAAGAAAATGTAGTATTTAACATAAAAAGCAGCACGGTCCATAAATGACAAACTTCTCGTGTTCGTTTTTGAAAGTAATGCAAATATTTCCGAGCATGTTTGAGAAAAAGTAATTTTCAATGCTTAAGACAAGTTTTGCTATATATATCGATTTTTTTGAAGACCCTTTCTTCGCATACAGTGTGCAAAGCGTAGGTGTGGAGTAAGGGCGTGTAGTACATACCTATTAGTATACAGGTTGATAACAAATTGAGCACAAATCCTTTTAGAAATAATTACTTACCTCATCATAATCACTTTGAAGTTAAATAATTAGAATAAGTCTTTAGGAGGTTTTGAGAAATTAAAAAAAGCAAGTTAATTATTAAATAAACCTCTTCAACACTTTCTTCTGAACCGACTTCAAAAAAAAAGGTGGACGTCATACGTTGTATGTATGTTTTATGTATGTTTTCAGATGTCTCTGTCAATTGTGGACCGATTTTGAAAATTCTTTTTTATTTCAAGGTGTACACTCACATTGTCGTCAAATTAGAACCTGAAGAAGGGATCCCATGAAAATCGAAGGAAATCCTCAAATTTTATAGGCATGTCCTTAACTGCCTCTGTGGCCGCGGAACGGTTACCATGCCGGACTGCCACACAGAGGTCCCAGGTTCGATTCTCGGGCCGGGAGAAATATTTGTATGACTTACATTTATTTCTCTCGTGAGTTTCGGTGTAATTTGTGGTTGTCTACGTGTGTGTCCGTGGCACCCACGACACAGAGCTTCCCTAGTGCGGGGCTATGTTGAGTGTGTGCGTTATTATTATTATGTATATTTACCAATTCCTCCATCAATTGTGCACCGATTTTGAAAATTCTTTTTTTATTCAAAATGGTGGTCCCTGATGCTATTCCGGGGTTTTCGCAAATAAAACTCGACTTTTCACTGGAAATAATACATGCAATCAACAAATCACCGTCACCAAGACAACCAGAACAGAAAATACTAAATGCACAATGGAGTTCGTAACAGTCCCATTGTCACCAAGAAGTCAGAATCTGATGAAAGAATCCCATAGAAATCGAAAAAAGATAAACAAACTTTTGAAGTTGTTTTTTTTTTCAATGAAAAAGTTACAATTATTATAAATATCACTAGCCCTTCATGATTAATATGAAAAATAATGTCCCGGTGTTTTATGATTAATTACTAAATGATCACGAAGATTATGTTTGGGCAGAAAGTAAAATTTTAATTTTAACTTTACAATTCTGACGCCAACTGTCGACTCTACAATTGTCTGTATACAATTTGTTGGCACCCTATATAACATTTTAGTCTCTATTGATAATATTAATACGAATCGCAAGTAGAGTTTTGCTTCCACGGTCGTTATGAGAACAGCTATGAAGTGTATGCACGAAAGGAGCACAATGACGTACAGTTCCATTTTTGAAGGGTGATCCAGATGTACCATGGGCAGAGAACAAAAAAGTAACGAGAACGGACACTCTCCGCCCCTCCCTAGCTTTAGATACCGCACCACACCCGCACATTGACGGTCACATTGACTGAACGACAATAAGGCTGTCGGCGAGCCATTTTCGCATAAGACGGCTTTGATATTTGAATATAGTTTCCATTTATTCGTTACGAAATTTGTACGTTGATATATAACATCATTATAGGTTACTATTTATAATGGTCGTGAATTGTGCTGTATCGGCGGTTTATAATCATCTAAATGGGATAATAAGTTTCGTTCATTTTCTGAAAGATGAAACGAAGTAAGTAAAAAAAACTTATGTCTGAAACTCATTCAGTTATTGTTTTCTTTAGTGCAGAGTAATATATAATACAGATTTATTATATCAATATAATAAGACGCCATAATTTCGTGAGCTAGTAGACAAGGATTCTCGAATTTTCAATTTGTATTGCCGATAAACATTATATAGTGAATATATCTAATTATTAAACTAGGTAATGATAAACTTGGACACGCAATTTCAAATGCTTTGGTTACTTTATTTAAAGGTATCTGTCCAAAATATAACATTTTAAGTGCTTTTAATATATTTTTCAAATAAATCTTCAATATTATTCCAGTTAGAGAATTAATGAAAACCATAATATTATATCCATATAAATACGTAATGAACATGTGTAATTATTAGGTTTCTGTTAATAGAATTATAGATACCAGTTTCGCGTTAGAATTTTCGCTATGTTGCTATCTGACCACGTAACGTAATAGTACGAGAAAGTGATGGGTAACCCTGCCACTTCGCGCACACATTTGCGCGTGTGCAGATAGCGCCTTGCTGTATACAGTAGTAGTAGGTAAATAACTTTCGACCGTTGTATGGAGTGTCGGGGGTGTACCCTAGGCAACGATTGGCGAGTACCTTACGTCGATTGGTAAATCCTTTCGATACTATAAGAAAAAGATGATAGCTGCTAAGAAGTGGATTTATTGACCGGATTCTTTAGTCCACATCTTTAATTTCCTTGTGTTGAGATTATGTACAAGCTACTAAATTTTTTTTAAGATACCTTGTGATGTAACGAACAAGTCGCGGGCCTGGTGGTAAGCGACACGCCTGTCCATAACAGTTGAAATGCCACTCAGAGATTTAAATCGCACCGAGCTGAGTGGCACTGCTTCCGTCACCCTGAGACATAAGTTAACGAATCCTATCTGCCTGTAATTTCACCAGCACCCTTACTCTTCAAAACCGGAACGCAGTAATGCTCACATTACTACTTGGCGGCAGAAATAGATGATTCTACAATGCGGCTTAAGGCAGCCATAACTACGTAACTTAGTCTAGACCGAAATGCAAGAAACAGCGGAGTATTTTTGTGAAAGGAATCTTGAACAACAAACAACAATGAACAAAACAAATTTAACTACGGTAAAAGTTGTTCAGTTCTTACGGTTGTTGATTTTTGTTGAATGTTCGACGTTTACCGTAGTAACAGCGCAGAAACAAACTGTCCGAATGAATAGGCACGGTGATTACATGGATTGCTTCGGTTGTAACTGCGAAATATTTTCATTAACGAATTAATTTACCAAAGCTTGATCGTCATCATCAACCCATTCATACGTCCCAATGCTGGGTACGGGTCTCCTCTCAGGCGGGGGTTTAAGCCATAGTCCACCACGACCTGCTTACAAAGGGGCCAACTTCAATAAATAAATAAATATTAGATAACATCGCACACGTTGCTCTGATCTCAAAGTAAGTAATTCTAGCACTTGTGTTATGGAAATCGGAAACAACGACGGTACCACGAACACCCAGACCCGAGACAATATAGAAAAGTTAGCTTTTCTACATTGACCCGGCCGGGGACCTCAGAGATGGTGACACCATGAAAACCAGTGTGCAAGCCACTCGACCACGGAGGTCGTGAAACAACCACCAACAGTTGGTTGGTGACTTCACATGTCTTTCGAGAGTTGTGAACCTTCGTCGACATCCAGGTTTCCTCATGGCTAAAGCTCATGGTAAATTTCAAATTAAATTTTGAAGTGTGAGCCCAAATTTGAACCCGCGATTATGCTACCACGGTTTTATCACTACCTATATACAAGCTTAGTCAGTATATACGTTAAATATTATTACCTGAAACATTAAACTATAAAGTTATTTGGTAAATGATGAAGCTTCTTGTATTAATTTTCAATTATGTTATAGAGCGTCAGGGGAATATTATTACCAGTTAATCATAATTGCCTTAATCTCTTAGGTTATTAAGATTAAGAAAGTGGAATATTGTGATACACAATTTTGTATTACAAAGAATACTATAAGAGGTGTACAAAGGAAGGGTGAAGAAAGACGCCCGAGTTTCCAAATGCAATTTTGGCGTTTATTTAGATAGTTGTATGATCGATATAAGAGACGTAATAGCGCTTATCCTCGATATCAGCTCACCGTCCCTACCAGGTGGAAGCGACAGCTGACGATCGATGACAAGGAACGACGATTCCTTGAGCTAAACGATAATCACTAATTTCAGGTTTCTTATATCTGTCTACCCTCTTGCGTATGATATGTCTGCTCTTAAAGCTGTCATCTGCCGCCATCCAGTCAACCCGTGACCATGGAGCGTGCAACCGTTCCGAAATATCGGGAAAATAGTGATAATCACTTAGTGAATAACCACGAAAGCCTTTTAAAGTCGATTCTAGCTCGATCGAGCTGTCATTCAAATATCCCAGCAGGTGGAAGTACCGGAGTGCCACTCATAGTCCCTATGATTCGATACAAAGCATCTTTCTTTGACACTGACACTTTGCAGTTGCCCGCTGATAGCCTTGTTAACTGCGCCACCGGATAAAGGGGCGAGCTGAAGGCTCTTAACCCATTAAAAATAAACTAAAACGAAACTACAAATTAAGTAGCGGGCCTGAGTGCGCCCAAGTGGGCACAGATCTCAGGTCAGGACACTACTGGAGATTTCCGCCACAAGGGCGTGCTGTAGGAGTTAACTGCTAGTGTATGTGCTGAAATGTGGGGCTATACGACCTCGCCGGCAAGGACAGTTGGTCTATATGGAGTTCGACAGATTAACGATCTGGTTGGCCTTTAAAATGGTGAGAGTGACAGGGTCGTTGAAGATTTCCCTTAGCCGATGGGTCATACGAACGTTGTGGAGGTTTTCCCTGGGCAGGACGTAGTTGAAAGCAGCCACCACGATGGCATTGGGGTTGTGAGGAGTCGAAGTATTTCCTCGATGCCTGTTTCATGAATTGGGCTATTGTGGGGAGCTGTAAATATGTGGAGGTTAGCGTTGCGCAGATACCACGGGGCACCCGTCGCATTGCGCATGAATCTGTTTTGAATAGTCTGTAGGCGGTGTATGAGCGCTCTATTCGCCTGTGCGAATATGACCCTGGCGTACGTCGTAATTGGGTGGATGCAAGTCGTGAATAACCTCACCTTATTGCGAAGGGAGAGTTTACTATGCTTGTTGAGGAGAGGGTGGAGGCGTATCACGACAAAGTGGGCGCGATCGCTGACGGTTTTCACGTTAGATACAAAGCAATTTCCTTTCACAACCTAAATGGTAATTTAGTGAACACTTCGATAGCGCGTTCTATTTTGATCCCAACGCCATCTAGCGGCAAAACGAGGCTACTTATACTGAGTAGAGGTGAGGTGTTATAATACTAACTTTTAATTTAATTTGAAATTTGTGTTTTTTTTATTCTAATGCAAGTGTGCATTTGACCTCCATCTCACCTGATGAAAAGTGACGATGAGGTCGACGATGGAGCATGCACACCTAAATAATGCCTATTCACTCTCGCCTTGAAAAGGGCCAAGTTATAACGTGCAGGGTATAAGTCTGCAGGCAGGAAATTCGACTCATATATCTATATCCACAACATAGGGGTGGAAACCAAGCCTACGCCTAGTCCCCCGGTGATGGAAAGGGGAAGGCGGAATTAAATCGTGTAATTCCATCGTAAAGTCTCCGTGATATATCCTGTAAAATACCGATAAGCAGGCAACTTTACGGCTGTATTTGAGGCTCTGCAGCTTCGCCCCTACTAATTCCGAATCACCTATAAGCCTCTTGGCACGCGTGTCAATTAAATTCAAGGTGGCCAGTTGGTGTGTAGCAGAGCCATCCCAAAGGTGGCAGCAGTACTCCACACATGACCTGACTTGTGCTTGATACAACTGAAGCAACTGTCCCGGTGTGAAGTAACGCCTCACCCTGGAAAGGATGCTAAGGTTCCTGGGTGCATTTTTGGTGAAGTTTAAAACCCGTATTGGACCAGCATGGTTACAATAGACCAAACCCTCCGATCGTGAGGCCTATGTCCAGCAGTGGGACTATATAGGCTAACTACAATTTTCTTTTATGATACGCCTGTCCATAACAGTTGCAATGACGCTCAAAGCTATAAATCGCGAAGATCTAAGGGGCACTGCCTCTGCGCCAGTCAGCTTGAGACATAAGTTGAATAACCTCATGTACTTGTAATTTCACACTTACCGTTTAAAACTAGAACACTTTCACAAGGAACTTAGCAGTAGAGCTCCCTGTTGTAAAAGTGCAGTTACAAAAATCTTTGGATAGTAACTAATTTCATTGGAAAAATGTAATGAAAAATTCGAAAAATGTAATGGCTCATCATAGTATGCTCTAAGTTTGTTCGTCTATTAAATTAATTATATCTTTTGAAGTTTTATTTAGCGTAAAATAAACTTATCGAGTTCTTAGGTTTTCGCGATTGTTACACATAGGAAATGAAACTATTTTTCCGGATTTAAATCACGTATATTTGTTTTTTCAAACAAACCGACGTTTCGGGCCCTTTACAGGTCCCATGGTCACGGTTGACTGAGATGGTACAGTCTTCAACCAGTTATGTCTAATATTAATGCAAACCACCCTATTTTTTCACTATAGTTACAATAATTAAATACCTTATTTTTAATTTTACAAAGAAACATTTCAATTTACGCTACATTAAGTTTTACAAATTATTTTATTAATAAACTAATAACTAACTTTAATAAACTTGTTTAACTAAAAGCCACCCATAGAAAAACGACATTTAAACTGATTTCACAACAGCGAAAAAAACCTTTTTAATGGCTCTATCGTTTTCGTTCAGTAACTTCAACTTTTGACAGGTGTCAACGTCAAATGTGGAAAATTACAAGAAAACTATTCCGAAAATATTTATTTTCCTGAAAAATATGATTTTTTCAAAATGGAAATTTTTCGTCTCAACACTACTTACAACACTATTTGGCAGAAGTAGCTAGGGTGACACCACTCACTTTCTCACATAAAGCTCCACTGCTACAGATAATTGGGTTGTATCTGTACGATCACCGCGCCACTTTAACAGTGTGGGTAAGCTCTTTAGTGACGATGACATCTTGAAAATTGAATGCGTTCGATTAAGGGAATGGATAGATATGTTTGTTATATTATACACGCTTTAGGGTGAAGACATACTCAACGATGGCTATCTAAAAAAAGCATCATAATATTTAGTGTATAATGCCGGCGGCCTGTAAAGTCATTGCGAAAATGTCCGAACGGCATTCCATTTCCCTTTCTACGTGTTATCATTGTCCCTTGACATTGACCCTCGTCTTTTATGTTGTGACACAGATAATATGAAATAAATAATTCTATCACGGAAGAAAAAAAGCCTCGATTCGACGACTCACACATTCATAATTTGAAACATACGAAATCTTGGTAATGATATTTGAAAATTAATCAATATGCTGTCATCTAGCGGCTAACTGTTGAACGACGACGAATTCAAGGTGGTGATGATGGTGATGTGTACTTAGTTCTCCAAAAAAGAAGCGACCATATTGTAGTGATAGAAGCTTTACTTTCGTTTCGTATAACAAAAAAATAATTACGATAAACAAAAAATTGTACATTTATTAAAATTAAATTAAATAATATCTGATGGTGATATCACGTGATACGAAACACCACCATAGATAATATTACAAGTTCGACTATCATTGTTGCACTCGAAAATGAAGCGAAATAAAGCATTTTTCTAGGATTTTCGAAATTTTGAGCGAGATAACGTACGAAACAATAATGGTAGTGTAACCTGGGGACGTAGCTTAGGATGCGTAGCGAGAGGTACTTTATAAATATAAACTGGGACTAACTTCAAAATTAGATGTTTATTGTATTTTACCACATATTTATATTTTGAGGCTACTTTTAGATCCCTCAAGATGTTCTTTTCTTCTAACCTATTTTTTCAAACACATTCTAAATATAAAACTATATTCACTCAGCCAGTAGTTCTACTCATAGAGTAGAGCCTAAACTACAGTAGACTGAGCTCAAGTTTACGGAACTCCGCGTACTATTGGCACACGTGCCATGCAAACTAAGCACATCTACTTTATTTATTGTACTGTGAATTCTATGCTATTTAGAATATAGCATATTAAGAACTGTGAAAGAGATATGCTAGTGCAGTCTGTACAGCCAAGATTCTCTGTCCGCACACATGTAAACATCCACACGCTTACATAACCACATACACTTTTAAGTCTGTAGTCAATCATTCGCCAACCTTATGTTGCCGTGCTGTATGGACAAACCGTCGAGTGTATTTTGACCATAACGTGCGTTCAATAGAATGATCACACGTACACTTAGTACGTGATGGAAGGCCATATTGATTGGCTCTAGCCAAATCCCCTCTAACGTTTACATGCAATTCATGCTGACATTCAGAAATAGAACCATGAGCGAAACCTTATTTTTCTTCGTTTCTCCTTTGGAAATACACATTTTTCTCAAACTATCCCCAGCGTGTAATCCTGTTAGGCAAATGATTTATGCCAACGAAAGTAAATTAGTATGAAATAAATAGCGCTTCTTACTTACCAAAACTGAAAATCATCTCTGAACGTCATGCTTTTCTCTGTCCACTATTCATTACAAATATGTTGTAAGTTAATATTTACCTTTATTTCCTTAATTCAATCAATCAATCAGCCTATTGCAGTCCACTGCTGGACATAAGTCTCCTCAAGTGTACGCCATAGTGCCCGATCACCCATTTTCCGCATCAAACCCGCGACCTTCTCAGATCGCCGGTCCATCTTGCAGAGGGACGTCCTACATTACGTTTGTCGAGACGTGGTCTACACTGGAGAACCTGTCTACTCTATCGCTTATCGGTTCTGCGAGAGATGTGGCTAGCCCACTGCCACTTCAGCTTGCTACATTTCTGGATGATGTCCACAACTTTAGTGTTATAGTCTTAACTTCGTTCCGGACTTTGTCCCTTAACGAGATACCCAGCATAGACCTTTCCATAGCTCGCTGATAGACGTGTAGTCTGTGAGCCAGTTTGACCGTCATATAGTGTGACCGTCATATTTCCGTAATTAATGAAATAAAATATCTTATAAATAATTATTTTCTTTTATTAATTTGAATAATGATTTGAAAATTAATTATTTTGTTCCTTATAATTCCTTAATTAAATCTATTTTTTATGATACCTGGTGATGGGATGAACAAAGTGTGCGCCTGGTGTTAATCGATACACCTATCCAGTAGTAGTAACAGTTGCTGTGCCATTCAGAGCTTTAAACCGCTAAGATCTAAGGGGCATTGCCACTGCGCCTGTCACCCTGAGACATAAGTTGATAAGTCTCATGTGCCATTTAATGCTCACGTAACTGCTTGGCGGCAGAAATAGGTAAGGTGGCAGTACTTCCTTGGACGAACTCTTTCACAAGGAGCTCTATTGCTACTATCCTTGCTTTAACCTGTTTTTTTACTAGTAGCTTAGTTATAAGTTGAGATTACTAAGTTCAATGTTGATAAAATGGTGAAAACTTTTAATCAGCGAAGTTTCTATACATTCTTGAAGCTCTTAATCGTTGTCACAGCGAGCGAGAGAGAATAAATCATTATTTAAAGAAGAATAGACGAGATTTCAATACAGAAATGGGTTAATGATTGCCTTGTTTTCGATTTTCGCAGGTCTTGTACAGTACAGAGTGTTTATAAAACATTATAAAATCCCGTGTCGCGGTATGTACCATACTTTAATTTCTAAGTTTACGTTTCATCTAACTCGAAACAGTGGAACTTATAATGTGATGATGATGGTTATTTTTTATGATACCAAGTGAGACATTATGTAACTTGACAAGTCCCATATGCCTGTAATTTCGCCAGGTTTGTTAGGGCGCCCGCCCATTGAGTTACTTGTGGCGGTCACTAATCGCGACTACAAGCCACAGACGCGATTTTTCATGCATTTTATATGACATCGACTGATCGAAACTGAGTATGGGCCGCATGCGCCACAAGCTGTGGGAGTTTTTTTTATTTTTTTTTTTATTGTGACTGAGTTGTGCATGGTCGCCACTTGTGTCGCTCATCTCCCACATACCTCGCACACACTCGACCACAAACGCCGAATTCTCTCCAGAGTCACCGTATTAACAACTTAGTCGCTAGATGTAAATAATTTTATGAAAGTTTATCGACAAATAAATATTTAGCGTTTTCGAACGTCTTTTTGACCAACATGATTTTCTTATTTCCGTTTCTGAGTTACTATTTATGTTTTTGATTATGTTAAATACCTCTACAATAAAAAAAAATGTTTGAATATTATATCCAATACGATATTGGGGTGAAATGATCTGGGCTCGACCTTCGTGGTGGAGTGGCTTGCACACTATGTTTTCATGGTGTCATTATCTCTGAGATCCTGGGTGCGATCCTCGAGCTATGTAGAAAAAATGAACGTGTCTATATTGTCTCGTATCTGGGTGTTACCGTCGTTGTTTCTGAGTTCCATAACACAAGCGCTTTAGTTACTTATTTTGGGATCAGAGCAACGTTGTCTAATATTTAATAATTATGTAATACTGAGAGGGAAATGGATGATTTCTAACCACACTAGTGGCTGCGACTGGTGGCCGCGTCTGGTGGCTAGACTCAGTCACTAGCAGTCGCTTTTAGTGGTCGCCACTAGTGGCCCAGTGTGCGGGGGCAGTTACTCTTCAAAACCGGAACGCAGTAATGCTCATATTACTGTTCCTACTCCGGCCAATCCGAGTCCAAAGCCTATTTAAATTCCAGATCTATTGACTAATTTGCGTATTTCTAAAATGTATCCTGATGGTATAGTTAGAATATTTAATTCCAAGTAATTACAGGCACATAGGACTGGTCAACTTATGTGTCAGGGTCAAGGGCGCAGTGGTAGTGCTTCTCAGATCTTTGCAATTTAAAGCTCTGAGTGGCTTTGTAACTGTTATGGACAGGCGTGTTTGGTCTACACCTTTAAAATGGGTCGATATTTACCAATATTCTTATACATTTGTTCCGTAGAGTGAACAACGCAAAGCACCTGTGTTATTTACCCATAGTAGTCCCAAGTGGAGATCTGTGTCCACCTGGGCGCCTTCTGGCCCGCTTTTTAAATGGTTATATAGGTTAATAGCTTTCAAGTCGACGCACTCAAGGCCACCGGTGGACAAATGTAAGATACACTACAAAAAAAATGGTTGGTTCTCGTTTGTCTTAAAAATGTGTCCATTCTAGCTTCAGATTGTTATTTTCTAGAAACATAGATTCTGATAGTGTATTCCATTTCTTTATTATAGGTTTGGTAAGGCGGCTGCCAGCCTTTGCTCCCCGCTGGTTTTTATTTTGCATTTCGTCAGAGGGTTATGACGAGTGAGAGAGTATAATTATCTTTCTGAAATATCTTTTTTTTTAATGCGTACAATTTGGTATTTTTTATTCAAAAGGTTGTCACGGGTTGTTCTGTGAAAGCGTATAAAAGGTTATTGTTATTTACTCCGCAGGCTCTTATCACGGCATTTTGTTAGATAATGCTTATGCAAAATTCATTTAACGACGACGTTAAAAAAATTTGGAAAAAGATATTTCGAACTGCTTTTGCACAAAATGTGCACCAACTGGTTTTGTTAAATGGGTCTCGAAATATAGTCTAGAATTCATGTACATTTCACAGACGGGCACAAATCTTCTCTACGGAGAGTATTAAAGACATTATACGTAAAGACAGAAAAGTCTTTGCCTTGTGCATGCCTTTTTTAATTATAAAATTAATGCGTATTTGACCTCCATCTCACCTGATGGAAAGTGACGATGAGGTCAACGATGGCGCATTCACACCTAAGTAATATTCATAGCCGCTCGCCATATAAATGTGAAAGCGAAACGTTTCGTGCGAATGTTTGGACTGTCCACAATATAAGGGTTGAACCCTAGTCTACGTCTCGTCCCCCGATGAAAGGGGATGGCGTAATCAAACTTTACTATCCTTATGCACATATTAATTTTCCATTAGGTGAGATTGTGGACTTACATATAACATGTGTTCACGCATTTGGCATTCGATTGGGGTAGGCAAAACAAATCGATCATCATATTGTGTGAATATTGAGAAGTCGTAGACATTAATGATCGAAATACTGTGCCGATAAATTTCAGTTAATTAAAATATAAACCCATATATCTAAGTATATAATATAGATTGCAACATTTTCTCGATTACCCAAAAAGAGAGGCATGGTATAAATAAGGGCTACATTATTAAAATTTAATGAATTTGGGACTGTTGTTCCAGGTAGAAAATGCGAAGAGTACATACATATTTAAACTGCTTTCGTGATGTGCATAAAAGGGATAGATAATTTTTTTTTAAATCATAATCATCCCTCTTTTCTTCCCACTGCTGGACATTGATATTTATTGTGGAAGAATTGGAACATAATTGTAGTAATCGTATTGTGGATTTAAACATACGCCACGCACACGCACACGCACACGCACACGCACACGCACACGCACACGC